>NC_082707.1:50079090-50679090 GCF_030144855.1 Hypanus sabinus
TTTTGGATTAGAATCGTGATCCATGCCAAGACCAGTTGTTTCTATACCTGCTAAAGGGTCTTGGCCCGAAACATCGACTGTACTCTTTTCCATAGATTCTGCCTGGCCTGCTGAGTTCCTCCAGCACTTTGTGTGTGTTGCTTCTGTACCTGCAACCTCCAGCAACTTACAAATATGTTTAGAGTGATGGAAGCTGTTCAACATCACACAAGACGGGATATCTTTAAAAATAATCCACTGGTTTTAAAATCATTGGATTGAAAAATACAATAATTAGCCAATTATTTATCTGACATAAGCCTTACATATTGCACAGCACAAATATCAGCGGGTGGGGTGTAGGTTGGTAGCTGATTCATATCCTGAAATCTCATTGCTGTAATTATCTGATCACTTCAAATTTTCAAATAATAAATTGAAATTAATGTGATTGGGTGTGTACATCCCACCTTGTTAAAACTTGGCAATTATTCTGTAACAATAAGGCACTCATTTCAGAAATATTATTCATTTTGTATATTTCTGTGAGCTCAATATACACGTGATAAATATATATTAAGCTCATATAACGGCCTGTAAATTTCTCAAAGCTGTTCTACATGATTGATATTATTTCACTGGAAGCGTAGTGGAAACTTGCTTGCATGTAAGGATATGGCTTATGCCAACCTTAGAGCTGAGTAACACCAGTAAAATTGGACCAGCTCCAAGGAAGCTCCTGGGCTTTAATGGTTCAAGTTAATTTCTGAGAACATCAGGCAAAGATTTTCTTTTGTGGAACTGCAGAATCTTTACGTTAAAGTATGCAATTCTCTGCCACATCAAATGCCGATGTGCATGCCTCTTCGATTAAGAAAGAATAGTTATTGTTATTGCGATTTTCAATTAATCAACCATGGATGAAAGTTAATTTGATAATTTGTCTGACTAAATGAATGCAGTTAATTTTATGGAAGTAAATCATTTTAATATTTCATTGTAAAATAAGACTGGAAGAATTTAAGCACACAATGTTAACAGCTTATGCTGTACTTCAAAGAGGTCTTCTGCAGTGAGCAGACAAGTGGGAAATGTATGTGTTTTGATCAGAAAGGAACAGAAGATGGAAAGAAAAATCTATATATCTCATTTAAACTGCATGTCATGCACTGTCACAGAAATGAACACAGAGAAATCAGTGATGAATGACCATGTACAGACGGTAAAGCACTAATAAGCATAGCTCCTCACTTCAAAGGTTATGACAATAGGGAAAACAGACCGGAGCTGCAGTAAAATTCATATCATACACTACAACACAAATATGCAAGAGGCAAACTGAAGCAAGATGTTTTATCTCCTTACTTGAAGCATATGTTTCCCCTGTGAAAGATGGCACTTTTCACTTCCACTCACTGCAGCACATTCCCATTATTCATCTTCTAGACAGCAGCTCTGTTGAGATTGGGAGAAAAGACAAAGTAAACCTGGGAACAGTTTACAGGTAATAAGTTTAGGCAAATGTTTATGACAACCACATTATAATTAATTACTCACCAGTCACTTAGTAAACATACACTTACAGACAAGGATTTTTTTTTAATTTGCTCACAGCCCTACCTGATGGAAAATTTGAACAGCTGGACAGCCCATTCAGACTTTTTTACCTGCAAGCAATTAACCTCTCATTGTACTTAATGCTCAGGATATTACGTATATCATTCAGCCTTTCAATAAAATCTGGAGGATCTCTTTATTTAAGAAATTATTTTATGACTTGATTCAAACTATTTTCCAGAAATATTTTGGGAACTGGTTTCTTCCTTTTTAATTCATGAAGGCACAGAATATAAAAAGGACACAGGCCATGACTGAGTCAGAATGACAAACTAATAATATTGCCCAGAATCATCTATTCAACTAATTTAGCTGTGCTGGTTTTGTCATGCTAGCAATAACATAGAGTTCCTTTCCATCCTGTTTAAACTTAAGAAAACATCCTATTGGCACCCAGGACAATTGCAGCTTGAAAATGCTGTAACCCCTATAGTACGTTTGTGAAAATATTACTTCAATAGCCAATTTTGATTAATATGTATCAAGCACAATTGATGCCGTGCCAATATTAAAAGAGAAATCAACATCATGGATGTTATAGCCTTACTAAAGTGCCCTGGTGGAATACATACAGATTTAATATTTATCGTCTTATTTTAGTGACAAGACCCTGAGGAATTGTGGATTCTTTTCAACATGGTAATTCCACAGGTCACACAAGATAATCTTCTACATAATATGTTTCATTGCATGGAACAGAACAAATCCACAAATAGTAGACATATCTCCAAGAATTAACTCAAAAAGCACTATTTAAATTTTTCACCATCCAGAGCAATTCTTTTCATTAATGATTATAACCTACTTGAATTAAGTACACAGGTAATTCAATCTACTAAATTATTTCATTAGTAGAAACAAAAAAGCAGATCACTAGCAAAACAAAGCAATTTAATGTATTTTTGCATAGTTATTCCAGAATCTTATACACTTAAAAGGTTCTTTACAAGTCACAGCCAGCTTACATATACTGTAAATTGGATGTAAGCCAAATTACATCCATGACAGCTTGGATCAGACCTGATGGACCATCTGGCCTGTCCCTGTTCATTGTCCATTGTGCATTTGTTGAGATGTGTTCCTATGAATATTTCTGCTGGATGGTGACCAGAATAATGTGATTTAGCTGACATCAGTTTTATATACAGAAATATCCATGACTAGAATATTATTGTAGTCCATCTGGCCCATGACAAAGTTATGTAGACTCATGTACTTTAATGGAGTTCCTCACCAGGTATCAGTTCAATTTTAATTTACTATTACTAATGAAAATTTAAAGGAATTGCAGAATCTGGAAATCTAAAATAAAATCAGAAAATGTTGAAAACATTCAGCAGATGGGAAATCATCCATGATAGGAGAAATAGGATTAACATTTCAAGTGGAAGATACTTCATCAGGACCAGAACAAAAACAGAAAGCAACATAATATTAATTTGCAAAGAATGTGGGGAGGTATTGATAGGACAAAGGGTAACTCTCTGATGGGTTGAGCCCAGGGTTGCCATGGAGATAAAGCTGTATATAACTTCCAGTCAAATAGATGAATCACTTCTTTACCTGGAAAGATTGTTCGGATTCCCAGATGGTGTCGAGGGCAAAAGTAGCAAGGATAAGAGCTGCATCTGCTGAAAATGCATGGCAAGTGTTAAAGGATGGAGAGTGCTTGGTGAAGACGGAAGACCTACTGTTCGTCACGTGCACAACTGTTATAAGTTATATACTTGTGATGCTGGCTCTGCTTTCATTCTCTCTCATTGTGTCCCACAGCCAAACTATTTGCAACACATTACACTTTGCGTAATCACCCCTTAACTGCTCTGTTAACCAGTCTGAGCAGAGGGACTATACAAAATATTCCTTCAGCAAACCTAACTTCACTCTGTGGTAAACGTTCCATCTGTCTTCTCCAACCTTCTTCCATCTTTCCTACAGCTTAATACTAACATTTTATTTGTTTTTACCAGTTCAAAGAGGTTTTGACCCGAAAGTTTGACTGTTTCTCTTTCCACAAATGTTGTCTGACCCGCTGACTGTTTCCAGCATTTACAATTCTGTATGCAACAAACCTTTTAATTAGTGATGAACCAGTGTCCATTAATAGGACTAGATTAAGCCATTACTACACTGTAATGCACATTTTTTACCACAAATATTCAAAAATAAACAAATAAAAATATATATTTTTAGTTGAAATGTAAAAGTTGCCATGATTCAAAGTTCAATGTAAATTTATTACCGAAGTACATATATGTACAAAGTACGTATATGTACTACCTTAAGATTCATTTTCTTGCAGTGCTGGGGTTAGTGAAGTTTTCCCTTTGCTTAAGAGCCTGATGGCTGAGTGATAATAAGTGTTCCTGAACCTAGTAGTGTGGGACCTGAGGCTCCTATATCTCCTTCTTGAAGGCAGCAGCAAAAAGGGTACATGGACTGGATAGTGGGAGTCCTTGATGATGGATATTGTTTTCCTATGTCAACTGTCATTGTCAATGTGCTCAGTAGTGGGAGGACTTTATCTGTGATGGACCGGGCTGTATCCACTTTTCCATGCAAAGGCATTGGTGTTTCCATACCAGGCCATGAAGTAACCAGTCAGTATACACACCACTGCACTTTTATAGAAATTTGTCAACATTTTAGATGATATACTGAATCTTCGCAAACTTCTAAGGAAGTGGAAGTGCAGTCATGCCTTCTTTGTAATAGTACTTATGTAATTTTTCTGAAATTTTCTGAAATAGTAACACCAAGGAATTTAAAGTTGCTGACCCTCGCCTCTTCCGATCCCCTAATGACAACTGTTCATGGAGCTCCTCTTGCAGTGAATAATCAGCTCTTTAGTTTTGCTGACTTTGAGTGAGAGGTTGTTGTTATGGCACCAGATTTTCAATCTCCTTCCTATATGTAGATTCAGCATCACCTTTCTGCAGGACTTTGGGTTAGGAGCAAAGGGGGCAACATAGTGACTGTCTCTTTCAAGTGACTGTCTTAGATACAGTGAGTTAAAGGAACTCCTTTAGTGCGAAAGCATTTACAATATCAATGATCATTTTTATTAAAAATTCACTTCTACATTAAATACAAGAAAATGTATTTTCTTGTAAAAGCTGTTACTAATCTTCCAAGATTTTTCAGAACTGCAGGCCAGTTAGAACTGATTAGAAATGCACTTGTTCTAATGCATTTGAATGACAAGGTAGAATAAATATAACATCACTTTGATGTTCCAATTCCAAAAATAAACACTGGATAGGATGAAGTAAGATTAGTTTTAACACAAGACATTGAATAAAGATTCATGTATACTGTAGTCAGTGATGTTACTTGCTGAGATGCATTTCAGATTGTTTTAATTAAGATAATTAAGTTTAACCGTTAAAATCTGTTCAAATAAAGTTTCTTAATTAAAACAATCTGAAATAGATCTCAGCAAGTAATATATAGTTGACTGAATAGAAAAAAATAAGTGCTCGGGGTAGTAAATGAAGAGATTTCACAGGAATTTGAGTCCAAGTCAAAGCACACCACGGTCAAACGTCAGCGATTCCTGAAGTCATGTCAGCAGGTGCGAAAGAAACCAGCCATCCCTAGGTTGGAGAGATGAGGTTCAGGTGGTGGGTCCAGATGTGAATGAGAGACAGTGACCACCTTTCCACCCCATCAGGGTCAGGGGTCCATGCCAGTCCTGAAGTTGAAGTCTGTGTGACTCCAGAATTTGAGGCCCAAAGGTCAAATTTGGTGAAGTCTAGGAGTCAAAATCAATGGTCAAAGCCCAGAGCCCAGCTACTATGGTAGAGAAGCCTGAAGACTGAACACTAAAGGTAAAGGCCCAAAGGAACCATGCTGGTCTAGAAGAACCAAAAACGGTTCATTGCCGGGACTAGAGTTCCATGCAGGTCCGGAAGGTGAGACCTGAAGGTCAAGCTCATGTCTGGCGAGTCCTGTGTGAAGTCCAAAATTGGAAACCTGATGTCTGAGAGTCTGAGAATCTGCAATAAGGACTAAAGACCCAGAGGCAGCTCTCCTGGAGTCGGAGGGCTGTCTGTGTGTGTATGTGAGTGGGTGGGAGGAAGGGATGGGAAAGGGATTGTTTTTGCTGTTGTTTTCTTGTTTTGTTATTATTGTTGTTACCGCTTGTGTGTTCTGCAGAATATTGTGGGCATACTATGTTGGTGTTGGAATGTGTGGTGACACTTGCTGTGCTAGTTCTTAACACAAACAACACATTTCACTGCACATCTTGATGTAGGTGCGATAAATAAATCTAAATTTGAATGGAACCAACAAGAGGGAGAAAACCTACTTGATCTCTTCCTCACCAATCTATCTGTCATTTCTCAGCTCTGCCACCCTACCACAATCAGTTGTGAGCAACTGAACAACTCAGCACAGTACATCAGCGGAAAACAAAGCCGAATATTTGCAAGAATCTTTAGCCAGATGATGCTCCTTGGTCTCCTTCAGTGGTCGCCAGCATGATGGATGCCAGTCTTCAGCCAATTCAATTCACTGCTCATGGTATCAAGAAACTGTTAAAGGCATGGAATACAACTAAGGCTATGGGCTCTGGCAATAGTACTGAAGACTTTCCTCCTAAACTTGGTGGCCAAGCTGGTCCAGTACAGCTACAACACTGGCATTGCTCCGGCAATATGGAAAATTGTTCAGATACCTCTTGCCTATAAGAATCAGGACAAATACAACCGCAACCCTGTTAGTCTACTCGATCATTAGCAAAGTAATGGAAGAGAAAATTGATGGTGCTTTCAAGCAGCAATTATCAACAACCAGTTCACAGAAGCTATATTTGAGTTCCAAAGTCACTGAGCTCCCGACTTCATTAAACACCTATATGGACAAAAGAGTAAATGTCCTTAATGCCAAGGTAGCATTTGATAGAATTCAGCATCAAGGAGCCTTTGTCAAACTGTGGTCCGTGGGAATTGGAGGAAAACACTGCGCTGATTAGAATCATACCTAGAAGGTACTTGTGGTAGATGGAGGACATCTCTTCAGGAGTTCCACAAGGTAGTGTCATAGGCCAAAGCACCTTCAGCTGCTCTGACAATAATCAAAGGTCAGTCTAAAGATCAGAAGTAGGGAGGTTTAGTGAAGATTGTGTATATTCAGCACCATTCATGACTAATCAGATAATGAAGTACTCCATAACCAAATGCTGCATGAGTTGGGCAATATGCAGGCCTAGGCTGAAAGGTGACAAGTACTGTTCCTGTCACAAAGTGCTGGCCAATGACAATATTCAACAAGGGAAAGTCAGCTATCATATTCAATGGCATTCCCATCACTAAATACTCCACCATCAATACCCTGGGAGTTTCCATTAACTAAAAAGTGAACTGGACTAGCTATATACACAATATGGCTACAAACGCAGGCCAAAAACAATCCTGCAGCTGGCAGCTCAACTTCTAACTCTACAAACCTGTCCACCATCTAAACGCTCTGTCAGGAGGGTAGTGGAATCTTCTTCATTTACCTGAATTAGTGTAGCTTTAACATCATTCAAGAACCTTGACTCCGTACAAACATGACAACTTGCTTGATAGACATCATGTCTGTCACTATTCACTTCTCCAACACTGACACACAGTCATTGCAGTTTATACCATCCACAGATTCCATACCAATATTCCCAAGATAGCACCTTCCAAATCCACTGCCTTGAAGCTGCCTTTCAAGCCACATACCATCCTGACTGGGAAAAATATCACTATTCTTTCATTGTCATTGTACAAAAATCCTGAAGCTCCCTCCTTAACGGCCATGTGGGCATATCCACACATCAAGGACTACATCAGCCCACCACTGTCACTTCTCAAGAACAATTAAGATGGGTAATAAAATGGTGGTTCAGTCTCTGAAGTACATTTCCATTGAATTAGTAAAATATAAAAAAAACACATTTTCAATGAGGAATGAAACTTCAGTTTTATATCATGATGATACTTACTGCAAATTACAAATGGAAGTTAGTTCATTGGAATTTGTGGTCATTGGTGACAAAATGGTAGTCACAACTATCTTTGAAGAAAGCTGCCCACAAAGAGTGCAGGTCCATGGGACTAAGCAGATTAATGGTTTGGCACAGACTCGATGAGTCAAAGGGCCTGTTTCTGTGTTGTAGTGTTCTATGATTCTATGACTCTAAATAACCCCCTTTCTCCAATGTATGCTATAAGGCACCAACTCAAGGGGATTTCTGGTGTCTAGGGTAAGTGATAACATTGCTAAATTTCAATTCCCATGGGCAGCAAACTAGGAAGAAAAAGGTATGATTCTTCTCTAGATTTTCATTGAATATACAAAGTGATTATAATTATAAAACATTAATGAAGGAGCTTAAATATAACAAATAACTATAAACAATAATACATTCATTTCAATGGGATTGCCTGAATCTGACGCACTGGACTGAACCATGCAGTTGGATCAGGCATTTTTCAGCAGCGATAGACATTGGGGAAATATCGATGTAGTTAAAGCACTTCCTTACTAAGAAAGAAGACAGTAATATCTTGAACATCGAGTGTCCACTGATAAAGGTTCAGTGCGGGTCTCCCAAACTGCAATTCAAAGACCTAAATTCAAGTAGATCTTTATCTGTTCACTGTGTAGTACATTTGTGTGCTCTAATTTCTTAGTAGTGATATCAATTGTTCATCCCACCTCAGTTGAAGAGGATTCTTCAACTATGTTGGAGGAGATTCTCAGGGATAACATTTATTCACATTTGGAAAAGCAAAGGGCTTATTAGGAATGGATTCGTGCAGGACAGGTTATGCTTTATAAATGTGATTAAGATTTTAAGGAGGTGTTGAAGATGATTGAGGGTAGGCTGTGGATGCTGTTGACATGGACTTTAGTAAGGCACTTGGCAAGGTCCTTCTTGGTAACTGATCCAAACGACGCATGGGTTCATGGTCAATCGGTATATTGAATTCAGAACTGGTATGGCCACAGTAGACAGAGGGTGGTGGTGGAGGTGTGCTATTCTGACTGGAGGTCAGTGACAACAGTGATCAGGATTTGGACCTCGCTATTTAAGTTAAATAAATGACTCCAATGAAAATGTTGATGGGTAGATCAGTAAGCATGCTATCAACACAAAATTTGGTGGAGTTATGGATAGTGAGGAGGTCTTCAAAGGATATACCATAGATCAGTTTTAGATATGGCAGATGGCGCTTAATCCATCAAGTATGAGGCATTACATTTGAATTCCCAAGTACAATAGGAAAGTATTCAGTAAATGGGTCCTTAGGAGTATTAATGTACAGAGGGATCTCAGAGTCCAGGTCAATAGATGCATGAAATTGGCAACAAGGGTAGATAGTGGTAAAGAAGGCTTATGACATACTTGCTCATTTGGTTGAGCTGTAGAATATAAACCTAGGGAAGTCATTCTGCAGCTTAGGGTAACCATTTATGTAGCAACACACAATTACAAGAAGGATGTGGAGGCTTTGTAGAGAAGGCATAAGAGCTTCATTAGAATTCTGCCTAGATTAAGTGGTATTAGCTATAAGGAGAGGTTGGACAAGCTTGGATTGGCTTTCTCTGGAGCACAGGGAGCTGAGAGGAGTCCTGGCAGAAATTAATAACACTTTGAAAGGCATAGATAGAGTAGATAATCAAAATCTTTTCCCTCAGAGTAGACATTTCAAATATTAGAGTGTGATGGCATTGGGTTTGCAGACCAAGAAGTTTTAAACTCAGACAGAAATCTTAAGCCCTCTCTGATATAGATACTTAGGGGTACCTTCACTAAGGGGAGATTATACTGTAACTATCTACTCTTAAAAGGCAATCACTTCCCTGTTTGTTCTTTGTAGTTTCTTCCCTGTTTAGCTGCAATACTCACTATTTGAGTGGTGGGTCTCCCTCCCTACCAAGTAGGAGGCACTTCCAGCTAACAAAGATAGTTTAAGCACAGCACATTTATTTTTAATTATGCATTCCTATATTTTGATAAAATTCTTAAAGCATGTTTAAAAAGCACAAAGGTTTTCTCTCTTATAAATGATATCCAAATTGCAAATAGTTTCTAAAGCACAAAGTATTTCCATAACACAGGTACAATTCCTAAAAACTAAAACAACATTCCAATGAGTTACAGATGAACAAATCATCCATTGCAGAAACCGAAGGCAGAGGAATAGATTCTAGTTCACCTTGTCTTCTTCATTCTTCTTAACGTTCTTTGACTATTCCAAACAAACCTGACTGTTTGCTTATTTTTATACTGTATTTTTGCCACTGGGGTGACCTCATATACATGTGATTTTTTTTTTAGATACCTTTTCACAAAGATGGTCCAAAAGCTTCTGTGGACAGAGTTCCCTGGTGGTCACATTTAATGCCATGAGAGGTGATCCTCTGAGTACACAAATTTTCCAATTATCGATGGATCAGCTTTTTGATGTGTTAAGTGATAGTATCATTCTTGTCAGCAATCTTCCTTGAACTAAATAACTTAACCCGTGTTGTCTGGTTTGATACAAGCCGAAATAACATAAACCCATTGACCTACACTGAGCAATTAGCCTTGTGCTGTGGATCAGCATTCTGTGTTCCCCAGGCAGTGCTGTTTGTTTGCAAACCTGTACTTTTAACTTTAGACTGATTATTGCTTGCCATTTATATTAAGAACTGGAGGTTGGCTTCCATTCACGACAAGAAGCTGAACAAAGAATACTGGTTGGAAGTTTAACTTACTCAGAAACAATGCTTTGATCTCTAGAAGAGTCAAGTGCAATGTTTGAAAGCAGAGATTGGCAGAAGAAAAGGCTCCCTGGCCCTGGACAGTGAATTTCTATCTCAGGATGACATTCCTTTAAAGCTAAGAAGCGGGAAAATTTCAAGGAGCTAATGGGGCATTTTTTGCTCTTTTGTTTTTCCACAGAGAGATAAATTCCTTGAACATGTTACTGGGAAAAGTAGTGGAAGTGGGCCAGGTAGTGGCAACTAAGAGGCACATGAAATGCAGATAATGGAGAGATGTGGATAATATGCAGGCAGAAAGTTTTATTTTAATTCGGAATCATGATGTGCACAGGCATCACGGGCCAAAGGGCCTGCCCCTGTGGTGTGCTATTATCTGTTTAATGTTCTAATTGTTCTGTGTGCCTTATGTACAATTTTGCACTAAATCTATCATGGACTGCAACAAAGCATGAGCTAAAATGTCAGTTAAGATTTAATATGAGTATAGTATATCATTAATAAACTCACGTACACCTTAAAAATGATTAACATTTTCGGATGACCTTTCAGTGAGACTACTGCCTAAATACCTGATGATCTGATCATTTATTTTTATTTCTCTTACTTCCTGGTTACAAACAGTGTACTTCATGGAGGCAAGTTGAATAAATGACTGCTATCTCTGATTTAACTTGTAAATGCATGGAAATTACACATTTTCTGCCAGCTTCCCAATTTAAATGCAAACTCCCAGTTCTGCCTTTATTACACCTGCAAAATGCATGCCTTTTATTTCAACTGAGATCTGTTGCTATTCAGAGCAGCTGTTGATGTGATCTTCTTCTTTTTGCACCACAGTATTAAAAATGCAAAAAAAAAGTCAGAATGTTTTACAAAGAGTTTAACCCATTTCAAGGCCTAATGATGACAAAATTGAATGCTTTACAATGTGAATCTGTCCAGTCACAAGGAGCCTGCGGCAGTTGAGAACTGCACAAAGACACAGAAGAAAAATCTTTAATGACAGTCTTTTATGGATCAACCGCAATCATGTCTTTCATGTGTTTCTGTGAAGCACCTGGTAACTACAGCTGCATCATAATATATGATTTAAGTGTAAACTGGTTCCCCAGTGGCCTGGAGATTCAAACCTCGTCATCAAGAGCTGCATCTGTGAAGTATATAATTAATCACTATGCTTACAATAGTGTCTGGAGTAGCTGTGCAGACCTCAGATCTTGAAGCCATTTGTGTGCCAGGAGATGCTGACATTTGTGTGAAGTTAAAAGTTAACTCATTGGTTTTTGCCTACTGTTTTGATTTGACACACACATGCAAAAGAACTCAAATGTTGTGCAATGACAATATTAGTAAATAGTTGATGGCATGCACCTGCGAACATTTATTCATAGAAACTCAAAGCAGAACTGGAACTAACACACAGCTAAGTCTATTTATGTGGCTCACACCTGATGTGAAATGTAGTGAAATGCAGAGCTGAAACTTCAGCTATACCACTGGTCATGAACTGATACGCTGCAGAATATAAAGCTATAATGACAGTAATTGTACATGAAATGGAATGGCATAACTAACAGTTTCCTTAAAAGAATATCTGCATGTAAGGGTAATTTTGTGGTGGTCACCTTGATGGGGGTAACAATTAAGAAAATAAGGAAGGCAGAAAGACCTGATCACTTTCTTGTAATCAAGAGGATAAACAGACAAGCAAAGAAACATTTATACAGGGCACAAATGCCAACCTTCTTTGATCCATCACTTTATTTTTCTGCTGCTATTTGAATGAAAAAGGTAGGACTTGGAGAATTTTAAAAACAAGTTTACACTTTATGCCAATGTCAAAATAATGAGGAAAAAGAGAGGTATGAGATGAAAACACAAAAGGTGTCTCTACAGCTGACATTTAATGAATAGAAAGTTCATTTTAGATTCAATGCTGCATGTTGGTTGCTAAAAAAAAAACAAATAAAGCTAAATAACTTCAGAAAAGAAATCTTCTGGTACTTTCAGCAGCACTAGACATGTCTTAAGGGAATTTAAGGGGTTGCGAGAGGATACAAGTGGTATCACATACAGCATCTGTAGTTGTGAAATGATGAGACCGAGAAGTATATTGTAATATTACACTGTGGATCTCCTGCTTGTCAATGAACAGTTGCCATCTGGTATCATTCTATCCCTGTTGCTAATGAGCACTTTCCTCTTTTTAAAAAAATACACAATAGAACTCTGTCTTTTCTTAAGTAAAATATATCTCTGTACCTTATACTTTTATCAACACCTCTGAGCTAAACAAGAACAGACTAGTGGATACAATGTGCAGAAAAAAACAAAAGATATGCAGAGCTCTCTCTTCTCATATAATAGAGCTATTATTTTCAATTTCTGCCCCAGGTAGTTAGGTGGCAAGCATTTTTAGATGGTCACTGTGTCAAGCATTGACAACATGTCAAGCCTCACATTTTTGTTGATGAAGCGACCTGCTCCCTTTCCACCAAAATACAGAATCTTAATGGTTTACGAATTCAGCCACACTGATAATACTGTGTAAAATTTTTAAAAAACAATGTGACTTTGTATATTCTTTCAAAAAAGGGGACATTGTTCCCGTACAGTTACAGTCCAGCCCTGAAACCTTGTACTGTGCCTAACTCATCCATTCAGTTTCTATTTTTAATTACACTTTTCCAAAAGAGTAATTTTTCATTACACAACTCAAAAAAACATTACACTAGATATAACATATTCTATTGAAGAGCAAACACGAGGAAACCTGCAGATGCTGGAAATTCAAACAACAACACACACAAAATGCTGGTGGAACACAGCAGGCCAGGCAGCATCTATAGGGAGAAGCGCTGTTGACATTTCGGGCCAAGACCCTTCGGCAGGACTAACCGAAAGGAAAGATAGTAAGAGATTTGAAAGTAGTGGGGGGAAGGGGAAATGCAAAATGATAGGAGAAGACCGGAGGGGGTGGGATGAAGCTAAGAGCTGGAAAGGTGGTTGGTGAAAGTGATACAGAGCTGGAGCAGGGAAAGGATCATGGGACGAGAGGCCTCAGGAGAAAGAAAGGTGGGGGGAGCACCAGAAGGAGATGGGGAACAGGCAAACAACTAAATATGTCAGGGATGGGGTAAGAAGGAGAGGAGGGGCATTAACGGAAGTTAGAGGAAGTTAGAGAAGTCAATGTTCATGCCATCAGGTTGGGGGCTACCCAGATGGTATATAAGGTGTTGTTCCTCCAACCTGTTTGGATTCATTTTGACAGTAGAGGAGGTCATGGATAGACATATCAGAATGGGAATGGGATGGTGTGGCCTTTTATATATTGGTGAGACCCAACGCAGACTTGGAGACCGCTGAACACCTATGCTCGGTCCGCCAGAGAAAGCAAGATCTCCCAGTGGCCACACATTTTAATTCCATGTCCCATGCCCATTCTGATATGTCTGGTGCTCCCCCCCCACCTCCTTTCTTTCTCCTGAGGCCTCCCGTCCCATGATCCTTTCCCTGCTCCAGCTCTGTATCACTTTCACCAATCACCTTTCCAGCTCTTAGCTTCATCCCACCCCCTCTGGTCTTCTCCTATCATTTCGCATTTCCCCCTCCCCCCACTACTTTCAAATCTCTTACTATCTTTCCTTTCGGTTAGTCCTGATGAAGGGTCTCGGCCCGAAACATCGACAGCACTTCTCCCTATAGATGCTGCCTGGCCTGCTGTGTTCCACCAGCATTTTGTGTATGCTTCTATTGAACTTCATTTTGACTTTTTTCTTACTGTGCAAACACCTTTTGCATAATTCCTGAGAAAAAACATCAGAGCCAAGGTCAAAGAGAATAACGGAATCATTTTCCAGTCTCTGTTCACACTCTATGAAACATGTCACATACTCTATGCTATTGATGTTCTGCATTTTCCAAGTTCTAGAATATTTGTTACTTCTGTTTTCCCAAAAAGAAACCTTCCTGCTCTCTGTGTGGAAGTTTAGCAGCTTACTTACAGATTACATTTTTCCATAAAGTCACATATTAGTTACATTTATAACTGTGCAAATGGTGGTTCGTAGTTTTTAAGAAATGCATATCCAGTGTTTATTACCTGTCAAAGTCAATTTTTTCCATGTATTGGTTTGTTTTGTCACAAATTGAAATTGCAGCTTTTATGGAGATGGAGCAGGAGAATGGATTGAGAGGATGATAAAGCAGCCGTGATCTAATGGTGTAGCATGCAATGGGCCAAATGATCCAATTCTTCTCCCATGTCTTGTTGTCTTACAAAACCCCCTTCCCCACCCTGAGCAATGCTGGCCTTGAAAAATGTCAGACTGCTCAGTATGATTATCCCATGTATTCTTCTGAGATACATAGCATTCACCATTGGGAACATCTTCAAATGATCTACAATCATTAGATGATCCTGTGACCCTGTGACCTCTGTCTCAGAGGCCGATGTTAGACTGTCTTTAAAGACAGTGAACCCTCGCAAGGCGGGAGGTCCTGATGGAGTACCCAGTAAGGCTCTGACAACCTGTGTCAACCAACTGGCAGGATTACTCAAGGACATTTTCAATCTCTCACTGCTATGGGTGCAAGTTCCCACTTGCTTCAAAAAGACAATTATACCAGTGCCTAAGAAAAATAATGTGAGCTGCCTTAATGACTATTGCCCCGTACTCACATCTACAGTGGTGAAATGCTTTGAGAGGCTGGTCATGACTAGAATGAACTTCTGCCTCAGAAAGGATCTGGAACCATTGCAATTTGTCTAATGCCACAATAGGTCAACAGCAGATGGCTCAATGGCTCTTCACACGATTTTAGACCACCTGGGCCACAAGCACCTATGTCAGGATGCTGTTCATCAACTATAGACTCAGCATTTAACACTATCATTCCCACAATCCTGATTGAGAAGTTGCAGAACCTGGGCCTCTGTACCCCCCTCTGCAATTGGATTCTCGACTTCCTAACCGGAAGAGCACAAACTGTGTGGATTGGTGATAACATCTCCTCCTCACTAATGATCAACACTGGTGCACCTCAGAAGTGTGTGCTTATCCCACTGCTCTACTGTCTATATATCCATGACTCTATGGCTAAGCATAGCTCAAATTGCATCTATAAATTTGCTGACGATACAACCATTGATGGTAGAATCTCAGATGGTGACGAGAGGGCATACAGGAGTGAGATATGCCAATTAGTGGAGTGGTGTCACAGCAACAATTTGACATTCAATGTCAGTATGACGAAAGAGCTGATTGTGGATGTCAGGAAGGGTAAGACGTAGAAACACATACCAATCCTCATAGAGGGATCAGAAGTGAAGAAATTTAATGGTTTCAAGTTCCTGGATGTCAAGATCTCTGAGGAACTAACCTGGTCTTAACATATTGATGCAGTTATAAAGAAGGCAAGTCAGTGGGTATACTTCATTAGCAGTTTGAAGAGATTTGATATGTCAACAAGTACACTCAAAAACTTCTATAGACGTAACATGGAGAGCATTCTGACAGGCTTCATCACTGTCTGCTATGGATGGGCTACCGCACAGGACCAAAAGAAGCTGCAGAGGGTTGTAAATCAAGTCAGCTCCATCTTGAGCACTAGCCTACAAAGTACCCAGGGCATCTTCAAGGAGCAGTGTCTCAGAAAGGCAGCGTCCATTAGTAAGGACCTTCAGCACCCTTATCTCACTTTTGCCATTGGGTAGGAGGTACAGAAACCTGAAGGCACACAATCAGTGATTCAGGAATTGCTCCTTCCCCTCTGTCATCTGATTCCTAAATGCATATTGAACCCTTGAAAAATACCTCACTTTTTTAATGTATAGTATTTCTGTTTTTTGCACAATTTTTTAATCTATTCAATATACATATACTGTAATTGATTTAATTATCTTATTTATTATTGTTTTATTTTGTTATTTTTTTTTCCTTCTAGATTATGTATTGCATTGAACTGCTGCTGCTAAGTTAACAAATTTCATGTCACATGCTGGTGATAATAAACCTGATTCTGATTCTCATTCTCATTCACTTGAACATTTTAAGAATGAAAACTCTTTCATGTGACTACAATTTCTGGGTCATCAACAGAACTGTTTTTGCACATATGAATGCCATCATGTCTTACCTGTTCTAATGGAAAACTAGCAATACCAGTGACCCTTAGCGCTGAAGGTGCTATCTTTCACCTGGGAAAGTGAAGCAGGTAAAATTATCTCTACATGTATGATATTTCTGAAGGTGCGGTGACCCAGCAGATTGGGAGACTTCGGCAGAAATCTAAAGCACTGGTTTACAAGTTTGATGATCAGCTTCCTTAGTGCACTAAGTAAATGCAACCTTCGTGGAGAGTACATTCACGGGCTTGGCCTGTGGTTTTCTGCAAAATGTCACAAGGCTGATTGTCAACAGCCTTGGAAAATCTAAGCCTATAAATACATGAATGTGATCCAGCAGAACGTCACATTCTGAAGACTGTGTGGGAGTAGGTTTTCCCACACATGGGCAGGGTTTCACCTTCCGCCCTGAGGGCCCTGATTGCCGTACATGGCCTGTCATTGCTGACACCTCCAATAAAGGATTGTTGCCAGCTGT
Organism: Hypanus sabinus; assembly: GCF_030144855.1. Taxonomy (NCBI): domain Eukaryota; kingdom Metazoa; phylum Chordata; class Chondrichthyes; order Myliobatiformes; family Dasyatidae; genus Hypanus; species Hypanus sabinus. The sequence goes on from NC_082707.1 coordinate 50,096,046, forward strand.
GTCACCTAGATGCACTGGTTGAATGAGTGTTTCAGTGGTTAAATGCTGGAGAAAGTGCTCACTGTCATTTATGGCACCACCTATGGACTTTAGAAGCGGCATTGAGCATCCTTCAACCACTCCTGAAGGTACCTGATTAGATCTCCCGAAGTCAGTCGAACTTTTTATGAAATTATTAAAAAAGCAACTACATAACTTGATGGTGTCTTGGTTGTTTGTTATGATTTGTAGGTTGTAAATAAGTGCCTCAGTTCATGTAAATGAGAGAATGATTGTTTGGACCATCTTACTCATGAAAACTCAGCAAGTGATGTATCATCGAGGCAATCAAATTTCTAAGTAACATTTCTAAAATCCAATGCGTTTATTCTAAGTTTAATTTAAAAATATTTTCAATGTCATGTAAACACAAAAGATCAACAACAAAGTCATTTTTGTCCTTTGAAATATCCATAGTTTATATCAAGATTTAATATTCTGAACAACGTACGTAGAATGGCTCCTTTGTGCTGTGCCCTCATATAAAAATTTATTTTACCTCAATCAAATCAGCAAACCGAAGGATATGGTTGAAACATAATACCACAGATCAGCCCTCATCATTGCCAAAAGTCATGCAACCTACATTAAATCTGCCATTACAACAACCATTCAACTAAACATCATAATTCTCATCTCAATTGTATCTAAAGTGTTTGAGTCGCAGTATGAAACTAGTATTACAGTTGTAAGCTAATAATTTAAGTTACAGTGGATGCCTATCATTGACCTGTCTCAGTGAAATCCAGAATTAATAAAGTTGAAACTATATTATTGATAGCAATTCCCCACCCCACCTCCCCTTTTCATCTCCTCTCCTTGACTGATGTTTGCAACTATGGGAACATTTCATCTTTGTGTGCATGAGCAGTGGGGTGAACGGATGCACTGTATGCACAGAGTGAGGATAGAAATGCACAGATATACGAGGGGGGCAAACAAAGGAAGGTGAAAACCCAGTAAATTGAAATGACTGGAAAACTTGATGGTTCCTGGACATTGATACAGATTGAAGCTAGCATTAGTGAAGTAAATTTTGGCACCCGATATGACTTAACACCATAGTTTTCTCCATGGCTGGTGTTTTCCTTTTATTATAAAACAATCAAATGCAGCTGTTAAGTCAGTAATTATTTTTTGGGTCAGATTTTGCTTAATCTGACTCATAACATGCATTCAACCCTTTGCTGGCCCTGTAACCACACTAACATTTTGTGGCTTCTGATGACTCCATGGTTTCCAGTGAGGTTTTGGTCCAGTGTACGTACTATAAGTAGAGAAAGCAGTAAGAGGTCATTAGAACTATGGGCGAGATACCCTCAGATTCTTTGTTCAGCCGATGGCCGTTGACAGCTTGTACTGAAACAGGCCTGTTTCTCATTCTTTAAATATCATTGAAAGCCCAGAGAATCTCCTGCTAGACTTCAGCACAAATCAACCCATTACTTCTTTACTATGTTATTCATCCTCATGCTGCAGTTTCAGGTAGTGTTTTCAATAGCTTTAATGCTTTACACTAAGTCCAAGAATGACATTAGGTTGTGCTCAGATTAAATGGAACAAGTGCCAGAATGGTGAGGTTTGATTTCAAACATGCATGCATTTTATTGTCACCTGCTTTCCAAATGAGGACGTGTGTTGGACAAAAACAAAATGCAGTCTGATGTAGTTTTCATTTGTTATTGGGAAGTAGATAATGATGGAGATTTAAAGGAAGCCAGCTAGTAAAATTTAATTTGTTCGCAGCGTGTATAGGAACTGCTGTTTGTGTTTCAAAATAGCAGCAGGATAAAATGACTGACAACAGACACGACACACTTAAATTCTGAACAGCTGGATGAGATGGGTGATGTGACAGTGGAACATGGGGGAGGGGGAAATGTGACAAATAGGAATGTGCAGCCATCCTGCTAACAAAACATTTCTTCCAACTCAGGATGTCAGTCTGTGGAAAGTGCAGGTTTCCAAAGGCATGTATGATGTGAAAAAGTGCTGCTTCTGTTATGAAGCATTGCATCTTCTGTAATAAATAGGTTTTTCCACAGTGTTAATCAAAGCATATCCCAGAGCAAGTTACTGGAACAGATCACTGAAAGATTCTGAAAGTGATCTGTTGAACAAAACAACAATTCAGATTCAAGGCTATTACATCATAAAATACTACAACCTCTGTCTCAGCTTCTAGCAAAGCCACCAGATACCACCTACTAGAGATCCCTTGGCTACAGTACATTAGGCTGCCTGGAGGCAAAAGCATTTCAGGTTTGAGAGAAGTTTAGAACATGCATTCTGTTTCAGGTTTATATCAAATGACTCTATTACAAGTTATTTTAACATGGTTTGCTTATTTCTTCATTTCATTTTCTTTCTCGGTTTCTAAGATTACATATGACAAAGGCCTGACAAATTATCTCTTTGTTTAAAAGGATTAGCTCATTCTCCAACTTGGAATGAAAATGTTCTTTCTTTGATGGCTGTCCAATCAAAGTTTAATATTACAGTTCTTTCCCCTTCTACCTTTTTGCAAAAATATAGTATATTCCTTGAAAGAAAGACATCAGGACTTTTCCTTATATGGATATAAACAGAAATAAGAGAAATATCAGTCATCAGGTTTTCTTTATCCTGTAGTTATTTTCATTTTGCATTTTTCTTGTTTATCACAAGTCGGATAGCTATCAAATAAATCAAAGGCAATCTACAACTGCCACTGTTACATTTATTCTAAAATATGCTACAAACATTTTAAAAACAGGCTGAAATTTCACAATAAATTAATTTTACTCCAGCTTTGTCTGATATTCTAAAGGATTCTGAGCAAGTTAAAAATTTTTGTTCATATTCAGTGTCAAAGTTCATGGACTGGTGAACTTAAATTTAAGTTTTAGATTTCAAAGAGAAATTCCAATCCCTAGTTCTGATGTCATCGTAATCTACTGTATCCTAACTAAGTTGTGTGACCAATGCTGGCAAAATTTGATATGCAGAAACAGTTGATTGTGCACCATGGGTGACAATTCATTCCAAATTGACAGGCAAATTGCACCCGTCATATTTGCAGCGTGAGCATCTTGAAAAGGACACCAGTTTATACAGTGCCATCGTCCATCTGAAATATGTGAAGTAAGCCTTTCACAATATCAACCAATACATAATGCTGAGCAGTAGGTTGATAGGTGATAAGGTGAGGCTGGTTATCCCACTAAAAAACGCTGAAAAAATATTCAAGATTCAAGATTGTTTAATGTCATTTTCCATACACGTGTATAAAGGAGAACAAAATAATTATTACTCTGGATCCAAAACTGTGCAAAAACAAAACACAAGAAGATAAAGAACACAATAATAAAAACACAATAAAGATAAATACATGAGATAGCTTATATACATAGATTGATTGTATGTTCAGAAAGTGATGTTAGGTACAGGAGTGTCTGTACATGAGGTGACTCTGACAGGAAATGATAAAGTAGTGGTGGTGGGTGTGTGGTGGGGTGTGTTAGAGGATGGAGGTATTGATCAGCATTACTGCTTGGAGAAACAAGCTGTTCTTGAGGCTGGTAGTCCTGGCATAGATACTACATAACCTCTTCCCTGATGGGACTGGGACAAATACTCTGTAAGCAGGGTGAGTGGGATCCTTTATAATATTCCTGGCCTTCCTTCTAGCACCTTTCTGCACTTATGTCTTTAATGGCGGGTAGGCTGGTGCTGGTGATGCATTGGGCAGTTTGTAAAACTACCCGTTTTGAAAGGGTTCCATGGGGTTTCTTTGGTTTGTGCCAACCTACAGGAGGATGAAACTCAAGAGTTGTATTCTGTATGCATACTTTGATAATAAATGTCCTTTAATCTTTTGAATCTTTATAGAGCCAACATAATTCTGCACAGGACAACTTCCATACCATGCAGTGATGCGGCAAGTTAGGATGCACCTACTGCACATCTGTAGGATATTATGAGATTTTATATGCATAGACCAGCTCTCTTCACCTTCCTCAGAAAGCAGAAGTGTTAGTGAGCTTTCTTGTCGGATGTATTACAGTGCGAGATGTGCACTCCCAAGAGTTTGAAACTGCTCACAGATTCCTCTACCGTACAGCCAATGTATAGATACACATACACGCACAGTTTAAACAATGTAATACAAACGTGTGCTGGTTTTGGTGAAGTGTCTTTATCCCAGAATGTTAATTCTGTTGCAGCAGATGCTACTGACCTGTTGAGTAATCCTAACATTTTGTGTTTTTATTTGATTGGCACAACCATCTTCTTCCATTGTTTAGTTTATGTGAATCTGCAAGGCGCATTGCCTTCCAGAGAAAACAGAACGCTCTTCTTGTATTCTTGCAATGACAGCAGAGCCTGCTGAGAATGTACCATGCTGTCTATCTGGAAGCAAGTCACTATTATATCTGCCTTGGCCTCCACCCCAACCTCAATGAAAATACATCCTGCCTTTAAGAATTGGAAGCAGGCTAGCATGAACTAATGCTAGCTACTCCAGGAATCAGACCTTGTTAATGGAAAATGACAACACCAGCACTATTCACACTGGCTGAGCACTGAAATCATAATGAGCAAACAGCAATAGAACTTGCATGCAGCTTGCTGTCCTGTGAGTGCAAATTAATTGTGTTCTGATTTCTGTATCCATTTATGGGCTCCAGTTTGACTAAATCATCCCATGTTGCAAATTTTATTTTAGAGCCTTTGGAAATTTTATCTTCCGTTTAAAAAATCTCTTTTCATAGATTCCACCCTTTTCCTTTATATTCCGTGCTATTGTTAGTAAGGTCTAAGTAACAGCTTTTACTTTTTGAAGAAAACTCAAGTCCTAATGTCACTATCTTTTCTCTAATCTCTCCAGTATGTCCAAAGAATGACATGTTCTTTTGTGTGGCAATGCACACAAATTCTCTGAGCATGTAAGGAATCTGGTTGGTATGCTAGAATCCCTATAGGTTTTCATAAACCAAGAGAATCTGCAAATGCTGAAAATCCAGAGTAACACATACAAAATGCTGGAGGAACTCAGCAGGTCAGGCAGCAAGAATAAACAGTTGACATTTTAGGTTGTGACCTCTCATCAGGCCACTCTATTGGTTTTGATTCTGATGAATTAAAAGTTTCATAATTTTGTAAGTAAACTTGGATAATCCATTTTATCGATCATAAGTCTGTAAGAACATAAGATATAGGAGCAGAAGTAGGCCTTTCAGCCCATCGAGTCTGCCCCACCATTCAATCATGGCAGATCCAATTCTTTCAGTCATCCCAACTCCCCTGCCTTTTCCTATACCCTTTGATGCCCTGGCTAATCAAGAACCTGTCCACCTCTGCCTTAAATGCACCCAGTAATTTGGCATCCACAGCCACTTGTGGCAACAAATTTCACAGATTTACCACCTTCTGACTAAAGTAATTTCTCTGTATCTCTGTTCTAAGTGGATGTCCTTAAATCCCAAAGTCGTGCCCTCTTGTCCTAAGCTCCCCTATTGTGGGAAATAACATTTCCATATCTAATCTGTTCAGGCCTTTTAACATTCAGAATGTTTCTGAGACACCCCCTCATTCTCCTAAACTCTGGAGAATACAGCCCAAGAACTGCCAGATGTTCCTCATAGGGTAATCCTTTCATTCCTGGAATCATGCTCATGTATCTCCTCTGAAGCCTCTCCAATGTCAATATATCCGTTCTAATATAAGCACAATATTTGATTGGTGCTAACAGTTTTAATCATTCATTTGGAATTAGCTCTGTGAATGTTGGATCACACCTACACTTCTTGCTTTATGTATCAATAAGACCAAACTGAATCTTATCCATTATCCTTTTTAACTGATTATCATCTTCTCATGCCTTTCTTAAGCTCTAATGGAGATTTAAAATTACATTGGCATTGAGATTAATGTACACATCAAAGATAAATGACTTGCCATGTCATAACGAACACAGAAGCTAGATGAATCATTGCTCACCAGTCTATATGGTTGCTCTATTTGATAGATACTTTGTCCTGCAATCACTTCTTTATATTCTATTAGAAAGGCCTCTCAACATTACAAACCTCCTTCTCTCACCGAGCTTTCTTTTGCTTCACACATGTTCACTGGATGTTAATTCACAAAGATGATGAACGTGAATCATAGGTTTGTTATGTTGAACAGTTTTAACTTTTCATAGTTACATCATATAGAAGTTTTAAAACATTGCTTTTCCACTGCTCCTTCGAACTATTCTTGCCTCTTCAAACCAGAATTTACATCTAGTCCAATATGTTAGTAGGTTCATTTACCTCAGTTCTTGCCCATAGACAATGCTCATTTCTCAGAAACTTGAGATTGAAAGGTAGCAGGGGCTATGTGTGGATTTCTGCCTCATGAAGATTTTTCTGATAATTTGGGCTTTCTCCAGAACTATAGGGCAGAGGAACTGGATAATGCTCGCACCACATAAAATAAATTATGATAGAAATAAGAAGGATGCAAATGTCACCAGTTTCCCATGCTATTTGCTATTGTAATAATCATAGGTCAACTGCTAGGACCCATCAGGATGGGTGACTAGGGCCAGGGATAAGTTCCAGCTACATAATGGCCCAGGATACAAAACTGGCTATCTGTGATCTGCTGCTCTTCCAGCTTTGGAGAAGAAAGGGCTGGGAAAATTGACTGTTTGGGCTACTTTTGATATTGCCTATGTTTACTTTCCTTTACAATGATGGCAGAGTAACACTGAGAAATACTCAGTTGTATACAGCTAATGTTATTTTTAAAATATATATTTATAAATTTCGTTCAGTTCAGGAATGAACAAATTTTCCAAAAATATACAGCAGCTGTATTTTTCACTTAGGCCACTGAAAAATAGTCCAGATTATTTCACTTTTAAATACCGCTTTATGGGATTTTTGGCATATCAAACTACATAGCAATTATAACAAGTATTCATGTTGTCTGACTGAATATTTTGTGTTTCACTGCAAAATAAACAAATACATAATTAGCATTGCTCATAGGATACATTTTAATCATCAGTAGGATTTTGTTGTACTAATCTATTTTGAAACTCATTTTCATTTTTCATGTTATATGAATATAGCATAAATTGTTTTACCTTCTGATTAACAGCAGCTTATCAGAAGTATCTATACAAGCATATTCCTGTATCACTTTCATCACGCATCACATAGTTTTCATACTAATTACCTGTAACAAAGAATATTCACAGCAGCAGTAAAAGAAACAAAGTGAATAATTGAAATCTAACATGTGCATTTTGAATGATTGTACAAGGGATTTCATGTCACAGTCATGGGTTTTTATTGTCTCAGCATTGATTATGATGTTAACAGGCTTGCCAGTTTATTAATATCCCAGATGAAAAGCCAGGAAACAGCTCTCCAGGGCTTCCATACAGAAATTACTCGAAAGATACTCTTATCATCTGCAAAATTGGACTTTGAAGCAGATACAACACAAAATTAACCATGTAAAATCATCACTACGCACTCTCAACAACAAATGGATAATTATTATGTTATGTTGTGTAAATTGGATCATATCCTATAAGTAGCATTCAGGGCTTTATAGGACAAAGACTATTAGTCAGAGTCACATGCTACAGAAGCACATCCTTCAGCCCACCACATACCACCTATACTAATCCTATTTTCCAGCACATCGCCTTGACAATTTAAGTGCTCAACCAGATACTACGTAAATGCTCTGAGAGTCTCTACCTTCACCACCCACTCAGGCAGTGTGTTCGAGACTGCAACCATCTTATGGGTTAAAAAAAATCTTTAAATCCCGTCTAAGTTTTCTAGCACTTATATTAAAACAATGCATTCTAGGTTTAGACAACCTCTGCAACTAGTTGAAGTTCCTGACCATCTTCACCATGTCCCTCGTAATTCTACATAGCTAATTCATATCCCTCGGTCTCCTCCACTTCAATAAATACGTAGCCCATCAACTCTCTCCCATTTACTTCTGCAACATCTTATTTTATAATATTAAAATTGTCCTTCTCTCAGGATCTTAATGATCTTTCTATCCTTTTCCATTATAACCTCAAAAATTTGTCCTGTGGGCACACTTTCCAAAACACTATCCTGTTATTTCCCCAGGTTTCATTTCCTATGATCATGAATAGTACTGCCCCGACTCTAACATGCCTATCTACGTTTGTACATACTGGCTCAAAAAGAACTTGTGAATGCATTACTAAAACTTCAGCCAATCTAGTATCTATTTCACATGAGGCCAATCCCAGTTAATATTGGAGAAATTGTAACTTTCTGTGTCTTGCCTACAAATCTGATTCTCCACGGCGTTGCCATTATTTTGACACTATTAGAGCTCAGGGCGTTCCAGAGTTCGGAGTTCAACTCCGGCGCCATTCTGTGAGGGGAATCAGTATATCCGCCCTGTGGAATGCGTGTGTTTTCCCCAGGTGCTCCGGTTTCCTCCTGCAGTGCAAAGATGTACTTGGTAGGTTAATTGTTTCTTGTACATTGTCCCATGATTAGGTTAGGGTTAAATGAGTTTGTGGGGTTGCTGAGGCGGCATGGTTCGAAGGGCCAGAAGGGCCTACTCCAAACTGTATCGCTAAGTAAATAAAAAATAAATAAATAAATTCCTGCCGCCAGCACCCTAGCAAAACAATCATACCCCTTGTTGCTAAGTTTTACCAATTTGACCTCATTAGTGAGCCTTCCTTCACCATTACCTGCTGCATCTTGTATATCTATTTCCATTAGTATACTCAGTTAACATATTGCATAGTTTTCAAGGTACTAGTGCTTCAAAGAGAGTATTCTCAGGAGCAGCAATGAAAAGGTTAATATATGGTCGGCCTTTTTCGTGTTTTCGCACAACCTGCATTACATCAAATTGACACCTGGAGCAAATGGTAAGATAATATGTAGTCAATTAAATCAAAAGGCTTATGGCATGATGTATAGGGCCTATACACAGGCTGTCATCAAAGCACCTGGGAACTATTACCATTCCCAGTTACCTTGCACTGTGCCAAACTAGTCAGACTGAAGCATAGAAGCTCAGCTGGTGCAGTCTCCTTCCTTCCAAAAGGAAAGTGCATCATTGCACACTGTGCATTCAATACACAATTTCATATAATATTTAATGGAAAATTGGATATATACTTTTTAAGGATAATGTGAAGGATTTAATTCTCTAGCTTGTTAGATCATTGCAAATTACTTTAGCTAGATTGGACTAAGGTGATGAGAATAATAGCAGGATACCATTAATTAAAGTCATTTCAGCAGTTTAATAGTTGCATTTCCCATATTGCAGGATCATTTCACAAGAGGAACTTAATGCTATCATTTAGTTCCTTTCTAATCAGGAGACTGAGCACAACTCCAAACCAGATGCCCTGCAAGATTACTGCTTTCAGTATCATTTTGTAGCTGAGGTCTTGGTGCTGTATCAACCAAACTGCTAGTGACCCTTACCATGAAATGATAGAAGAATCTATAGTGTAGGAAACAAAAAGCTTTTGAAATAAAGGTTTAAGTAAATACATAATGTGATTTTTTTTTGGATGCCAGAAATTAACATTTCATTTGATTTGTTTTTCCATTTAGGTCATTTAAATTATGAATTCTTGAAGAGTTCCACCTCAAATGGACCAGAAAATAGCATGTCAATTCCCTCTTGAAATTACAACCAATTCCCTTCAAAGGCTACCATGATTAAACGGTCAAGGGAAATTCTCCTCCAATTTTGCCAATCAAATTGGCAAAAAAAAAATCTTTTTGCGGAGCTTCAACACAACAGAACCTGTTTCCACAAGTCACCTTCTTTAGTCATTCCCAAGTCAGCATTTCCTCATCTGCACACATATTATAAATCGTGAGGGCACAGTCAACCATGGAGAGAATTATAAAATCATTTCAGTGAGCCATCCACTTGGCCCATCATACCTGTGCTGACAAAGCAATCCAGTTAGTTAGCCTCTTTCCTTAGTTCTGCCTTCTGAAGGCATGCAACTTCTTCCTCCCTTTAAGCTCTTTCCTTATTAAGTTTCACCTGCTCCATGCTCAACCATTCCACCAGCCGGCCGCTGCCCTCAGTCCAGCACACTTATATCTTCTGCATCAGCTTCAAACATTAAATGATGTTATTTAAAAATTCTAAGCCAATATACATTAAGAATAGCAGTACCCTGTAGTCAGGACTGGAGAACATCAATCTTATTCTCTTCCCATATTGGAATGCATCCACACACTAATGCTTTCTGTTTCCTTTTCCAACACCAATTTCAAATCCATGATGCCAATATACGTTTTGATCCATGTTCAATGATAATAACAGCTCTTTTTGCATCAAATAAACTTCTGCAATTCCAAAAATAAAATAATAGAGGTTCTAAAACAGAAAACACAGCAAGTACTTAGCAGGATGAGCAGCAGAAGAACCGGATTCTGGGGAAGTTTCATTAGCCAGAAGTTCTCATAACATGTTGCTAGGTTTGACCATAAGACACAGGAGCAGAATTAGGCCTTTTGGCACATCAAGTCTGCTGTACCATTGCACCATAACTAATCCATTTCCCTTTTAACCCTATTCTTCTGCCTTTTCCTCACAACCTTTCATGCCTGACTAATCAAGAACCTGTTAATCTCCGCCTTTAGTGGTTTGATGACCATTTCTACCATTTTGTGTTTTATTTCCCATTTCTAGCATCTGTAGTATTTTGTTTTTGCAAAGGGTTCTTTTTGCTGAGTCTGGGAGTTGAAGCAAAGAGCAACAAATGGGAAATTGCAGAATGGAATGGTAGGCCTAGGCTCTTGTTAATTGTGGGGAGAGCAACTGACAACCAAGAAAAAGGGACGATATGTTGAAAGACTGATGTAGAACGTGGCATTGTCAGATTCTCTTACTTGTCTCTGGATCTGAATATTAACCAAGCATAACTTCTGCTTCACAGAAGCAGTGCATGTCAGAATGAAGTGATCAAAGAAAACACTCTTAATTACTGTTGGGTGTTCTAATACAGCTTGGCAATGGCTGAAAATTTGCCAGCTTTGACTATGACTGAATGGAGGAGGAATTGTGTGGTGTGGCAAGGATGTTCTGAATGTTATTACTGTTTTTAATCTACAGGCTGGAGGAATGCTATTCCCTGAGATTTCACAATACAATTTAAAATATTTTACTGGTAAGATTCATTTACAGTCTTTAGCAATCACAATTTAACCTGATGTAGATCCTGAAGTAACTGGAAGCTCTAGCTACATTTAACCAATGTTGCATATATTGAAATGAGTCCAGCATTTACTATGAGAATTTGTCATTGCCAATATGAAGAATCACAACCAAATTTAGCAACAGTTAGTAACACTTGCAAATCAATATAAATATTCTTAGTATAAAATGCATTGGTCCAATATTTACCCATGTTTTGCCTTGTGCCAGATTTTCAGTTTAATTCCTAATCTCCTGTTTTACAAAATGCTCACAGAATGGCAAGAGATTGAGCAGAAGATGGCATTTTGCCTTGAGCAGCAATAAATGACAGTGCAGCATATTGGTTTGACAAAATTACTAAACGGCACTGTTACTGTGTGTCGGTAAAATATTGGCATTCAATGGAACATTCTCAGACTGTAGCATGGATGACTATAAAAGGAAGAAAGGGATAGATTGAAACTTGAAAGAATAGTTACGACATAGGTACCATACAGGAATACTTGAACCATTTGTTGTGCCAAACCTGAAATACGGCTCCCTGCACCAGTTCCACAGTCACTCATTTCTCTGTTCTGCCTTCATATTCATGCCTTTACTGGCATGTGGCACTAGGACTAATCTAGAGATGACTGCATTCAAGGTCCTGTTTTCAGAATCTTTTCTAACACCCTAAACTCAATGCATAGGATCTCTTCCCCTTTTCTACCCCAGTCATTGGAGCCAATATGCTCCACAAACTGTGGCTGCTCCCCCTCTGCTTGAGACATTCTCATCCTTAGCACTAGGGAGGAACACACCACCCTGGTGTCTCATTCACGGCCAAAGAATCTTCTATCTGCCCCCTGTTGTTATCATAATTGCTCTGCTTGACTTTACCTTCTCTGCTGACCCTCAGAGCCAGCCACAGCGTTATTGACCTGACTGCTGCTGCTGAGTCCTGATAGGTCATTTCCCCCAGCGGTATCCAAAGGGTAATATTGGTTGCTGAGGAAAATGGGCAAAGGAGAACCCTGCACTGATTGCTTACTCCTGTTACTTCCCCTGGTAGTCACCCATCTATCTGAACCCTATTTCTTGGAGGTAACCATCTTAATAAAAGTCTCATCTATAAAAAACTCAGGCTTCCAGACGATCCTAAGTTCCTCCACATCCAGCTCTAGTTTTTTTGTCAGGACCTGCACCTGTGTGCACTTACCACATAATCTCTGACATAATCATCAAGGGGACCATGATTTTTCCACTTTTTATAGGAGAAGCATTTCACTGCCCTAACTACTGCCTGTATTGAATTAAGAACCAAGTTCAGGTACTGTTACGTACCCCGTAACTGGTTCACTTACCAGCAAAGATAGAGAGGTCAGTTGAAGTCTGATGGTACTATTTTTAACAGTATTTATTGATAAAAATACACAAAAATAATATCAATGCAAACATACAGATAATATATGTCGTCAATACTAAATCTAAAAGCGCGGGTATAATAATAATCAATAAGAAATAGCTCTATCGTTGTCTAGGGGATAATGTATTGTCCGATGGAAATATAAAAGTCACTCAAGTTCATTCAAGCTGCAGCTTTTGGTTGGAGAGAGAGACCGAGGTTTAGAACTTGCCTGTTTTTCTGTTTTATGATGTCGATCCTTCGAAATGGCATCGGTGGTGATCTCTTCCTTAGCTAAGCTGTCTTCCGTGGTAGGGCCTCAATCCCAGGGCAACGGGAAAGGACACACGTGGGCTCTCCACCGGCTTTCGCTATTAAACACTGTCACGGAACTTCTAGCGTTTCTCCTGGTGCGAGTCAAAGGGGTTGTTCCCCAGACCCTCTTTTATCCCCACTCACAGTGTGTCAGATGTCAATCAGGGTGGAATGGTGCCATCCCACGTTGCCTGAGGGCTTCTATGAAGTACAGTGCTCAATACACAATTCCGTCTCCAAGAGACAATGACCTGTTCTGTGGCTTTGTATCGCTGGGGCCAGGACATTCCAAACATCTCTCTCTCATTTCCTGGGTCTCCTGACCTGACTTAATAGCGATCTCGCGATTCTCAAAAAGGGGGGGGGCACAGGCATAACACCCCCTTTCTTCAACGCGTTTTTTACCATCGGAAAAAAACAAAGTAATACAGAGTTTTACAGGATTTTAGAATCTAACACCATACAAAAGTTTTTTTCCTACAGGGTAATATAGTTATACATTCAATTCAGTATCTAGACGGTTACCGATTACATTGTCACTTCCTTTAATATCTTAACATCTTGTACCTTACTAAAGTCTTTTAGCATCAGACTCCAATTTAATAACCACTTATTTTTAGGTCTTATTTTTCTTTAGCCAACAAAAACTAAAGAGTTGTGATCTTAGCTTACGGGTATACTACAAAAGTTCATGCAAATACTAATCTTTATGTTGCTTTCAAACTTAACAGGCAGGCTTCCATGGGGTTGTCTTTTATTATTCACATGCTTTGTCGAAATCCCGTAAAACCGCCTTCTGCTATTTAAAAATGGCGTCCCCATTAACCCTCATCTCTTTTCCGGTTAATTCCCACGTGGGGAGCTTGTGCACCCTGGTAAAGTAGGCTTTTGCCCGCTCCTTCCATAGGAGTTATTTTATCAACAATGTGGTACCACGCCATTGTCTCTGTAGCCTGATTGCTGCTTTTGATATCAGTCCAGCCTTTAAATTTTCTTCATTCAATTTGGGAACTGCATATTTCCCTTCTCCTTCAATAATAATATTCATCTCCCCACTTTAGATCTCCTCACTAACTTTTAACACACCTTCGAGCACAAACACCTGGGAACTCTCACTTCCCACTATTACCAAAGTTAACCCTTTCTTCACTGAACCAAGTCTATCTGACCCACAAGGACTACATTCCTTTCAACTGAATCAAATACCTCAAACTTTTTCTGATCTCCATTACTAGGTTCAGTAGCACGTGCATCCACATCTTGGACACACTCAAATGGGACATTTGCCTCTTCCAGGCTTTCAATACCCGTACCCGGTCCAAATTCTAAATTCCCCTGATTCTCCCAGCTACTCTCTGGGCAACTCCCTTCCGGAGTAAACTCAACCCCGTGGGTTGAAACAACCTCATCTGCCAACCCAGCAGACTTCTTCGAGGTAAGGGCACCCTTTTCATCTAGGACTGCCCTCATTTCATTATCAGGAACACATTTAGAATTTTCAACTTCTTCAAGCAGTTCTGCCAAACCAGACAGATCATCCCTGTCCAACTCTGGACCTTTTAACAGCTCTATCTGTTTCTCATCTTTATTTCGTGCCTCTAGAACTTTTCTCCTCACTAAAGGCAGATCTACCTCCTCTCCCTTACTCTCTTTCACTTTACTACTCTTAGTTTTACCACCCTCTAAACCCTCATGGTACAGGGTTGGTAAAAGCTTCTCGGCCAAATCAATACTGGCCGGATTTAAACTGCTCTCGTTCTCAGCTGCCTTTCTTGACATGCTGCGAGTGATCACGCATGTGGGATAGATCTTGGAATCTAGGGGCGGGTCCGCAACGCTCACCAGCCGGCTCATCAGCGTCATTGATGACCAAACCTTACCACCGGCTAAATCATTGCCCAGAAGGACGTCCGCGTCAGTTCTCCGGAATGTTGATCGCAGCCCTATTTCAACTGGTCCAGAGACTAGCTCACAATTCCTAATGATCCTATGCAAGAACACCATTTCCGTCCCGTTTCCTATTCCTTTCACAGCTACCATTCCCATCTTGCAACAAACTCTAGTACCTTACTGCTGATCAATGATAGTTCAGCCCCCGTGTCTCTCCAGATCCGTACGGGAACTGGTGTGTCTCCCTCCCTCACAGACATGGTTCCGTTTGATATACAAGTCTCAGACCCTTCTCGTACTCTGTCTACCCAGGGCTCTCTTGTCGATTTACTGATTACCACGGCACATCCAATAGGGACTGCTGCTTTCGCTTTTCCTATCTCCTTCCTCGGAGCAAAGCACCTAGATGCAATATGTCCCCCCTTTCCACAATTAAACCAGGTCAAGCACGGAAATCTCTGGTCGTCTTGCCTTTCCCCCTCAATCTTACCACTAGCTCCCGGTGGGACCTCTGCCTCAGCTGGCGGGCTTTCTCTATCGTTCCCACGGTCTCTCTGGGAACTTTTATTCGAGGAAAACTTTGTCTTGTGGGTTAGGGCATATTCATCTGTGAACCTAGCAAAGTCTGAGATGGACTTATTCAGCTTCTCATTCAAACACAACCGGATATCCTCCAAAACACAACCTTTAACTTCCTCAATCTGAATTAACTCCCTGAGACGCCAAAAATCCTCTTCCACTGTTTCTGCTGTACACCAATGATCCAAGAGCACACCCTTCTCATAGGCAAACTCGGTATACATCTGATTCCACCCTTTCTTTAAATTTCTGAACTTTCGTCTATACCGGGGGTCGGCAACCCGCGGCTCCAGAGCCACATGTGGCTCTTTGACGTCTGTGCTGCGGCTCCCTGTTGCTTTGGGAAATAATTGGTTGTGGCGACCCTTTTCCTGACACATCCGAACCGACTCACAATTAGATAGCCTACGGGGGTTTGCGAGCACAGAGCTTTGGAGCCTCTGCGCCATGGGGGGGAGGGGCAGGTTGAGGGAGGCTTAAAAGTGAGGCTGAAGATTTCGAATAAAGTTTTTTCCTTCGACTGCAGTTACCGACTCCGTGTCGTAATTTTAGCGCTGCGTGTAGCACACCGCTACATGGTCAGTATTTAATTAAAATGTATTTTATGTTAGTTTGTTAGTTTTTGAAATGTAAATCTAAATTTGAAGATTATGGTGATCTTGTACAATCTAAATAAGACGTTGTGGCGACCCATTTCCTGACACATCCGAACCGGCTCACAATTAGCCAGCGTTCAGGCTAAGGGAGATAGCCTACGGGGGTTTGTGAGTACGTGTCTTTTGCAGCATCCGCGCCCATGGGGGGCGGGTTGAGGGAGGCTTAAAAGCAAGGCTGTTTAGTTCGAATAAAGCTATCTTTGACTGCAGTTTACTGACTGCGTGTAGCAACCGCTACAACGTGTTTTTATCGCTGGCTGTCCAGAGGGGAGGTGCTGAAACGCTTTGTCGCGTGTCTGGAAGAAGTGAAAACTTTCCTGGGCAGCAAAGGGCTCAACTTTCCTGAGCTGGAACAGCCAGAGTGGCTGGAAAAGCTACACTTCATGGTAGACATGACAGCGCACCTGAACACGCTGAACACAGCTCTTCAGGGGAAAGGACGTACAGCCCTGCACATGTTGGAGGATGTTTTGGCATTCGAGCGCAAGTTGACAGTGTTTGCCAGAGATTTACAGAAAGGCACATTGTCTCACTTCCCCAATTTGAGAGAGTTCAAACAAGGTCACGACATGATAAATTCGGAGTATTTACATTCTGCAATCATCGCAATGCAAACATCGTTTGGGAAACGCTTCTGTGAGTTCAGAGAGGAAAAAAACACATTATCCTTCCCGGTCACTCCCCTAAGCATCGATCCATCCCTACTGAATACGACTGCATTGTCAGGTGTGAGTCAACCTGAACAAGTATGATAAATATTTTAATTGCCTATTATTTTACGTATATTCATATGTTTTCATTGTTCAGTGAAATAGTCCTTTTATTTTTCAGGTTGACAGCTGGCTGACGTTATTTTTGGTTTGCTGCTGGCGGCAAATTTAATTTTGGCGTTTTTCATAAATACAAGAAGGACTCAAATAGACGTTGAGTATTTTACTTCAAAGTAACCTTCAACCCAACGTCTTTTTTTCGGAGTTCAAAATGTTTTTGTTGCATGCAGAAATGTAATTTCGTTTTCTCTGCAGGAGTTCATCAATTTCATAAATTCAACACATTATAGTTTGTTTATACATAGCATAAAGGCAAAACAAAACGTTGTATGCAGTGTTATTTCATTTTAAATGTCAAACGGGTTTTGCGGCTCCCAGTGTTTTCTTTTCTGTGGGAAACGGGTCCAAGTGGCTCTTTCAGTGGTAAACGTTGCTGACCCCTGGTCTATACGCTTCAGGTACCAATTTGTAAGTCCGAAGAATGGCCGCTTTTACTTTGTCATAACTCTCCGCCTCTTCCTCCTCCATGGACAACACCGTATATGCTCGTTGTGCCTTCCCTTTTAACACACTTTGTAACAGTGCCACCCACTGATCTCTGAGCCACTTCTGATTCACTGCCACCTTCTCAAAAAGCATGAAATAACTATCAACATCCGTCTCCTCGAAGGGAGGTACTAACCTCAACTCCCGACTAACATTAAACCGCTCCTCTTGGTCTGACCCTTGATCTCTTCGTTCTTGCCTTAACTTCTCCATCTCCGTCATGTTTCCTCTGTTTCTCTGCCTCCTCATACTATCTTTCTTTCTCGGCTCTTTCCTTTTCTTTCTCAGCTCTCTCCCTCTTCTTCTCAGCCCTCTCTCTCTCCTTTTCAGCTGCTTCCAGCTGTTTTAACTGAATTTCATGCTCCCTTTGTTTCTCAGCCCTGTCCTGTTCCCTTTTCACCTCCAACTCC
Organism: Hypanus sabinus; assembly: GCF_030144855.1. Classification (NCBI taxonomy): domain Eukaryota; kingdom Metazoa; phylum Chordata; class Chondrichthyes; order Myliobatiformes; family Dasyatidae; genus Hypanus; species Hypanus sabinus. Next base: position 50,113,861 of record NC_082707.1, read on the forward strand.
TTTAGCTGGAGCTCATGCTCCCTTTGTCTCTCGGCCCTTTCTTTCTCTTTCTCAGCTGCTTCCAGCTGTTTTAAATTAATTGCATGTTCCAACCTTAATTTCTCCAACTCTAACTGAGCCGTCCCACTAGCTGGTACCTTTTCAGGAATATTTTCCAATACCTCAGCTGCAAACACATTCTTCCCAATATAATACTGAGTTATTGCCCTTCGCACCTCCGACTTTTTCATTGACAACCTCACCCCTGCGAGGTTTAGCCCCTTCGCCATATTTATCAAGTCTGATTTAGTGGCCACCTCTAGAGTTGGGTTTTCTATAAATTCATCCACGTCCTTCTTTGCTGGTTTCCATCTGGCTACCCGCGTAACCAGATCCAAGTTTGGACTTACAAGCCCAATTCACTGGCCTCCCAATTTGGTGTCAAATCCCGAGACGAGAACCCCAATTGTAACGTACCCCGTAACTGGGTCACTTACCAGCAAAGATAGAGAGGTCCGTTGAAGTCTGATGGTACTATTTTTAACAGTATTTATTGATAACATACACAAAAATAATATCAATGCAAACATACAGATAATATATGTCGTCAATACTAAATCTAAAAGCACGGGTATAATAATAATCAATAAGAAATAGCTCTATCGTTGTCTAGGGGATAATGTATTGTCCGGTGGAAATATAAAAGTCACTCAAGTTCATTCAAGCTGCAGCTTTTGGTTGGAGAGAGAGACCGAGGTTTAGAACTTGCCTGTTTTTCCGTTTTATGATGTCGATCCTTCAAAATGGCATCGGTGGTGATCTCTTCCTTAGCTAAGCCGCCTTCCGTGGTAGGGCCTCAATCCCGGGGCAATGGGAAAGGACACACGTGGGCCCTCCACCAGCTATCGCTATTAAACGCTGTCACGGAACTTCTAGCGTTTCTCCTGGTGCGAGTCAAGAGCTGTTCCCCAGACCCTCTTTTATCCTGACTCACAGGGTCTCAGATGTCACTCAGGGTGGAATGATGCCGTCCCCCAACCAGCCCACGTTGCCTGAGGACTTCCACAAAGCACAGTACTCAATACACAATTCCGTCTCCAAGAGACAATGACCTTTTCCGTGGCTTTGTATCGCTGGGGCCAGGACATTCCAACCGTCTCTCTCTCATTTCCTGGGTCTCCTGACCTGACTTAATAGCGATCTCGCGATTCTCAAAAAGGAGGCGGGGGGCACAGGTGTAACAGTACAAAATGAAACCTGACACATTTTTACCTTTGCCTTCTCACTAAAGCCTTTTTTTTTGAAGTAGCTTGCTCTTATTTTCCTCACCTGGGCTACTAACTCTGCATCTTCACACTAAAGCTGCTTGAGCCAAAGCCTCAGTTCCCTGTTCTTAAGTAATGGATATTAACTTTCCAGGCCTGAGAGGCTTAATGCTAACTCAACTTTCTAGCACCATCAATGTGAGCTTTCCATCCTGTCAGAGTTATTTCTGGCAAAGTCAAACTTCTAACTAATACTCCTTGCTCAGCGTCTTGTTGTAAACAAGAACCAGTCTTCAGTTCTTATTGTAAGTTGAAAGGAATAATCAGTCTGAATTTAAAAGGCCAGCTTTACAAACAAACAACACTGTCTACATAGCACAGGCTGCTTGCCCACAGCAGGATTCTTTCTGCCTGCTCAAAGTATATGATTTGCAAAGTAAAGTGACCATGAGATTATCTCATCTGCATCAGCCAAACATAAAATAATGGGGTTATGTTAATTGGCCTCCATCAAACCAGATAACACTGGCAGAATCAATTAATTCAAGAAAGTTTGCAGACCAAATTGATATTTTTACTTAGCATATCAAACATGGTCGCAGGTACAATCAATCAGTAGTTAGGATATTTGTGTACTCAGAGTATTAATTTTGGGTCTCAGGGATCTCTGTCATCAGAAACTTTCGAACCAACAGTATGAATTATTTTATCCTAGCAAAGGCATTGGAAAAACATCACATGCAAATAATGTCAACAGTATAAATCTCAGAAAGCATTGGGGATTGTTAGGAGCGACAGGGAGAGTGACAGAGAGAAGAACTAGAATTTATTCCTCAGCCTTCAGCTTCTGCAATGGACGACTCATTTGTCTTTTAGTTCATAATAATTTTACCTCTGCAAATCCTTTGTAGATTATAAATCTTTCAGAATAAGAAAATCTTATATAAATCAGAAATTCTCTGTGAGTTTTAAATGTGTATTAAGAACTGTTTGTCAAAATTTAAATGTTTGTCATTAAAATTAAATTAAACCGTGTTTAAACTACTTTGTTAGTTGGAAGTATCTCCTCCTTTGGTAGGAAGGGGAAACCCATGACACAAGTAGTGGGTATTGACAGCTAGACCTCCTGGAAAGACTAGACAGGAAAGTAAGCTAGTCTTTGAAGAGTAGGTTGATACAGTATAATCTCTCTATAATGAGGGTACCCATAGGTACCTATTTCAGATAGGGCTTAAAATTTCCTTTTGAGTTTTACACTTTGCAGATGATGAACACAATATCATCACACTTATACTTGTCCACTCCAACAATGGCCACTTCACATGACCCTGACTTCTTTACTGGCTGTTGTCCATTAGCCAATCAACTATTAAGCAACAATTTGCAACTGTGCCTCTTTTAGAGTACTGTTAAGTGAAACTCATCAACAATTCCTGAGACCTATGTCCTTTAAACTCTCGTTTTATGTCCCTGCTCTGAATAATATTGTTCAGAAACAACCCAAATGTGACAAATGTACAAGGTTGCCCACAACTATAATGGTAATTGTTTTATTTGCTAAATACAGTTCAACTAACAAATCAATTTACTTAATTTTCTTTTTTCAGCTTTTGTCATTGAAGATTTCTTGGAAATTGTTTCAAGCTCTGGAAAAGATAATGCTTTTTCTAGTAGGCATGGCTGACATTCTTGCATACTTTGCAAGCAAGTCTGCAATATAAATGTAATAAAATTTGAATGAACAAAGTCTGCTGAAGTTCACTTTTTTTTAGTTTGCCGGCACTTATTAATGCTTTGGGACATACAATTTTCAAATTGTTTGTTTGCCAAAGAAAATGTTTGAATATCATGGATTAAGTGTAATATGTTTGATAATTGTTACTCTTTATAACCATAATCAAAGTCTTTCAGGTTAACAACACCTTGCATTTGTGTAGCACATTTATCAGAAGAAATTAATGAGAGAAGTAGTGCCAGCAAAATAGCAACATTTTAGCATAGCCACAGAAACAGGTAAGACAAGAGATCAAAACTTTGGTAAAAGGTGATAAAGACTGAAAGAGGGGTGAGAGGTACAGTAAATACACATTGCAGTTTATTTACTTATTGAGATAAATCACAGAATAGGCCCTTCTGTCCCTTCAAACTGCACCCTCCTGCAACCCCTAATTTAGCCGTAGCTTAATCACAGTAAAATTTACAATGATCTATCAACCTATCAGCCTGTATATCTTTGAACTCTTTAGAGGCTATTCTAGAGATTGCGTCAAGCTATCTGAAGTCTCTATTGTCAAAGATAAAATGATTAAAACTAGAGATTTTAATCGAGAGCCTGGAGGTGCAAGGTAACAGAGAGCCCAGAAGCTTCTCAGACTGAAGAGTGGCAAGGAGAAAGTGGCAAGCCTAGCAAACAAGGCATGCGTTTTAGAATGGAGGCATTTTCAGATTCTGCTGCTAGGGATAAGTGAGAACATAAATAATAAGTCAAGGTGATCTAGCAATCATGAACAGCAGTCTCAAGTGCACTTGCATCTTCCAGAAGTGACTTATCTGCAATTAACTTTACTAATGTAACATAAATACAATAGTTCATTTTGAGATATGAGGGTATTTATCTTCTTTGAATCAGATACCTGCATTTCAATAACATAACTGTTCCAGATGCCTGTCTCCCTGCATGCACGACTTCACAGATCCTTTTCCATTGCCCGTGAAAGCTAGTATAATAGTAAATTTGTGCTTCTGCCCTTCTAAACCAAAACTGCAGGTAGTTACAACATATTTCAGCTTGTCTCCTACAGCTGCACAAGGGAGGTCATTGTGAATCTCTCTTCAAATAGAAGTAATTACAAACATAAGAGATGCTGGAAATCCAGAACAACACATACAAATTGTTGGAGGAACTCAGCAGGTCAGGCAGTATCTATGGAGAAGAATAAACAGTCAACAGTGCAAACAGTAAGAAGTAATTATATTCCATTCTCTCTGTGCTGTCTAGGAAGCAGAAAGATTTGTATGCTCACATTGTCTTGCAATTATTTCACCCATCAAGTCCATGCTAGCCTTCAGTACAATTTCATTTGGCCATAACCTGTTCTGTTTTATTTGGCCATGCACACCACCAGATTCTTCCAACTCACTTACAAGGAATAGTTGACCTACCAAACAATTAACCTACCAAACCATGTATTTAGATGAGTTGTAAATCTTTGCCTGGTGCGGGAAATGTTCATAGAGTCCAGTTTCCATTGACTATTATTACATTGCTCTATGGGCACATCCACCTTTTTTACTCTTTAATAGAACAACAAGGTAGTTTACCATCTCAACATTGAGGTCGTACTACCTCAACTGCAGCTTTTCAAGATAGAAAATTCCAAAAGTTCATGACTCTTCCCATCTTATGCATCTTGAATTTGCCTCCTCAGTTCTGTCTGACATTGGCCCAGCCCTCACTCTAGAGCAGGAGTTCCCATTCATTGTTATCCCATGGACCTTTACCATTAACCGGGGTGTCTGCGGACCCCAGGTTGGGAAACCATGCTCTAGCGTGACAGTAGGACTAATCTGAGATAAAATAGGAAATGTGCCTGGAGTTGAAAATGGTAGTAGACGTCCTTAATGAATACGTTGATTCAGTATTCTCCAGTGAGAAGGACCTTGAGGAATATGAGGACAGCAAAAAACAGGCTGACATGCAGGAATATGTCGATGCTAAGAAAGAGAATGTGCAAGAGCTTTTGAAAAGCATCAGGATGGATTGATTCCCAGGGCCAGAGGGTATATAGCCAAGTTACTACATGGGGGGTGTGGGAAGAGATTACTGCACCTTTAGCAATGACCTTTGTGTCCTCAGTGGCCACCGAGGTAGTACTAAATGATTGGAATGGGGCAAGTATTATTCCTTTGTTCAAAACAGGTAATCAAGGTACTCGAGGGAATTATAGACCAGGAGTCTTACAACAGTGGTGGACAAACTATTGGAGAAGATTCTTGGAAACAGGATTTATAAGCATAAACTGATTAGGGATGGTCAGCATGGCTTTGTGAGGGACAGCTCACACCTCATGAGCAATGCTCCCTCTAATTTGTAATGACCAGTATGTGCAAAAATCTTACGCTGTGCAATCATTTGCCCAGTGACAACAACATGGATGCACTGAATTTTTCTGAATTTTTGTCATAAATATTTCTCATAGCTGCACGTTCCTGGCCACATGAGCTTTTGGAGTAGCAGTTTCTACTGTTTCATTAAGTCATTCTGCTTTTGCAGTTCTTTTGCATCTCATGCCCTTTGTTTCTTTGGAATTTGACAGAATGAATCAATAATTTCTTTTTAAAAAAACAGTATAAATAAGTCAGTCCTAAAATCATCACAAACTCCACATTGTCAATACAGCCCACATCAGAAACCAGAAAGGGAATGTGATTGAGTACAATCATGAAATATCTTTAGCATGCCAACAAGGTAGAGGGTGACAACCTTTTGTGCACAGGTTAAATTCCTTTGTGCGCTAGCATCCAACGATATATGTGCACACACAACTTAGAGGGAATGTTTACAAGTCTGATAGAATACTTTAAGGATGTGACAAAGCATCAACTACTGATGAAAGTAGACCAAGGGATGTGGTGTATATGTATTTTAGTAAAGTGTTCAACAAGGTTACCTCCCTTACACTCACTCAGAAAAGCAGGAAGCATGGGATCCAGAGAAAGTTGTCTGCGTGGATTCAGAAATGGCTTGCCCACAGAAGGCAGAGAGTGGTAGTAAATGGAGTTTATTCTGCCTGGAGGTCAGTGACCAGTGGTGTTCCGCAGGGATCTTTTCTCAGACACCTGCTGTTAGTGATTTCTTTATAAATCACTTGGATAAGGAAGTGACACACAACACACATAGTTAGAATCCAGCACATACAGGCACAAAATAATATTAGAAAAGTTCCTGACTGGCATGGCCTGAAGACTGACAGATTGATATTAAGTGCACAAGGTGTATGTTTATGTAAGATGGTATAATGTTACTGACACTTTTGACAAACAGTGGTATAAATATGAGAAATGGCACAATAAAAAATGGAAAGTGACCAGTACAGAATGAGAGTGTGCCTGTGGATTAGGAAGTGAGGTTGGGGGGGGTGGGGGGGAGGAGATGTTGGACAGCAGGGCATTCCAGCAGGGCGTGCATGTGTTCTGGATGGCAGCAGGGTGTTAAGAAGTCTAACAGCCTGGTGGAAGAAGCTGTTGCCAGACATGAAATCTCTGATTGTGGCTCTGGGTCAAGATTCTAATGTAAATGGAAAAATGTGAAATTTAAAGAAAGAAGTATTAATTTAAAAATATGCCAGAGACATTATTATGAATTAAGGCTAATAAATTCCAAGGCCTAATAACTTTCATCCTAAAGTATCAAAAGAAAGCCATGAAAAACATGTCTGCATTTGTTGTCATTTTCCAAAATTCATTAAATTAAATAAAAGTTCTTTCAGGCTGAATATATGTTTTTAAAAAGGCATTACAGATTGGTTAGTGACTATCAAAAATCAGAAAATTGCTGAAGAGTCTTGTAAATGTTATGTTAATCGGTCGCTTGAAAAAATTAGGAAAGATTGCTGAACCTTCGGCAATGATCTTTGCATCACCAGTGGGGACAGGAGAGGTTCCGGAGGATTGGAGGGTTGCAGATGTTGTTTGCTTATTCGAGAAACGGAGTAGGGATAGCCCAGAAATTTATAGACCAGTGAGTCTTATCTCAGTGGCTGGTAAGTTGATGGAGAAGATCTTGTGAGGCAAGATTTATGAACATTTGGAGAGGCATAATATGATTAGGAATAGTCAGCGTGGCTTTGTCAAGAGCAGGTCGTGCTTTATGAGTCTGCTTGAATCTTTTGAGGATGTGACTAAACACATTAATGAAGGAAGAGCTGTAGATGTAGTGTATATGGATTACAGCAAGGCATTTGATAAGGTGCCTCATGCAAGGCTTATTGAGAAAGTAAGGAGCATGGGATCCCAGGGGACCTTGCTTTGCGGATCCAGAATTGGCTTGCCCATAGAGGACAAAGTGTGATTATAGATAGGTCATGGAGGTCGGTGGCTAGTGGTGTGCCTCAGGGATCTGTTCTGGGACCCTTTCTGTTGTGGTTTTTATAAATGACCTGGATGAGGAAGTGGAGGGATAGGTTAGCAAATTTGCTGATGACACAAAGGTTGGAGGTGTTGTGGATAGTGTGGACGGACATTGATAGGATGGAAAACTGGGTTGAGAAGTGGCAGATGGAATTCAACTTAGATAAGTGTGAACTGGTTCATTTTGGTAGGTCAAATATGATGACAGAATATAGTATTAATGGTAAGACTCTTGGGAGTGTGGATGATCAAAGGGATCTTGGGGTCTGAGTCCATAGGACACTCAAAGCTGCTATGCAGATTGACTGTGTAGCTAAGAAGACATATGTTGCATTGGCCTTCATCAACCATGGGATTGAGTTCAAGAGCCGAGAGGTAATGTTACAGCCATGTAGGACCCTGGTCAGACCCCACTTGGAGTACTGTGCTCAGTTCTGGTCACCTCACTACAGGAAGGATATGGAAACTATAGAAATGGTGCAGAGGAGATTTACAAGGATGTTGGCCTGGATTGGAGAGCATACTTTATGAGAATAGGTTGAGCGAACTTGACCTTTTCTCCTTGGGGTGATGAAGGAAGAGAGGTGACCTGATAGAGGTGCATAAGATGACGAGAAGCATTGATCATGTGGATAGTCAGAGGCTTATTCCCAGGGCTGAATTGGCTAACATGAGAGGGCACAGTTTAAAGGTGCTTGGAAGTAGGTATAGAGGGGATGTCAGGGGTAGTTTTATTCACTCAGAGAGTGGGGAGTGCATGGAATGGGCTGCTGGTGACAGTGGTGGAGGTGGATACAACAGGGTCTTTTAAGAGTCTCCTGGATGGGTACATGGAGCTTTGAAAAATAGAGGGCTATGGGTAACCCAAGGTAATTTCTAAAGTATGTATATATTTGGCACAGTATTTTGGGCCAAATGGCCAGTATTATGCTGTAGATTTTCTATGTTTCTATGTTTCTATTACGTAAGACAGTGTAAATCAACTTTGATTAATGAAAAGGAAATCATTTTAAAAACCAGCTGGATATTTTTTGTGTGTGTACGTATCAATAATGTATGAAGAGTATAAACATGCTTATACCTTCTTGATTTTCAGAAGTCCATAGGGGAAAATCAAAAATATATCGGTACAAAAATATAAGTAGATGATACTGGGGCAATGTGTTACCATTGTCTGAAAATCATTTGACAGGAAATAAAGAAGGAGCATATGTATCTTTTGCAGGTGCCATGCAGTGTCCAGCAGGGCATCATAGGGCCCTAGCTGTACAGGTGAATAAAGAAATGGTATGTAATATTTCTAATTTTGCTGAAGTGTGTTGGTGAAATTATATTCATAGAAATAGAACAGTACAGCACATTAACTGGTCCTTTGAAGCTGAACAGAATTAATTAAGCTAATTAACATAGTTACAATAATCCCCCCACCTGCACAAAGTCAATATCCATGATAACCAACATTAATTAGGGGACCGTTTCACCGAATACTGGAGAGACCTGATGTAGATTGGGAGACCACTTCGTCGAGCTCCTTCGCTCTATCTGCCATAAAAGTTGGATCTCCCAGTGACCACCCATTTCAATTCTGCGTCTTATTCCAATTCTGACGTGTCACTCTACTGCCGTGATGAAGCCACACCCAGGTTGGAGGAGCAACACCTTGTATTCCGTCTGGGTAGCATCCAATCTGATGGTATGAACATTGATTTCTCGAACTTCCAGTAATTCTCTCCCCCCTTAACCATTCCCCATTCCCATTTCCCTCTCTCACCTTATCTCCTTACCTACCCATCATCTCCGACTGGTGCTCCTCCTCTTTCCCTCTCTTCCATGGGCTTCTGTCTTCTCCTATCAGATTCCCTCTTCTCCAGCCCTTTATCTCTTTCACCAATCAACTTCCCAGTTCTTTGCTTCGCTCCCTGCCACTTTCCCGATTTCACCTTTCATCTGCCGCTTTGTACTTCATTTTCCCCTCTCCCCCACCTTTTTACTCCAACTTCTCCTCTTCTTTTGCAGTCCTAATGAAGGGTCTTGGTCTGACACATTGACTGATCATTCTTTTCATTAAATGCTGCCTGGCCTTCTGAATTCCTCCAGCATCTTCTGTATGTTGCCTTGGATTACCAGCATCTGTAGATTTGCTTGTTTGTCAGAGTCAATATCCATTCTCTGCATATTCATGTGCCTAAAAGCCCCTCCAACTTTTTATTGTATCTGCGTCCATCACCAACCCTGGAAGTAACTGCCAGGCACACTCCATTCTAAAAAAGTTACTTGTCCTATACATGCCAATCCCCAACTTGAATACATACCCTCTAATACTAGACATTTTGATCCAGGGGAAGTTATCGCATGTCTACACCAGCTATGCTTCTCAATTCTATAAATCTCTATCAGGTTTTCCCTCAACCTTTTTACATTCTAGAGAAAGCAGCCTCTGATCTAACCAACCTCATCACCAGTGTCCTCGAATCCAGGAATAATGCTGGTAAACCTCTTCTGAACACACTCCAAATCAATAACATTTAGAAGAATGAGGGGAGATCTCATTGTAGTACACAAAATTCTGACAGGTTTTAAGAGACTGGATGCAGAAAGGATGTTCAGACTGGCTTTTGGCTACAGCAAGTGTGAGGGTACATGAAAAGGATTGATCATTTCTACATCTTTTTAGGTTATCACTCAACTGGATTAGATAGCAACATGTTGAGTCCTACAACAGAGAAGTTGTAGAAAACTGAAGAAAAGTTATAGAAAACAGAAGAAAACTGCTGAGTTTCAAATGCAAGTAGAACTCAGAACAAAACTGACCTTTAGGTAAGAGCAAAAGAGAAAAAAAGAATCAATCTACAGAAAGACTCACTTTAAAGACTATGGTTGAGTTTCTGTGCCAGTGCCACCTACATATCTGATACTTAAGAAGTAGAGTAAAAGCAGGAAATGTCAGAAGCACTTAGCAGGTCAGGCAGCTTTAACCTGAAGTTTACCATTCTTCTTTCCGCAGATTCAGCCTGACCTGCTGAATGTTTCCTGTATTATCTGTTATTATTTCAGATTCCCAGCATTTGAATGGAACTTTAAAACTGCACAGATGGAAGGCTGCATCTCAGGAAAATGGGAAGCAAAATGAGAGGTGCACATCTAATTGAAATAGTTCTTCTGAAAGATCTACAAGGGAATCTATGTTCATGAGATTCCTTCAGAATTAGGTCAAGGGAGATTGTGAAAGAAAGAACATCAGATTCAACTGAATTTTCTCAAGAAATGGCACCTTCCCCAAGTTAAGAAGTGGAAACAATACCTACGGTACTTCCTCTTGAAAGATCAAAGGGAGCTGTAAAAGCAGAAAAAAGGTTCAATCTGTAAATAATGTGCATTGCTTTCTTCCCAAAGTGGGTAAAATATGAATGAAGTGTTTGCACATGTGCAGTCTAGTTCGAGAGACAGCAATAAACAAGGTACACATGTTTTTAACATGACTCCGTGATTTATTGCGATGATTCATTGTTGAACTTCTCTAATGGAACCCTTTTGTATCTGGTGGAGATTGCTTCAAGACCTATGACATTATACTACGTTGCTCAACCTTCTCATTATGAAATGACTGCTCTTGCCACCAAATATGGAGGATGGGAAGGCACAGAAATGAAATAATCTAAATATCCTTAGGCAAAGCACTGTAGTGTAGAAATAGCAACAGCAAATCAAATTCTACATTTGTTTGCCAACCCAAATTCCTTCCCTCTTTGTCTCTGACAATCATTATGTCTATTTGCACACAATAAAGTAAAAGCTGTAAAAAAATAAGTTTAAATAAACTGCACAGTTGTCTTTCCATGGTCTATATACCTCTAGTCACCATCTGTTCATATGCCTGTCAAAATGCTTCTTAAATGTTGCTATTGTAACTGCTTCCACCACCTCCCCAGCACCATGTTACAGGCACCTACAACTCTGTAAAAACAAACTTGCTTTAAACTCCTTTAAACTTTGCCTCTCTCATCTTAAAGCTATATCTTCTAGTACATGGCATTTCTATCCTGGGAAAAGGATTCTGTCTATCCCATCTGTCACCCCACAGCCACTTGCACACTAAAGAAAATAATTCAAGTCTGTTCAATCTCCCTATTCCAATTAACCTTGTGGTGAATCTCTTCTGCGCCTTGTCCAAAGCCTCCACATCCTTCGTGGAATGCAGCTATCAGAACTGCGCACAATACTCCAATCATGGCCCGAACATAGTTTTCTTTAACTGCAACACAACTTGTCAACCATTTTACTCATCACTTTGACCGATGAAATCAATGTTCTATATGCCTGTCTTACCACCTTATCTGGTGTGTTGCCACTTTCAAGGAGGCATGGACCTGCAAACCAACATTCCTCTTTACAAGAGATGTCCGTAAGGAAATGCTTTTTGAGAAAATATTTTATTTTGCACAGTTTCTTCCTTTGATTATATTTATCACAAATAAAATTTATTTTTACTATTTAAAAAATCCCTCTATACACCAGTGCTTCCAAGGGTCCTGCAATTTATTTTATATTTTCATCTTACATCTAAAGTGCAAGACTAACAGCCATTAGTCATTTCTCTGCCCATTATCTATAGCTTGCCTCAAGCTTTGACAATCTTACCTCACCATCTTCCATTCTGCCAATTTTTGTGTCATCTACAATAGTACTAAACAGTCCACCTATATCTTTGCACTGTTCCCTGTAGAAAACCACTAGCTATAGATCTCCTAACACCCCTCCACCAGCACCTCCTGTTGTCTATGGTCAATCTTGAATCAAATCTATTCCGTCTCCAAGGATACCTTATGCCTTAATCATTTGGATTAACCTACAATGAGGCACATTGTAAAATACTTAACTAATATCCATTACCCGACCCTCGCCAATATTTTTCATCACCACCTCAAAACTATTGTTAACACATGACAACTCCTGTACAAAACCATTTTAACTGTCTGCCGTAAGTCTATGCTTTCCCAGATGCAAGTAAATACTATCCCTAGAATTTTCTCCAAAATTTCCCTTACTACAGACATGGAGTCAGTAATATGCAGATTTGTCCCTATTGCCCATCTTAAACAAACAAACAATATCAGCTATTCTCCAGTCCTTGCCTGAATCTAAAGAGGATGAAAACGTCCTCTGTCCAAGCCACACCAGCCTCCTCTCTTGCCTCTCTATCTACTACCTGGAAAAGATACCATCAGGTCCTGATGGAATTATCCACCTTAACGTATAAAATTCCTTGAAATTTTCTTTAATTGCTTTTGCTAGGGAGATTTTGAGACCTTTTTTAAACCTCCACATTTCCAACCTCCCCTGCCCCAAACTGTTTAAACTCTTTAGCACAGATATTTCTTTACTTATGCTCACTTCCTTCTAAGTGTGGACTTAGTGAGTCTATGGGCACATGTAGATAATGCATTTCCAACTTCCTTGCCTGCTACAAACTCCTTCTGTGCAACTTTCTATAATCTTCAGAACTCCATGCTACAGTATTATTCACTCCAACAATTTCCAGCATTCAGCCCATACCCCTCTAAACCCAGCCCCACCATGTTCCTATCCATGCACTTTTTAAATGATACATTTGCACCTGTCTCACCCACTTCTCTGGCAGTTCATCCCATATGTTTACTACACTCTGCATGAAAAAGATCCCTTTAAATCTTTCCTCTCTCATCCAAAGTCGATGCCTCCCAATTTGGACTCACCTAACCTTGGGAAAAGGTTATTACCATCCACCTTTTCTACTCCTTCATGAATATAAACTTCTCTGTCAGATCACCCCCTCATTTTCCTACATTCCAAGGAATAAATACCTAGCCTGGACAAATTTTCCTATAGCTCCAGCTCTCTAGTCCCAACAATATCCTTATAAATCTTTACTGTACTCTTTCCAGTTCCCAACATCTATACTCAACACTCTGACCGATGAAGGCCAGAGTGCTAAATGCCTTTTTAGCCCTATGTACCTGCAATACTTTTTTCAACAGCCCATGTGTATGTTCTCCTATGACTTTCCATCCTATTACAACCCCAATGTCCCACCATAGTATAAATCCTACAATGGTTTGACTTTCCAAATTGCATCACTTCACACTTATCTTTATTGAAGTTCATTTGCCACTGATCCGCCCACGTACCTAAATGAGCAGGATATCCTTGTAAGCTACAATAACTTTCTTCACTCTCAAAAACACATGCTAATGTTGTATCATCCACAAACATCTCCTAACTTTATGCCACCTGCAAGCATTCATCCACTGATGTTTGATCCACAGATATTCATGATAATGATGCATCCCCACACCAAGTAGAAAGTCTGACCAAAGATCATGTTTTACATAGCAGCATATCAAGGCATTAACCTCCTAAACTAGCTTTCCACTGTGCTTAAGAGGTAAAATGGGAGAGACTACACCACCATTACTTAAACATTTAACAGGGACTGATATCAACTAGACCTGATAAAATTGAAGTTAATAAAAATTAAGAAGAATAACCATCTGTAAACCAATAATACTATGGTAGTACTTCTAATGTGCACACTGTCCTATATATTGTGTGACTGTTTATTGGTCTGTAATGTGACATCACCTAATTGGTCGATTTCATGGGCTTGTCCATCTATCAATTAATGTTGAATTGCTAATCCTGTGTGTGTGGATGTGCTCATATTTTTCCAGGTGACTATGAACCAAGCACACCTATTTGGCTGCTCTGTACACAATAAGCGTTCTGTTCCAGCTTCCAGGTTTTTCCTTCATTGTAACAGTGACGACAATGATGGGATCTGTGACACTCACTCTTTTGGTATACATGTTCACAACTGAACAAGAAGCATAATTAAAAATGTTGAGGAATACTGCGACTCACAATATCCCTGGAATGTTTATGTCGAACATTTGGACTGCTTTTTCGTGGCGAAGGACATCACTAATCCCAATAAAAAAGCCAGTACCTCACTCAGTATATGCAGTCCAAAAACACAGGACATCATCTGATAATTGGTGACTCCCAACTTGCTCTCTTCAAAATCTAATAGGGAATTTGTAGATGAGTTGGGTCTCATTGCAATCCTAACCATCAGTTATTGTGCAATGCCTTAGATTCAACATTTGTATTCAGTTAGGGAGTGAGTCAGTAACAATGGTTGTGGCTCAATTAAGAAACCTGATTGCATTTTGTGATTTTGCGCAGTTTGAGAAGATATGATACACAATTGCTTGTTCGTCAGCGTGCATGATGTTCGCATTCAACGTCGCCTATTGTCAGAATCAGAGCTGACACTCAAGTCAGCCTTTGATATGGCAAACAGCATGGAAGCAACAGCTAAGAATGTAGTTTTATTACAACAGTGCGAAGTACAAGGTCAGGTGACGTCCACGTCACCTACAACTGCAGCAGATTATACTGATATTATCAAAACATCCCTAGCTAAGAAAAAAGGGAATTAATTATACTCCAGGTTTCCAATGTTACCGTTGGGGTGAATTTCACCAGAAGTCTATTAACTGTAAAGACCAAGACTCTGTCTGCCATACTTGGTAAGAGTTTGCTGATCTTGGCCTACTTTCAATCCAGAAAGTCGCACTGCAGCATTATATGTGGTTATGGAGTCAAATGCATTCATCCTGCACTCAGATGGTCTCAGGTCCATTTCCCTCTAAAGAGATGGTTTTAAAAGTTAATGGCAGGCGCACTTCTTTTGAACTTGTCACTGGTTGTGCTATTACTCTCTGCAGTGAAAATACACAAGTAGATACGTTTGTCCCTGACTCTTTGAAGCCACTTACACCACCACATTACAGACTGAGGACTTACACAGTACAGCAGTTACAGCTGCTTGGTTGTATCAGGGTTCATCTTGAGTGTGGAAATCATTCGCATCAGCTACCAGTGCATATCACTAAAGGAGAAAGAGGAACCTTACCCAGGCTTAATTGGCTACATTAAGTGCCTGTCCTAGGTATGTGTCGGATATGTCAGTCCAGAGCTTACTCAAGCACTGTAAACTTCTTTTCAGTAATCCCGATGAAGGTCAGCTCAAGGATACCAAAGTACATCTTCCAGGATCAGGCATAGCCAAGCCGAAGTTCCTCGAGGCACATTCCCTACTATACTGCTTCACCCCAAAGCTGAGGAACAGCTTCCACAATTACAAGAAATCAGGATCATTGGGCCAGTGGTCAAGACTGATGGAAATATATATAGAGATTACAAGGTCATAGGAACTCATCCCTACCCACCAAGACATACCCGACTCCAAAGATACAAGACATCTATGCAACACTGGGAGGCGGAAAATTCTTTGTTAAACTTGACCTCACACTTGCACACCAACAGCTTAATCTAGAAAGGCAGTCGAAGACCCTCACTACTTTTGCAACCCACAAAGGTTTGTTCCAGCATACGAGGCTCACATTCAGCATGTTCATCTCCAGCAATATTCTAATGTAACACTGAATCCTGCATAAAGACCTGGCCGATACAATAGCTTACTTGGATGATATTCTGATTAGCGGATCAACCCTAGAAGAACAGCCAAATAATCTTGATAAAGCCTTCTCCCGACTGACGCAACTTGGTCTACGACTAAATAATGAGAAATGTATCCTGCAGGCAGGTCATGTAGAATACCTGGGTTTTTGCTTGGATTCCAATGGTATACATCCAATTCCAAACACTCACTCCATTCTGAAAGTCCCAACAACAATGAATATCCATGAACTTCACTCTTTTTTGGGTATGTTTAATCCTTATGCCAGATTCTTGCCTCACACAGTCACACTTCTTGCTCCACTTAACAATCTATTGAAGAAAGGTATGAGGTGGCATTGGGAACAGGTAAAAGTATCTGCTTTTCAGAGAGCTAAACAAATGCTGATTCAACTCCGAGCACTAATGCACTTCAGACCAGCGGGGACCGACATTTTTGTACAACCAAATGGTGTTGGTGCAGTGCTAACCCAAAAGAATACAGACTATGAGATAAAGCCTGGCACATTTGCATCGTGCACCATTCACCCAGCAGAATGAAACTGTGTACACTTGGACAAGGAAACATTCGTGGTTGATTTTGGACCCGTGCGTTTTCACCATTATCTGTGGGGTCAATGTTTCGAGATTCATATAGACCACAAGCCATTGGTGGGCTTGCTTGGTGATAGCAATGCAAATGGTATCACCGAGGATGCAACGGTGTGCTCTATATCTGTCCGCTCATCAGTGCATAATATCCTAGGTTCCCGGTCGAAGCAACTACACCACAGATGTCTTAATCTCTCTTCCATTAGGTGAATATCTTTGTGAGTCAGACTTCCAGGCAAACTGGTGCTACTGATGGACTGGGTGAACGAATCTCCGATCATCGCAGAGCAGGAAGACTGAGTAAGAGACAGACGAAAAACAAGGAAAGAGAAGTGCGACTCAGATATGGAACATTGGAACTTTGAGGTGGGTGGTTGAACAAGTTAGGTCTCTATTCATTGGAGCGTAGAAGGTTGAGGGGGGATTTGATTGAGGTATTTAAAATTTTGAGAGGGATAGATAGAGTTGACGTGAATAGGCTGTTTCCATTGAGAGTAGGGGAGATTCAAACGAGAGGACATGATTTGAGAGTTAGGGGGCAGAAGTTTAAGGGAAACACGAGGGGGTATTTCTTTACTCAGAGAGTGATAGCTGTGTGGAATGAGCTTCCTGTAGAAGTAGTAGAGGCCAGTTCAGTTGTGTCATTTAAGGTAAAATTGGATAGGTATATGGACAGGAAAGGAGTGGAGGGTTATGGGCTGAGTGCGGGTAGGTGGGACTAGGTGAGATTAAGAATTCGGCATGGACTAGGAGGGCCGAGATGGTCTGTTTCCGTGCTATGATTGTTATATGGTTATATGGTGATCTCAAACCCTGAGAGCCAAAGGAGAAAGGAGAGGTTGAGATGGAAGAGGACCAACAAGTTATTTTAGCACTTGAGGATTGTAATGTATTTCGTCAACATCTAGACCGCATCAGGAGACAGCCAAATGATTCCCTCATTCCAGAATGAGCTGTTAACAAAACAGTTTAGCAACCTGTCAAAGCCGAGTCCCCAGTTGGAAGCACTGAACCTGGACCAACACTCGACTCAGGGGCTTCTAGCTTGCGGCAATCACAAAACTGGAGGAATATTATTGAGCAGGTTTCACCTAATAACTTACAGGTGGAGAAATGTCCAATCCACTGTGTGATTCTTCATCAGTTCGTCATGTAACATCACGTGATCGCTCAATTTTGCAGACTTGTCCATCTATCAATTGATGTTGACCTACTAATCCTGTGTGTGTGCGTACATGTTCACTGTTTTTCAGGTGACTATGAGTCAAGCAAACCTATTCAGCTGCACTGTACAGGATAAATGTTTTGTTCCAACCTTCTGGTTTTTCCTTAATTGTAACACAAGCAGCTGAGGTTCATTGAAAGAGGCTCACTATTGCAGGATAATTAGGCAATTAAGCTGTTCTTGCCAGTGAGACCTGTTTCACACAAGTGAATTTTCAAAAATATCTGCAGGCTTTTTTCACCTATTTTCACCGAAGGTGTGGCAGGCTTACAGCAGCATGCTTCTGAATAGCTCTCACATCAGAGCTCTGGGATATGCAGAAGTGGAATTCTCCAGTATGTTGAAGTTGCAAAACACTGTCTTTATAGATGAGGACCTCAGAGACTTTTCAGAATGTATGTTGCTCTAGTGTGCTAATGAACATTTGAAAAGCATCACAGAAAATCTTCCCATCTGTTTTAGACTTCTTCAAAGCTCCAGCAGCAAAAAACATGAGATTGACCTCTTTTAAATAACACTTAACATCCATATTATTGCCTTGTTTACTTCTAAACAACTAGCTGCTATTAGAAGAGATTTATTGGAACAAATGTTAACCAGAAAAACATTGTGGAACATCCTTAAGAAGCACTAATACACATTTTAAATGGCAATCAGCTCCAAAATAATATTCCTAGATGCTAATCCAAATTTATATTGCAATTCCCTTACTGAGATGTGAATTATATTGGTATTTTAAAACAAGGTAATTGATAGGCTATCTCTTATGCTCTTCAATGTGAGAACACGTTCCCAAAATTACCACAAATATATTTAATGAACTCTTCTGGCATTTTGTCTGAACCCAAAACCAAGTCAGTCTGTTGTTGTCCAATTTCAATACGGTTACAATATTATCACTCTGCTACCCCATGGGAAAACTTCCTGTCTCGACAGCCTGATTCATATATAGAGCCAAGGTTAACTTCAATGACCACCTGCACCTATGAGCGCTCTAGTATAAGAACTGATCATGAATTGAAATCCTTTAACCTCTCTGGATTATGTCTGAAGCCAGTTTGTGTCAGCTCATCATTGCATTCACAGTAAGTAGTAAAGGTCTACTGATAATGAAAACTGATACAATTTCATGAGGAATTCAACTGAATCTTGCCTTGATTAACCCCATATTGACCCTCCACATTTGTTTCTTCTATCCCTCTCATTCCAACTATACCTGAAGAAAACTAGACAAAACTTCCCTAGCAGCTCTTAGATTCCAAGCTACATTACAAGGCCAAAAATTCATCCTTGTACAGCTTCAGGAAGTGCTTAATTCTTGGCTCAATCTCATTCGTTTTTTTAATTCTATTCTGTCAGCCTTTCCAAATGATGAGATATCTTGAACCTTATGGATTTCAAAATTAAATCATTCTTCATAAATTAAGAACATTAATCTTACTTCCCTTAATGATGTGCTAATTCTCACACATGGATGTGTGTGTGTTTAATCAAGAATAGGACTCCTAACAATTTCCTCGACAAACAGCATTAAGAAGTGTAGCTCTGGTGACAGGAATGATGGCAATGAGCTTCACTGAAACAAGATGTGAAAGTTATATACCTATAGAATATGAAGACTGTTTGTGCATTAAAGTATGTGCAATAATGATTTAGTAGAAAAAATGTTATACGGAAAACAATATCTAAAACAAAAAAAAGCCTGCAGTAACTAAATAGGATGCAATATTCCAGTCTTATGCAATCTACTGTACATATGTTTCTGGATCTCTTGACATACAGAAGGACCATAATAGAATGATAGTCAAGTCAAAAACATTGATGTCTTAACATTGGTATGTACAGAACTCAATTGAATAAGTTGAGTCATTGGTAATAAAGGAGCCATATCTAATAGAAATGTCTTATCTGTCAGTCCCAGTGTCTGACTTGGACATAACATGCAGTTCTTTAATTCTTTACACTTTGCTTTTCTGTCCCATTGACTTCTTTGCTAATGATTCCTTCATAAAGAGTTTATCTTGTACATCTCTCCCCAATGCAAGCACGTCTGTAAATGGTTGATCAGCTATGTCTGTTGATATTTAGTAGAGTTCTGATTTGTGATGTATTTTGGCATGGAATCAAACACCATAAAATCATTCCTAGGCTAGCCAACCTTGCAACAATGTCAGCATGAACATTTGGGTATTGATGTCTAAGTAGGGAAAAGTGTCCCTCAACAGAGCCCAGTATATGGTAACATTCAAGTACTTGGGTAATACATTTCTCCTTGACTTTGACTTTAAAGTAATAGCCTAACATGACCATATTCACAGAATCATGCCTGACAGTCAACGTGCCAGAGTCCTCGATATAATCTCTAGGTACATTTTGTCCTACTAGCCAAACAAACCCATTAGATGGATAGCTAATTGGTCCACAGGTAAAGATAAAGAAAACCCTGTGAATCTCAACACCGATGCCACATCCCAAGAGGTCGTATGTTGTCACATTAAACATGGCTAAGGAAACCTCTTCATAATTATTGCTTACCATCTCCTTCAGACTACAGTTCTTCCCTGTCGAATAACATTTGTAAAAAAAAAAGCCCCTGAGGGCAGCAAGGACATAGAACATAATCTAAGTGTGGAACTTCAACATCCAAATGACCTGCATGTTGAAATCCCACATGACTATCATAACATTGAGTTTTTTTTCACGCCTTTTCTATTTCCTGTTGTAATCTGTGATCGTTGTCCCAGCTGCTGTTGGGAGGCCTATGTATAACTGCCATCAGGATCCTTTTACACTTGCAGTTTTTTAGCTCAACCCACAAGGATTCAACATCTTCTGATCTTACGTCACATCGCTCCAATGTCTTGATGCCATTCATTACCAGCAGAGCCATGCCCCACCCTCTGCCTACCTTCCTATCCCTCCAATACAACGTGTAACCTTGGACATTTAGCCCCCAAATACAAGCATCCTTCTGCCACAATTCAGTGATGGCCACGTCCTCATACCTGACAATCCATAAAAGTGCAACAAAATCATCCACCTTATTTTTTATACTCCGTACATGGAGATATAACACTTTGATTTCTGCATTTGCTACCGTCTTTGATTCTGCATTTCTAATGCACTGATACTCACCCTGCTGGCTACAATTATATCCTATTAACTGCCTGCCCTTCCTGAAAGTCTGACTGCATGCTATTTTTGCTTTTTTACCATCTGTCCTATCCTGAGTTCCTTCACTCTGCTTCCCATCCACTTGCCAAATTAGTTTAAACTCTCCCCAACGGCTCTAATAAACCTGCCCAGAAGAATATTGGTTCCCTCGGGGTTCAGGTGCAACACAATGCTTTTGTACAGGTCATACCTCCCCCAGAAGAGATCCCAATGATCCAAGAACCTGAAGCCCTGGCCCCTGTACCAGCTTCTCAGCCATGGAATCATCCTACTTCTATTCTCACTCGCATATAGCGCAGGCAGCAGTCTAAAAATTACTACCTGGGAAGTCCTACTTCTAAGCCTTCCACCTAGCTCTCTAAATTCTCTTTTCCTTCTTATGTCACTGGTACTAATATATACCAAGTCATCTGGCTGCTCTCCCTCCCTCTGCAAACATCATTCCAAGCAGCCCACATTCCTCTTCATACTCATTGCCTTGATCGTCAGCTTTCCAAAACCAGATTCTCTCAATAACCCACAGATCATCGCTCTCTTCCATGCCAACATGTTTCACAACATAGTCCCTCCATGATCTTCCTTCTTTATAACGGCAGCAGATCGGTCTTGGATCCTTGGGCCTAACGTTGAAACATTTCAATACATTTATATTTGCTGGATCTGATGTTTAGCATTCATTTCTAGTTTCATCTTGAAACAGTCATATGCTTGCCTTCATGCCTGGCAAATCCTTTCACTGCACTGGTATTTGGAATATCACACCTTTACTAGTTTCCTCACAACTGCCAGCCTTCTCACAGCACTTCAGCTGATAAAGAGCCTCAAGAACCTAACATGGGAGAAAACGTAAATTCTTATCACTAGCATAACACCTACCTGCTAAAATCACAGCCTCATTAACTAGCTGAGATTCAGATGCCATTCACATTTACATTATAATTGACCAGTCTTTTGTATCTTAATAAAGCAATATCTCAGAAAACAGTAACAGTTACTACATTATTTTATGGGCATCAAGACCAGTACGTATTCCTCAATCTTAAAAGTCATTGAACCAACCAATTCACTTGACATCTGTGAGTGAATTAATTGTCCAGTTTGGATTTATGTTAAAAAAACAGCTTGGCAGAAGGCAGCAAATTTCATCACCTCTCCCTCATTCCATTAGTAATACAGATAAATTATTATGACAAGTAGTTGTTAGCACAATCACCATTACAGGTGAATATTGTCTGCAATTAAATTCTACAGTTGACATGGCGGGTTTGAACTTGAGCCTCTGGATTGTTAGTCCAGTATTTTAGCCACTTCAACACTGCCGTGCTGTACACTTGTTGCAGCATCAAAGCTGTGGCATTTAACTGTCAGAGTTAAAGATAAACACGAGGCTGGAAGAAGTGGAGACTGCAGATACTAGGAATGTGGAACAGCATAAAAAGAAGCTAGATGAACTCCATGGGGCAGGTAGCACCTGTGGAGGGAAATGGACAGTTGAAATTTCGGATTGAAACCCTTCATCAGGACTGGACAAATAGAAGGAGGGAGAAGCCAATATAAAAGAGTGGAGAAGGTGGCTTCATTCTGAAATCAAGCATTGCTTCATCCTAATCTACAAAATCAGAACTTTTACCCACAACATAACTTGAAAATATTCAATGCATGCTACTTCTGTGAAAGCAGCACAATGTCTCGAGACAGAAGCCTCTCAACTGATAATCCGATGTATCAACCCACATAAAGCATGCATTGTTGGTCTAGTCTGGAACCTGAACAAAGACAAAGCAAACTGAAAGAGATTTGCTTAATGTAAGCAAATGGATGAAGAAAAATGTTTACTGTTAGATCTATATGGGTAACATTAAATTTAGTCCCTGTATCTCAGCTAGTTAATGAAGCCAAGTTTTCAGCGGGTAAATGTTACACCCAGGAGAGAAAATGAAATGATTTCACTACTTCAACAAGTTAGGAACTAAGAAAAATTTAAAGGTATTGACAACCATCTTGAATGTTACAATAAAAAATGAAGATTTGGAAGATGCCATCATTGAAAGCAATGTATGAAGACAGTCCATTATCTACAATAGGTACCTGTGCTGATTATGTTAATTTACAGTCAATCAAAATAAAAACTCAACAGCGAACACTGAATGACTTCCTTTGTCAATAACTATTAGGAACTAATACATAGTTTTATAGTACTATAATACTATTGGTGGTTTTCTAATTTGTTCTATATTTTATTTAAATACATAATTTGTTACTCATTTAAGTAGTAGTTTGTCTTTTTTGCACCCTTTTAATCATTTTCATGAAACCTTGGCTAATTGGGCAGCCACTAATTGGTTCAAAATATATTGGTCCTGAAGTGTCCCAATTAACCAGGGCCCACTGTATGTGATGGATTTCTCGCTGATTAGAAATTGTTGCTACATTTACTTTGTTACAGAACATATTTTAAAGCACGATTGGGAGGATTATATTAATCATATGAAGCTAGGTATGGCTGAGCAGACCAAATAGCTGTCCCCTGCTTCTTTTCATGATGTCCTTATGTTCCAAAACTCCCAATTTTCTGAAAAAAAATCACTTTTTATTTAAAATGTATCAAGTACTGCTCTTGCAAGCTGGATTAACTTTTTGCTAAAGTTTGTTTCATTCTTTTTATCTGAACTTCAGTTTTCTCTGAATAACTGCTCATCCTCTGCAATGTCAGTCTATTTCAATAATCCTTGTAGTTCAAGTGTTGCACAGACTGCTGTGCAACCCTCTCTATATATATCTTATTGATACTGACACTTCTGTCCATAGTTTCAGCATAGCTGGTGAACTTGCTCACCTCCTATTACCTCACCAATACTTCTATGAATTCAGTCATGGCAAGAATATCAACACAACCCCCAATTAATTCAATCCCATTTTCTCATCCCATTGGATAAATATTCAGTCTCTTTCATAGCATAACTCAATTCTGAACCAATTTGTATCAAAAAGCCACTATGTATGTTCAAACTGGAAAGCCCTGTCCTTAGCATGGAGTCTGCAAAATTTACCTTGTTCTATGAACACAAAGCAATGGCATTGTCAATGATACATTCTATCTCAGTTCAATATAAATATCTGGATAATGGTGCAGAAAATGCTAACTTACTAATGTTACTCTCTAATAAGTATGCATTTCATTACCTTCATGCATACTTATGACCAACTATTACTGTCATTCATCATAACATGCCAATGTGTGATATATGTAAAGGATAATCCACACATAAAATATCTCCCTTGAAATGGAGGATGGTATGTCACAAAGATGTCGCTATTGTTCAAAATGATATTTCGGAATTAAAATGGGTCAGGGTTGATATTGAATTCTCCTCAGGGTTTTCCTCTCTCCTGTACCCATCTGCTGCAAGCATGAACGTTGTTAACAACAGCCTAGCGATCTGCAACCTTATTTATCCTTTACATCAATAAACGGATTCACATAAACAATTCATCATCATTTTTGACCTGGAGAAGCAATCTTGCTTTGTTACATTAGGTATAGGAAATCAATTCTATTGGTGATTCCTTCAGCAAATATAGGGATGACATGTTTCTCAAACAAACACAAATACTGACTTGCACTAAAGGCTGGTATAACCATTCTAGTTCCTGGATACTGAGAAACACATTTTCCAACAAAATCTGATTGCCATACTGGTGTGAAAACCATTCCATATCTCTCAAGAATAATGAAGTCTGCAAGTACACTAAGTTTACATGTGATATTACATTGTGCTAAATAAAACTGTTAATTTCATATATCAAGCAGTGGATATAAAATATTATTGGTTATGCATGGCAAACATCATGAAAAAGAAAAGTACAGAAGTTGGTCAAATAACAGTGTCTATTTCTTTACTGCTGTGTAGAATAGTGATGATATTCCTCAAATAAAAGTTTAAAGATGTCCCTAAATTATGAATGAAAAGATTTAGGAGTTGATGTTCAGTGCTGTTCTGATATTCTGTTTGCTTTTCCATTCTGGTTGGCCATATTTGCCCTTAATGTTTCACAGAAACTTAGATAGTAATTGCTGGTGAATATTCATTCCTTATCTCAGAGACGTACTTTAACTTGCATGTTAATCTACTGGTTTCGATACTCATCCTGATTTTAATGATGTAATTACTATTGTTCAGATTATAAAGCAACAGCAAACAAATAAAAAAACACAGATGTCACTTCAAACTAGAATAAAGAAAAATAAATTGCACTTTTCACAACAATTTATTTTGAAGAAAATATCGTTTACTTGTGGCAAGATTCCGCCAAAAGAGTCTTTTTCCTTGTCAGTAAATCTAAAGAAAGCACCAACCTGTAGCGATTCCATGTTTAAATGTGATTATGGACCCCAGAGGTACAAGTGTTCTTATAACTGAAGAGCTGCTTTTCTTGCAAAGCTCTCTTTATCTTTTTGACAAGTTTCTCTTGAACAAGCACAGAAAGCATTACTGCTCAAGCATCTCCTTGAAACAGTCAGACTTTCTTCAAAAGTTAATCAAACTTTTTTCATCTTTCTCTTCAAAGAACTGACTACCTTTCAGCAGGCAGGGTCACCTTGGTCTTGATCTAGCTTCATAAATCAATCATAATCCCCAATAACTGATTTAAATCCCTGCCACTGACCTGTTACCATGGCAATTAATTATCCTGTACCCATTCAGCCAAATCCCTCTGACAGCAAAATGAATGGAATATTGTGCTTTCCCTGGGCTTTTCAGAACCTTCGACTTCACCCAGCTTCCTTCTTAATTTCTAATTGATGACATCAAATATTTCAGACGGCACTGACATACATATGTGATAGAACGGTACTGCTTTTGATAATGGGTCTGGCTTTGACAATTTTCAGAGGCAATAATTATGTGTACTTTTCTGCTAAAAATAACTGTATTTTTTTTTCTGAATGCATTTGGAAGTTCCGTTAGCTTTTAAAGACATTTCAGCATTTTACAAGAATGTGATTAAGCAAGGTAGTACACAGGTAAGATTCACATGAATATTACTGGGACAGGATAGCTTGATTGAGACTGGATAATTTGGTACTGAAGGTGGTTTATAAATTATAAGAGACATGTATAAGAGTAGATAGTCTCAGTTATTTTTCCAAGGCAGGGGAGACTAACCCTAAAGGGCATAGGTTTGAAGTGAGAGCAGAACGATTTAACTGTAATCTTTTTTTCACACAGATTGTTATGAGTATATGGAACTAGCTGCCAGAGGAAGTAGCAGCTTTGGATACAAATACAATGTTTCAAAGTCATTTGGACAGGTACATTGGTAGGAAAGTTTTTGAGAGAAATGGGCCAAATGCAAACAATTTAGTTGGCTTAGTGATCAGGTAAAAACAGGGGATCCTGTTGCTTTATTCCGCAAGTTTCATACCCTTAAAAGGAAGCATGCCTATCCGAAGTCAGTGTAATTGAAAGCCTGAATTCTCATTCTTATGGACTTGCATAGGAAATGCTTCAGAAGTGGCTGCACCAAGAGATGGTAGTTCCCTTCTGTGGCACGGCATCCAAAGGCTGAATGGGTGAAGAGGGCCAAGAAGTGTGGCCACACTGCTGCTTATCACAGCCTTCTGCACATAAAGAGTGGTGGTTCCCATTGTGGCTAACAATTATACTTGCTTAAAAGGTTACCTTAAAAATACATCTATGGAAAACTTGCCTGCTAATTAAAATAATGCTTGCAAGAAATTTGTTCAACACCTTCGCAGAAGAACAATGAAGTACTTGGCTATCCTGCAGAGGACTATCATCTGAACACTTTTATCTCACCACTTGGATGCATTTTACCCCCACCCCTCGGCCACCTCCTGATCCAGCCATAGACATGAACTTGTGCGCAATGGACGAGGGTACAAAGAAATGATCTTTTCTTAGATAAGGTTCATTGATTAGCGCCTGATTCCCTAGACCTTGTATAAAGTGGATCTTCTGTCAGAATAATCAACATAGCCTTACAACAATCAATTCATGTCCCTCACAAGATGCAACTTCTTCATTTTGTAAGGCTGTGGATGGATGGATTACTGGAGTGAGGTTGAAAACCACAGGGTGGATTTCACTACAGGTTTGGGCTGAGAAACTAGCTTCAGAAGGCAAAATATCTTTTAATTAGAATATTAAGTTAAAGTAGTTGCATAGACACCTGAAGAGCAGACTATCTGTTGGATGGAAGCGACCAGCAACTCTGATAGAGGCAGATGCCACGTTTTTAAGCTCACCAGTGGGAGGTGGTGCTTTAGCACTGCTGGCCCACCACCTCGAGGGAGTCTTGATCATAAGCGGGCCGAAACAGGTGGCAGATCAACTGATGATCCCACTGGTGATAGCACAGGACAGTTAACATCTTAGTCCAAGTGTATTTTCAATTCAATTCTTAAGACACTTTAAAAAATTAGAAAACATGAACAAAGTTAGCTTAAAACAACATGAAATACTTTATACCTACTCAAGACCATTCTGCTCTATTCAAATAAATGCAATCATTGAATTCCAGATAGTGGCACTTATGCTGTGAAATACTAGGAGGTCAAAAGGGAAGAGCCAACATTTCCAGAGTGTTCGGCGCAGTGTGTTTTTTTTTCCATTTTTACAATTACAGTTACATTGCCACTGTGATAATGTGTTACTTTACTACTTTAGAGGCACTATATAAACTTGAAGTGAAATATTGTTACGTCTGGTCTGGGTAAATTGGTGGGAAAAAAAAATAAAGTGGTATTCTTGTAAATTGAAGGCTATCAAGTTGATATTTTAACTTTAATTATTTTAGTCATAGGAAAAGGGCGAGCACACGTAACCTCTTTCCTATCTTCAAAGCAATGGAGTTCTCAGCTTCTCACTTCCAGTCTGCAATCCTTCAACTTAGGTTTCATCTGGGGAAAAATATATGCTTGACCTTATTTCATATTACTTTGTCAAGATGTTTCCCTCAGATTGGAATACTTTGGCTGGATAGGTCCCATGTTTTCATTTAATTAAAGCACAGCAACATACTTTTATAAATTTTGCAGTATGTGTCTTTAAGCTTAGTTATAAATGTTTTCCTTATGAAGATGATGATAGTAGTGAGCTAACAAATAGTTTGCAGTATATTTTACATGAACTAAGATAGAGATTTTTTACAAAAAGTAGCTTCAAATTGTGGATGCAATGTTCAGCAAAAAGGAATGATTTAGTTACATAGCTGTGAAAATTTACAGTTCTTAAATTATGTAGTCAAATAAAACAACAACAAGTGATAAGCATATTTTAGAAATAACAAATTAATTTTATTAAGGACTCAGACTGCACAAAAAAATAAAAGAAAACAGACATTTACAGATTCTGTATATTTTTCATAGCTCAATAATCCTAAGCTTTAGAAAGACCATTGAGTGAGCAGATGACAGAACTGTTGAGTTAAATCTTCAAGCTCATGAACTCAAGAGATCCGGCAGATGCTGGAAATTCAGAGCAACAAATACAAAATAATGGAGGAGCTAAACAGGTCAGGCAGAGGATCGTCGGATGGCTCTGGACTTCAACTCACTGAAATTTAGAAGAATGAAGGGTGATGTCATTGAAACCTATTGAATGTTGAAAGGCCTCAATAGAGTGGATGTGGAGAGGATGTTTCCTGTAGTGGGGGAGTCTAACACCAGAGGATGCAGCCTCAGAATAGAGGGGCATCCTTTTAGAACTGAGATGAGGAGGAATTTCTTTATCCAGAGAGTGGTGAATCTGTGGAATTCTTTGCCACAGAAGTCTGTGGAGGCTGATTCATTGCCGATATTTAATTCAGAGGTTAATTGATTCTTGATTCGTCAGGGCATGAAAGGATACTGGGAGAAGACTGGAGATTGGGGCTGAGAAGGAAAATGGGTCAGCTATGATGAAATGGCAGAGCACTTTATGGAATAAAACATCGGGCATGATTGAAATCAACAAAGAGGAGTGTGAAAGGCAAGCGGGTGCTCAGATCTGTCTGCTACATTTGACCTGCCTCGCTCTCCTCTTGCTCGATGCTGCCAGAATCCTGGGTCATGGGCAAGGTTTAATTAAAGGGATTTGTGGATTGGACTCTGAAGTTCATGTTATGATGTGTTTCTGGTTTCTGGTTACTCTTTTTTTTAAGTATTATCTTGTGTGATTTTGATGGGGGCAGACTGTCTCTTCGGCCTGCAATCAGAGGATGAGACAGCACTAAATTGATGTGAACTGTACTAAACTAAACATTCCTAGACTGTTTCAATAACACTGTTGTTTTACATTCTGTGTTTGATGCTCTTTTTTGCTTTTTTGTGATTTGTTCTTTTTTTTACATGTTGGGTGTTTGATGTTTTCTCTGAATGGGTTCCATGGTGTTCCATTGTTTCATGGCTGTCTGTGAGCAGATGGATCTCAGGGTTGTATTCTACATACATTCTTTGATAATAAATGTACTTTGAACCCTTGAATCTTTGAATGTTCGGATCTTTGAAATGTGAGTATCCTTCAAAGCTCTTTATTTCATAGACTGTTATTTAAATATTGTAAGTAAAAGGCAGTGTCAAATTAAGACATAATGATTGCTAAGCTAATGGATAGAACATATGACCTTAAGCAGGTTCTAAATTCAAGCTTGACTCATGGTCTTCCACAAAATGTTAATGGAGAATTTACAGACCAGCACAGCAATTGTACATCATTCCTTGTGTTTGAGGAGAATCAAACCATTCAGCAAAATCTGATTTGAGAGTCTGCATGGGAATACTGGTAAGAGCTTGCCACTGCTTGCTGGAACTCTGTCTAGATGGCTAAATTGTAATGGCTGATGCTCTCGATCAAATGTTGCTCAATCAGTGATGGATGCTCAGTGGGTGATCTATTAAAGATTAATTCTAATACATTGCAATGTCTGCACTATTAATGTTCAACAGAGGGATTTCAAAGTCCACATTGGTAGTTTTTGAAATCTGGTGCTTTTCTCAATCATTGTGTTTTACCCCACTTGTAATACCCAGTTGGATCTCAATACAAATTAAATGGTGATCTTCCTAAACTCTTTCCTCCTCACACTTCCAGCTATTGAAGGGTGAGGGCTTAATAGATGTTGAAGACGTAGTTTCCAAGAGTCCATAAGACAATAAGACCAGAAGACATAGGAGCAGAATTGAGCCATTCAGCCCATCGGGTCTGCTCCACCATTCCATTTTGGCTGATCCTGGAACCCACTCAACCACATACACCTGTCATTTCACCATATCCTTTGAAGTTTGACCGATCAGGAAATGATCAGCTTCCACCTTAAATATATGTACAGACTTGGCCTCCACTGCAGTCTGTGGCAGAGCATTCCACATATTCATGACTCTCTGGCTAAAAAACGTTCCTCCTTACCTCTGTTCTAAAAGGTCGCCCCTCAATTTTGAGGCTGTGCCCTCTAGTCCTAGATACCCCTACCAGAGGAAACATCCTCTCCACAACCACCTTACCTGGTCCTTTCAACATTCACAAAATGCTGGTGGAACACAGCAGGCCAGGCAGCATCTATAGGGAGAAGCACTGTCGACGTTTCGGGCCAAGACCCTTCGTCAGGACTAACCGAAAGGAAAGATAGTAAGAGATTTGAAAGTAGTGGGGGAGGGGGAAATGCGAAATGATAGGAGAAGACTGGAAGGGGTGGGATGAAGCTAAGCTGGAAAAGTGATTGGTAAAAGTGATACAGAGCTGGAGAAGGGAAAGGATCATGGGACGGGAGGCCTCGAGAGAAAGGAAGGGGGGCAGCACCAGAGGGAGATGGAGAACAGGCAGGGTGATGGGCAGAGAGAGAGAAAAAAGAAAAACAAACAACTAAGTATGTCAGGGATGGGGTAAGAAGGGGAGGAGGGGCATTAACGGAAGTTAGAGAAATCAATGTTCATGCCATCAGGTTGGAGGCTACCCAGCCGGTATATAAGGTGTTGTTCCTCCAATCTGAGTGTGGATTCATCTTGATAGTAGGGGAGGCCATGGACAGACATATCAGAATGGGAATGGGATGTGGAATTAAAATGTGTGGCCACTGGGAGATCCTGCTTTCTCGGACGGACCGAGCGTAGGTGTTTAGCGAAACGGTCTCCCAGTCTGCGTCGGGTCTCACCAATATATAAAAGGTCACACCGGGAGCACCAGACGCAGTATACCACACCAGCCGACTCACAGGTGAAGTGTCGCCTCACCTGGAAGGACTGTCTGGGACCCTGAATGGTGGTGAGGGAGGAAGTGTAAGAGCAGGTGTAGCACTTGTTCCACTTACAAGGATAAGTGCCAGGAGGGAGATCGGTGGGAAGGGATGGGGGTGGGGGGGGCAAGTGGACAAGGGAGTCATGTAGGGAGCGATCCCTGCAGAAAGCAGAAATAGGGGGGGAGGGAAAGATGTGCTTGGTAGTGGGGTCCCGTTGGAGGTGACGGGAGTTACCGAGAATTATACGTTGGACCTGGTGGGGTGGTAGGTGAGGACAAGGGGAACCCTATACTGAGTGGGGTGGCGGGTGGATGGGGTGAGGGCAGATGTGCGGGAAATGAGAGAGATGCGTTTGAGAGCAGAGTTGATGGTGGACGAAGGGAAGCCCCTTTGTTTAAAAAAGGAAGACACCTCCTTCGTCCTGGAATGAAAAGCCTCATCCTGAGAGCAGATGCAGTGGAGACGGAGGAATTGTGAGAAGGGGATAGCATTTTTGCAAGAGACTGGGTGGGAAGAGGAATAGTTCAGGTAGCTGTGAGAGTCTATAGGCTCACAGTAGATATCAGTAGATAAGCTGTCTCCAGAGATGGAGACAGAAAGATCAAGAAAGGGGAGGGATGTGTCGGAGCCTCCCGTCCCATGATCCTTTCCCTTCTCCAGCTCTGTATCACTTCCACCAATTACCTTTCCAGCTCTTAGCTTCATCCCACCCCCTCTGGTCTTCTCCTATCATTTCGCATTTCCCCCTCCCCCCACTACTTTCAAATCTCTTACTATCTTTCCTTTCGGTTAGTCCTGACGAAGAGTCTCGGCCCGAAATGTCAACAGCGCTTCTCCCTATAGATACTGCCTGGCCTGCTGTGTTCCACCAGCATTTTGTGTGTGTTGTTTGAATTTCCAGCACCTGCAGATTTCCTCATGTTTGCATCTAATATAATGCCAGGTTTATGCCAAATGGGAAACTCAGGTGTAGATTACAAAGAAAACATCCTTGTTGGAATACTGGACATATAGGCAACCATTGTACATTGGAAACTTAATTTATTTTTTACATATAGTTCAAGACCAAAGAAAGTTTTGGAGAGCAGAAAAGAGGTGAATTTGCACTTTTAGTAAATACTGGATGTCAATCTTCATGTGTAGCCATAGATATATCATGCAAACTATATAGCAATTAGACTTTATTAAATAAATTAAACTTTGCATGATTTTACAGTAACTTTCTCTCTCTAATATCAATGGCAATGGATATTTTTCATGAAATTTGTTAACTTTAAGCTGTTGTTGCTTGTCTTCTTAGAGCTCATCAGCTGACTTGAGGATTACTTGCTTCCCCTTTACAAATTCTGAGATGGCTTACAAGGTCAACATGCAAACCACAGACTCTTCTCCAAATGGGACAGAGAGTGCCTGATGAGGCAGGAGAACTGACAGTTTGTGAGTTGTCCCATCCTTCTACCACTGATGCATAATCTTGAGGTTCTCAATAATTTTCTGAACGCTCCTCATTCATTTTGAGTCATCATTGGAAGGGATCCACAGGAATCAGTGGAAATGTTGCAATTCTTCAATTCACATCAAGGTTATAGTTATTTAACTATATATATGTACACTGCCAAATGAGACAATTGTAATACTTACCCAACAGGCTGGTATATGTCTAGGGGAAAAGGAGATCCAGCCACTCACCAACCCCACCTCCCGTACACGCAGGTGCTGTGAGAATCGAGTTTATGCTGTGCGCACACACACAGTATCAAACTCACACCAGATACCGTTATGGAATACACTTTAAAGATTTTACTAAAACTAAAAGAGTACTATGCAATACCGTATATATGAAGGAAAAGAAAATAAAGTAAAAGGCGCCAACTTATCAAAGTTCAGTCAGTTTAGTGCACATTGTTGGAGCTCAACCATCGAACCATTCGACCCCTCGTCACTTTCCTCCGACCTCCACGTCCTTGCACCTGGGACCACCTCTGGTAGTCGACCGAGCAGTGCAGTGCACGTCCACCTTCCTCGGCGTCTTCTTCCTGACTACCCTGAAAAGACCACAAAACCCCCCAAGCTCCCAGCCTCACAAGACAAAATAACATTCCCCATTGGTTAACAAATGAATATAATCCCGATATCAGCAAGTCCAAAACTAAACAACTGTGAGAGAAAGCACTTATCATACAAAGAAGCATTCCTACTCTTAACAGAACAAAGAAGCCATTTTGATTAACATA
The DNA here is from genome assembly GCF_030144855.1 of Hypanus sabinus. Taxonomy (NCBI): domain Eukaryota; kingdom Metazoa; phylum Chordata; class Chondrichthyes; order Myliobatiformes; family Dasyatidae; genus Hypanus; species Hypanus sabinus. The sequence continues at coordinate 50,147,214 of NC_082707.1, forward strand.
CACAGTACATTGTACACAGTGCTTCTCTGGACCAAGTTATAAAGCACAGTCCTCTTCTTCAGTTGTCCATCGAAATCCGATGATGACATCCACTCCATTAACGGTGAGATCTTTGATGACTATACAGTCCTATCCTGGACCCACAAGCTCTATCGCAGGTGGGACATGTATATGTGGTAGTGGTGGTAGTGATGGCAACCATGGCTGCATTTCTCCTGCCTCTCTTCTACTGTCTTTTGGTTCTTCTTTCCATCCCCAGAAGTCAAACCCCGTACCTACACAGCTGTCGCCAAGTGATACGGTCAGCAGCAACATCCTGCAGGTCCTGGGGTCTGATCTTGCACTTCCTTAAAGCATTCTTCATCTGATCCTTATAAGCACTTCTTTGGCCCTCCAGCTGAGCATCAACCATGATGTATCTGGCCATGTAACACTCTGCGGGGTAGCCAACATGGGGGCATCCTTATCACATGCCCCATCCACTGCAGCTGACGCTGGGTGATCACGGCCTCAATACTTCTGCAGTTGGTCTTTACAAGTATTTCAGTGTGAGGCACCCACTCACGTCAAGTAATTCCCAGGATGCACTGAAGGCAGCTCATGTGGAAGCACTCCAAGGCCTTGATGTGACGGCTGTCGGTTACCCAAGCTTCACAGCTGTAAAGGAGGGTGGTGACACAGACTGCTTGGTATACAGTGACCTTTGTGGAGGGACGAAGGCTCCTGTTCTGAAAGACTCTAAGCCAAAGTCTCCCAAAGGCAGCTGATGCCTGTTTAATGCGGCTCTGGATGTCGTGGGCAATGCCGCTATCCTCAGAGAGAATGCTCCCCAGATATTTGAAAGATGGCACTACCGACAGCTTTTCATCACCAACAGTGAAGGCAGGTAGGGTGGGTGGGACACTGGCACTCCATTGGTAAACCACTTCTGTCTTGGTGGTATTGACAGTCAGCCCCATCCTACTGTACGCTCTCACTGCCACAGCAAGGACAGTTTGAAGTATGGGCCACAAGAACACGGTCGTCTGCATGCTGCAGCTCCAGGACCCATTCTCTACAGAGTTTGGTGGTTGCGTGGAGCCTCCTGATGTCAAAGAGGTTGCCATCTAATCTGATGCCCACTGCCACACCGCTGCTGTCTTCAATCTTGTTGTGGAGAAGCTTGGTAACACACAAGAGGAAGATGTTAAAGAGCGCTGGTGCTAGCACACATCCCTGCCTCACCCCTATGCGTACAAGGAAGGGCTCGGACTCTTGTCCTCCTATGGTCACCCGAGCAGTCATCCCATCGTGGAACTGGCAGAGGATGTTAACAAATTTATCGGGACAGCCAAACCTGAGGAGGACATCCCATAAAAGCTCTCTTTGCACAGTGTTGAATGCTTTGGAGAGGTCAGCAAAGACCATAAACAGGTCCTGATATTGCTCCAAGCACTTTTCTTGAAGCTGCCGGGCTGTGAAGATCATGTCGATCGTGCTCCTGTTCTTCCTAAATCCACACTGCAATTCAGGCAGCATTAGTGCACATAACACAAATATGATACAAAATAACTTGGGAAAGGAAGAATTAAATTTACAAACAAGCAATGTATAGATAAAGTAAAGTGCATAAATTAAATATTGTAGGGTACAGTGCAATTTATCCAGTGACACTTTGAATGTGATGCAGCAGGGAGTTCAGAAGCCTAATGGCCTGAGGGAGGGAAGTGTTCTCCATTCTGACTGTTCTTGTCTTTACATCAGAGTCTCCTCCCTGATGATAGAACGTCAAAGAGGATGCTGGATGGGATGGTGGGATCCTTGATAATTCTAAGGTCCCTGTGTATGCAGCTCTCCTGATAAGATTCCCTGATGGAAGGCAGGGAGACTCCTATGATCCTCCCAGCCCTTTGTATAGACTTCCAGTCTGATGCTCGACTGCTCCCGTACCAGATGAAGATATAGATTGCCAGAAAGCTCTTTATGACGCTCCTATAAAATTCAGTTAAGGTGGGGGTGGGAGCCTTGTTTGCCACAATCTCCTCCGGAAGTTGAGGTACTGCTGGGCCTTCTTATCCAGGGAGGTGATACTGAGGGGGCAGGTGAGGTCATCCATGACGTGATCTCCCAGGAACTTCGTGCACTTAACACTGTCTATGACGGAGCCATGTGTGAGCAGAGGGGGATGGTTCATCTGGCCCTTCCTCAAGTCCACAATCATTTCCTTGATCTGGTCCATGTTCAAACCTTAAGTTGTTGTTCTCAAACCAGTCCACCAGCCGCTCTGCTTTCTCTCTGTATTCTGACTCAACATCGTTCTTGTTGAGGCCAATCATTATGTGTCATCCACAAACTTGATGATACGGTTTGAGATGAGTCCTGCAACACAGTCATGCATCAGCAGTGTGAACAGCGACAGACTGAGCACATGGCTGTGGATAGTACCAGTGCTCAGAGAATGGGCCCGCAGATGTTGCTACCCACATGGACTGACTGTGGCCTTTCTGTGGGCATCTGGTATGACAGGGTGGGGGAGGCTCCTGCACAGGGTCAAAAGAAGCTACAGAACATTGTAAAATTAGTGAGCTCCATCTTGGGTACTAGCCTCCATAGTATCCAAGACATCTTCAAGGAGCAATGCCTTGGAAAGGTGACATCCATTATTAAGGACCCCCATCAACCAGGACATGCCATCTTCTCCTCTTCTCATTATTACCATTGCAAATGAGGTACAGAAGCCTGAAGGTGCACACTCTGATTCAGGAACAGCTTCTTGCCCTCTGCCATCTGATTCCTAAATGGACATTGAACCCATGAACACTACCTCACTTTTTTATTATTTTTGTTTTTGCACTACTTTTAATTTAACTATTTAATATGCACACACACAAATATATATATATATTTACTGTAATTGATTTATTTTTTTTCTATTATCAATTATAGCATTATACTGCTGCTGCTAAGTTAACAAATTTCACAAAATATGCCAGTGATATTAAACCTGATTTTGATTCTGATTCTGTTAAGAAGTCCAGGATCCAGTTACAGAGGGAGGCATTGAGACCCTGCAAGGACAGCTTGCCCACCATTTTCTGAGGTATGTTGGTGTTAAACACCAAACTGATGTCTACGAACAGCAGCCTAGCATATGAGACACCATCTTCCAGGTGGGACAGGACAAAGTGGAAGGCAAAGTTAATGACATCATCGGTGAATTGATTCGAGCAATAAGTGAACTGGAAAGGATCCAGTGTAACCAGGAAAAAGGCTCTATTGTGCCCCATGACCAGTCACTCAAAGTATTTTGTAATGGTTGATGTTAAATTCACAGGACAATTGTCATTTATTCAGGATACTGTCACTTTCTTTGGCACTGGAATTATGGATACTACCTTGAAAACTACGGGGACAATGGACTGTTCCAGAGAGGTGTTGAATATATCTGTCAGCACCTCAATTAGCTGGGCTGTTCAATCTATCAAAATCCAACCTGGTATGTTATTGAGCCCCTCAGCTTTCTGTGGGTTGACACTGGCTGGGGTCTTCCTCACCTCAGCTTCAGACAGACCTGGGGGTCTGCTCCCCAGGGGAAACTTCAAGAAAACTTTGAGTTCTGTCACGAATCTTTCCATCGTGCACCTGGCTATCTCTTAACATGAAAGTACTTGAAATAAGATACCTACTTCAGGCATTTTTAAAACTAACATGGTTTCCAAGAGTTTGAAGGAACAGATGAATGAAAGACATGAAGACCTTGTCCTCATTTTAAGACTTTTCATATTTGCATTCATGGGTCTCAGCAGAGCACTTGTAAGATGAGGAAGAAGAGACAAATTCAACAAGAATCAACTGACCATGAGTCTTATGGAAGTGTTTAACTGCTGAACCTGAACAGATAGCCCCACAGATAAAAATTCATTACAGCAAAGTATGCTGCCATTATAGTTCAACAGCGGTGTTATGTAGATGATCTTAAAAGGATCATTGCACAAAAAATTTGGGAATATAATTCTTCAGGAAACCTACAGGCACAAATATGTCATTGCGATATCTATAGCTAAATGGAGCAATTATGGTTCCTTCAAATCTGATATCCCAATTCTCATTATTTCCAAACACAATTGATTGGACACTGCAGCTGCCAGTGTGTTGTTGAGCACAGCACTAATTTGGGGAAGAGCACCAACAATCAGATCTGAGGGACCAGACGCCCTTCACATCCAACTTTTCAGTTAGTGATGGCTGGTGTAGGTAGTGCAGCTTCATTCAATTGAATGGGTTATTGTCTTCATTAAAAAAGATAATTGCAATTGAATACTATTCTTTTATTTACTTAACCTTAATGTTGTTAATTAATTTACTGCACTTAAAGATATTTTAACTTAATGTACTGATTGATAATTTACAATAATATTTATTTGTAGTTCTCTAAATCCTTTAGAACTGTTTTCAAATATTGTTGATCATTAAAGACTTTTAAAAGCAGTGAATTGTCAAAATGCCATCAAGGTAGCATAGGAGCAGGGGCTCAGGGTCTGCAGTCTGAGGCCCAGTTGCTTCTTAGTTCATGAGGTGAATTAGAATTCAATGATGATTGGGTGCCCCAAAAATGCTTTAAAGAACAGTCACAGAAAATAATAGGTGAGAAGCATAGGCAGCAGAGTCAATTGAGAAGAATCTACCCCATTAGTTAGTAGTTTTCTGAACCATGAACAATTTTCAGCTCATAGATCATGGCACGTTGACTTGATGCCAAAAAGATCAGAGAATGTGGCTTAAACCTTGAAGCTGTCACTTTTAACTCACAGACAGAATGTCTCCTCTTTCAGCTACTTCAAAAACTTGCCGTAAGGGCTCAAATAAATCAGGATGATTCAATAAAATATTTAAGACAATAGCTGAGGTACTATCCTGTCAGAAAAATGATTGTATTTGTAAATAAAATACAAATACACTCCAGTGACTATGATGTTTAAGTTTGAGGTGATGTGAAAGAAATATTGAAGGAACCTAACTATGAGCATGAACCTTTAGGTCATAAAGATAAATGTCAGTTGTCAACGACTGATACACTTTACAGATAACCCAGACTCAATAGTAAATACTAGTTATCAAATTCTTCGCATACAGTATACTGGCCTATAGGCTTCAACGAGCATTTCCCAAATAGGCAAAACTTCCTTTCTTCTTTGGTCTAATATCAATTTACTTTCATACAAAGCTTTAAGGTTAAAACACATACTAGGTTTTTGGTAAAAAGTATTTAAAGCAGGTTGCTCTTTCAGAAAAGCAGGTAATACAATTTTTAATTATGTGCTTTTAACAGAGACACACATTGAGGCAGCAAATTGCAATAGTTTCTCAATTCCTTCAGCAATGTTCCAATGGTGGTCAAGATTTGAGGGTACATTGTGGTGAAATTAGATTAAAAAGATGGTTCATTGTAGATTTGCCATCTAACAAGACCCACAATTAATCTGATTTGTGCCTTTTTCAACTCAAGAAGCATTTTCCCACAAGTAAAGTGAAAGCAAAGCTGATATGCTTGACTAGATGTCAGTGCTGCATCACTTTGTTACATTGGTTCTTGGGATTTAGGATGTGGATTATTGGATGTAAGTAAATTATTAAAAGGTAGAGCATGTGCACTCTGCGATATGACTTAAAATACACTTTTGTAACAGTTACTGCAGTTTGTTGAGAGGTGCATGTCCTCAATAACTGGCTAGAGATTCTACTGTTCATACTTACCCCAATAAACACCAATATCAAGAAGAACCCAAGGACACTACAAGAAGTCTGTCATGTGGGAAGAGATTCATTAAGATTGACTTATGCTTGCTGAAGTTTGGAAGAGAGCAAGACAATCTCACTCAAATGTATAAGAGCTTGAGAAGGATTGGCAGCATAGATGTTGATGGATTATTTCCTCCAACTGAAGACTTTATAAATAGAAGGTAAAATCTCTGGATAAGCAGTCAGCCATTTAAGACAGTGATGAGGAGATGTGTAAACAGCGATGTGTAAACCTTCAGAGTTGTTTACCTCAGCAGGCTGTAGAAGCTCAGTCATTGAATACACTCAAGGATGAAATTGATAAATTTGTCAACATTAGCAGTATTAGAGGACATAGGGAGTTAAGTGATCACCCATGATCCTATTGAATAACAAAACAAACTCAAGAGTCATTTGGTTGAGTCCTTCCATTTCTTGTTTTTTAAAGAGTTAGAAAAATTGAAAGTAAAATCAAATGCACATAGAGGATGAAAGAGAACCGATCACAAACAGGAGGTTCTGCAGATGCTGGAAATCTGGGCGACACACAGAAAATGCTGGAGGAACTCAGCAGGCCAGGCAGCATCTATGGAAAAGAGTACAGTCGATGTTTCAGGACAACACCCTTCATCAGGACTGGAAAAAATGTTGAGAAGTTAGAGTAAGAAAGCGGGGGGAGAGGAAGAAGAACGGCAAAGTGATATGTGAAATGGGGCGGTGGGGGTGGGGGGGAAGAGCTGAAGCTAAAGCTGGGAAATTGATTGGTCAAAGAGATATAGGGGTGGAGAAGGGGAAACCTGACTGGCGAGGACAAAAGGCCATGGAAGGAAGAAAAGGTGGGAGGAGAACCAGAGGAAGGTTGATGAGCAGATAAGGAGATAAGGTGAGAGAGGGAAATGGGAATGGGGAATGGTGAAAGGGGGAGGGAGCATCACTGGAAGCTTGAGAAACTGATGTCCATGCCATCGGGTTGGAGGCTAGCCAGACAGAAAATAAGATGTTGCTCCTCCGATCTGAGTGTGGCCGCAATGTGACAGTAAAGAAGATCAGGGACTAACATGTTGGAGTGGGAATGGGAAGTGGAATGAAAGTGGGTGGTCACTGCAATATCCCGTTCTGGCAGATGGAATGTAGGTGCTCGGTGAAGTGGTCTCCCAGTCTGTGTCAAGTCTCACCAATATTCAGGAGGCCACACCGGGAGCACCAGATACAATAATGACCCCAGCAGACTCATAGGTGAAGCGTCGTCTCACCTGGAAGGACTGTTTGGGGCGCTGAATAGTAGTGAAAGAGAAATTGCTTGGACTTAGAAACAGGAAAGAACACCAAGAAAACAATTCTTTAAATTTAAATATATCAATTTTAAAACATAAGAAAGCAATTAACAACAAAAAAGTATTATGTGTTGCACTTACAATAGTTCATAATTTGTGCCAGAGGCTGACTGGCAACATACAGCTGTACACATTATTCATAAAGTGTGGATATGTTTGATTACATAATATAACCATATAACCATATAACAATCACAGCACGGAAACAGGCCATCTTGGCCCTCCTAGTCCGTGCCGAACCCTTAATCTCACCTAGTCCCACCTACCCGCACTCAGCCCATAACCCTCCACTCCTTTCCTGTCCATATACCTATCCAATTTTACCTTAAATGACACAACTGAACTGGCCTCTACTACTTCTACAGGAAGCTCATTCCACACAGCTATCACTCTTTGAGTAAAGAAATACCCCCTCGTGTTTCCCTTAAACTTCTGCCCCCTAACTCTCAAATCATGTCCTCTAGTTTGAATCTCCCCTACTCTCAATGGAAACAGCCTGTTCACGTCAACTCTATCTATCCCTCTCAAAATTTTAAATACCTCGATCAAATCCCCCCTCAACCTTCTACGCTCCAATGAATAGAGACCTAACTTGTTCAACCTTTCTCTGTAACTTAATTGCTGAAACCCAGGTAACATCCTAGTAATAACATATGAAGCAAGAGTTCATCAGCCCGGGAGGCTCTTCTGCCATTCAGTAAGATGATGACTGATCCATTCTTGGCTTTAGAATTACTCTGCCCATACCCCTGTCTGTCAATATCACCTTGATTATATTCAATGTCTGAACATCCACAGTTCTCTGGAGTAGAGAATTACAAAGGTTCACCACACTCTGAGGGAAGAAATTCTTCTTCATCTCCATCTAAAGCAGCCAAACTCTTATTCTGTATTCCATAACCTCACTTAGAGGGACAACTTTTAAGTATCCACCCTATCGATTCGCTTTACAAAAGAAGTCTCATCTTTAAAATTCCAGTGATGAAAGAGCCATTTTTCTCAATCTTCCTTCATACTTCAACCCTTTTCATCCCAGAATGCACTCTTGTTAAACTTCAATTTGAAGACTTGGTAAAGTTCAATTCTCCAATTTGAAGACCTTGAGACTTAATCTACTCAATGCTCTGTAAAATTACATCAAATCCACCCCCCCCCCGACTTCCCAGCCTTATATTGCATATGTTTTGCAATAAGTTCCAGCGAGAAGCCCTACTAATTGCTCACAACAGCTGCATGCTCATTTTAAGTGTTACATAGAAACATAGAAAACCTACAGCACAATACAGGCCCTTTGGCCCATAAAGCTGTGCCAAACACGTCCTTACCTGAGAACTACCTAGGCTTATCCATAGGCCTCTATTCTTCTAAGCTCCATGTATCCATCCAGGAGTCTCTTAAAAGACCCTATCATATCCGCCTCCACCCCCATTGCCAGCAGCCCTTTCCACGCACTCACCACTCTCTGCATAAAAAAACTTACCCCTGACATCTTCTCTGTACCTACCCTCAAGCACCTTAAAACTATGCCCTCTCCTGCTAGCCATTTCAGCACTGGGAAAAAGCCTCTGACTATCCACACGATCAATGCTTCTCATTATCTTGTACTCCTCTACCAGGTCACCTCTCATCCTCTGTCGCTCCAAGGAGAAAAGGCCAAGTTCAGTCAACCTATTCTCATAAGGCATGCTCCCCAATCCAGGCAACATTCTTGAAAATCTCCTCTGCACCATTTCTATAGTTTCCATGTCCTTCCTGTAGTGAGACGACCAGAAGTGAGCATAGTACTCCAAGTGGGGTCTGACCAGGGTCCTATATTGCTGCAACATTACCTCTCGACTTTTAAACTCAATCCCACAATTGATGAAGGCCAATGCACTGTATGCCTTCTTAATCACAGAGTCAACCTGTGCAACAGCTTTGAGTGTCCTATGGACTCGGAGCCCAAGATCCCTCTGATCCTCCACACTGCCAAGAGTCTTGCCATTAATGCTATATTCTGACCTACCAAAATGAACCACCCGACACTTTTCTGGATTGAACTCCATCTGCCACTTCTCAGCCCAGTTTTGCATCCTATCGATGTCCCGTTGTAACCTCTGACAGCCCTCCACACTATCCACAACACCTCCAACCTTGCATGAGGTCCCGCAGATCGCTTTGTGCGATTCATTTATAATCTCTCTACATTTAGAAATAATATATCAAAGTGGATCATTTCACATTTTCTTTTATTATTCCCCACCTGCCACCTGTGTCTTGCCTTCTCATAGCTTACACATACCTTCTTACAGGCTCATCGTGCCCTTCTGACAACCCGTCTATCTTTGTATTTCCAGCAAATATTGCTACAATACAATATTGTATTGTACTCAGTCCCTTCATTTAAATCATGGACATGGATTCTAAGTAGTTGAGGAGCCTGTACTATTTCTGTGGTGCTGACTACCGACTGCCGAAAATATAAAAATTTCTTGGAGCTAGCAGGACTTAAATGTCTGAAATGCTCAACATTTCATGTAGTTTCCACAACAGCAATGTGAATCTGGCATTACAAAGCTTTCCTGTTAGCACAGTAAACTCATCTGACCCTTGAGCCTGCAAATCACTTGTCACACAGACAGTCTGCAGATGGTAAATAGAACAAAAGGAATGTCCTTAAGTGTTGCCAGAATCCATCTCCTCAATTCAAATGGAGGGGAGTGGAGGGCTTATTGCATGTCTGTGTCTGATAATCCAGTGTGAAACACAATTTGTACCCAGCAGAAAAACTAATCAGCCCTCAATCTACTGCATGATTACCATTCCATTTGCTGATTTTAACAAAAGATAAAGGTCTTTTAGTGAACAGAGATAGGTGCTTAAATGCAGGTAACATTCATTCCTTAGCAGTGTCAGCAAAATACATTTACCAGAGATGATCTCACTTCAGTTTAACTCTCTGGCAAGGACGTGGTTTATTCTATTCAGAGTCGTAGAGCTTTTCAGGTGCAGGAGACAATCAGACAGTCCCTCCTTCTTCAATGTAGCCCTGAAAGTGTATTTCCTTCAAACACCAATCCAGTTTCCTTTGAATCGCTGATTGCCCCTGCTTTCATCACCCTCATAGGCAGCAAACTCCAGGTCATTATCACATGGAGATTATAAAAGCTGTTTCCACATCCTCCTTGTGTCTCATACCCAAAAAGTCTGTGTTCACTTGTCTGTACCACTACCTGATGGGAACAACTTTCCTTAATCTGTTTTGTCTCAACCTGAAAAAGACTTGTAGATAATTAAGTCTTTCCTCAATCTTCTATACTCCAACAAGAACAACCCCAGTCTCTTCAATTTAATGTTGCAATTAAATACTTCATCTATTCTCTGAATGTGGGCCAACCTGAGGCTTATCATATTGCCACTGTTTTAATATTCACTAGCATTAATGATCCTTTGCTTACATAATAATAGTCATAGAGTTATACAGCCCTTCAGCCCAGTTCATTCATGTTGCCCAAGGTGCCTGTCTCAGCTAATCAAATTTTCCCGTTTGCTCCATTTGCCTCCAAACTGTCCCTACCCATCTGCCTGACTATTAATCATTCTAATTTCAAGTCAAGTTAAGTGAAGTCACATTTTATTGTTATTTTGACCATAACTGCTAGTACAGTACACAGTAAAAATGAGACAATGTTTTTCAGGACCATGGTGCTACCTGAACCAGTACAAAAATTACACTGAACTATGTGAAAACAACACAGAAAAGAAAACTACACTAGACTACAGACCTACCCAGGACTTGATCTGCCTCTAAAATTTCCTCTTATTTCATATATCCAACATCTTCAACGTGAAACGTTTGACCCACAGATCCCCTTTAAACCTTTTTCCAATGTCTATGTAAAAAGCAGTCAAGTCTATGCTCTCTAGTTTTAACTTCTTCTACCCTGAGAAAAATACTGTGAAAATCTATTTTATCTATGCCCCTCATAATTTTATAATTCTCTGTCAAGTCACTCCTCCCCAGCTCCTTCACTCCAAGAAAAATAGTCCCAGATTATTCATTCTCTCTTTTATAACTTAAGACCTCCACTCCTAGAACCATTCTTGTGAACGTTCTCTGTGGCTTTTTCAACTTAAGCACATTCTTTCTAAAGTACGGCAACCAGTAGTACACACAATACCCCATAATGTGGTCTCACCAATGCTTTGTACAGCTGTAACATCATTCCCAACTCTTAAGTGCAGTGCCTCGACCAGTGAAGTCAAGAGTGGCATATGTCTTCCTCACTATCCTATCTAATTGTTTCAAAACTTTCAGGAACTTATGTACTTGCACCCCTTGCTCTCTCTTTTCTACAACATGCCTAGAGTCCTGTGATTCACTGTGTATATCCTGCCCTGGTTTAATTTTCCAAAGTGTAATACTTCACACTGGTCTGAATAAGATTCCATTTGCTTTCATTTGGCTTCTTTCCAGTTGACCTATGTAATGTCATACCCCTCAGGTAACCTTCTTCATCGTTCACCGTGCCACTAGTTCTGATGTCTTCTACAAATTTACTAATCACGTTACATCCACATCTTTAATGTACATGACAAACAACAGGAGACCCAGTACATATCCCTATGGCTCATCACAGGATGAAGGACTCCATTCCCAACACCAGACCTCCATTTTGTAAGCTTCTCTCAATAAGATCTGCAATGTTCAAAAATCTTTGCACATGAATCCACAGATCTTTATGTTCCTGCACACTCCATGGAACCACATCACTAACTCCACATTATCTCTTCCCATTAATTCTACTGAGATTCATTGTCTAGAAAAAAAATTTAACAAGTTGTAACCTTGGTGTACCACACTCAGCAATTCTAAATTCCCAATGGGATTTGTTAAGTCCAAAACTTGTTCAACAGGGGAATTCGTGCTTTGTAAATATGTTTGGTTATTTGAAATCAAAATGGAATTACCTACAGCTAATTGTTTAGATAGACTATTTCATAATTATACTTCAACTAATGATTATTTGGAAACAGTTTTATCATGTGTAGAGCATCTTTAAATTATTTGACTATTACACATAATGTAATGAAAATGGGTTATTTGACACTGCATTTCACTGGAGTAGTCATTACATTTTGCATGAAAAAATGTATGAACACTTTTGAGGTAGTCCCTCAGGATCAAGGATGGCTTCAACTTCTCATATCAATTCATACCCTATCACTGACCCCCAATACCTTCCCATCTGTTACATATTATCCAAGGAGCGATAAAGTGCAATGTGGAGGTCTATACAATCTTGCTTTGGGAATGATGCTCTTTTCTGTGATTTTGTGCACTTAACAGCAGACAATATGCAGATGTTTCAACAGCTTTTGACATTACTCAATCCAGCTGAAAACACTCATGCTGTCATGCTAATTATCAGACAAATGATCTCATACCTAAAGCAAGCATTCCCACAAAGGCCAATGTATTTCACCTATATGAGTAAGTTGGTGAACAAGATGTCACCGGGTTTGTCATATAATGCAGACAAAATACCACTAAATTTGATACCACAGGCATTTGTAATCACATAAAATACACATTATTAATTAATTTCTGTCACAAACATTACATAGGTTGCAGCAAAATTTGGATTTTCCCCTGATTTTAGTAGCTTATTGGGGCACCATGGTAATGGAGTCATTAGTGCAACACTACAACAGCTCAGGCCTTCAGAGTTCAGTTCCAGCATCCTCTGTAAGCAGGTCTGTACGTTCCTTCCCGTTTGTGCGTGGGTTTCCTTGTAGGGACTCCGGTTTCCTCCCATAGACCAAAGATGTACCAGTTGGTAGGTTAATTCACCATTGTAGATTGTCCCGTGATTAGGCATGAGGTAAATCCGTGGTCTGCTGGACAGTATGGCTTGAAGGGGCAGAAGGGCCTGCTGTGCACTGTTTCTCTAAATTCATTGCCACAGTAAAGTAAGTGAAATCTTAGCGGTGTTCATAACTATTTGGAAAAAGTGGTGTACCAGTAAAAATTATATAGAATGTATTAAATATAATATTCTGATAACTTTAATAAAATGAAACTGTTTTTTATGTTTTACCCACAGGTATGAACCTAACTAATCATTGCAATGATCAACTGCATAAAACCATGGCCCTCTAATTGGTTCTTGGTCAATGAACGTTATTAAAGTGAAAACTATATTCATGATAAAACTTTGTTGCACATTATTTTTGTATTTAAGATTGCTGGACCAGAGAATAGGCCACTACTAATTATTAAGTTGGCCCCCAAGAAAGAAGTTCTTCCTTTTTACATGGATCTTTTAAAAATATTTTCCCTTTTTTATGACAACAGTATGAATACTAAACAGAGAGTATTCATACTGACCATTGAGACCACCAGTTTGCAACTAAAGGAAATCTGAAGAAATTTGTTTTTCATGTTGTATTTGAATAAAGAGAGAGGTTAATATCAAGTTGCAGTAACGTGTGGTGGGCAGAGACAAAACCAAAAACGGGGAGTACTGGAAATACTCAGTAACTCAAACAGCATCAGTGGAGAGAAAAACAGAGTTAACATCTCAAGTCACAGACTTTTCTTCAGCACTGGGAAACATTACAAGACAGACAAAGAGAGAAAAGTCAGAGATGGAGAGAACATGGAGAGTGACTGTGACATGGTGGAAACCCCGTCCTTCCACATCAACGGAGGTATAGAGTCCTTCTAACTGATGCAGCAATTCACTTCTTCCAAATTAGCAAACTACATTTGGTGTTCGCAGTGAGGTAACCACTAAAGTGGGAAAACCAAATACAAGTTGGGAACACAAGGAAATTTACAGATGCTGGAAATTCAAGCAACACACACAAAATGCTGGTGGAACGCAGCAGGCCAGGCAGCATCTATAGGAAGAAGTACAGTCGATGTTTCGGGCCGAGACCCTTCGTCAAGACTAACTGAAAGAAAAGGTAGTAAGAGAGTAAGAGAGGTAGGGGGAGGGAGAGATCCAAAATGATAGGAGAAGACAGGAAGGGGAGGTTCTTTTACAATCTCTTCTTCTTCTTCACCAGCATTTTGTGTGTGATACAAATTGGGTAAATTCTTTGTAAAACAGCTTCACTCAGTCTGCAAGGCTGAACTTTATACTGTAGCTGTCATAATTTTAGTTCTCCAATTCATTCCCAAATGGACCGTTTATTATTTCTTTCACTAAGTGTGTCCTTGGGATTGAGAATGGTGAATTTCCATTGGAATGTGGGAACTGAAGATTTTTCCAAAAGTGGTGCAAGAGGTGCCTGACATGCTGAACTTTTTACATTGTCCAGCACAGTCCCATGAGCTGAAAGAACAGCTTTCAATAGTCCTTAGGGGAGGGAGGGCAACACTGAATTCAACAATTTCAGATTAAATGCCTTTCCAGTTTACATTTCAATTAGCTCTGATGGCAGGTCATCAAATTGTAAAGTTGACTAAGTATTTATCTTCTCATGAATACTGTCTTGATCTGCTGATTATTTCCAGTATTTTTTAATATTAAATTTCCAGCATGTGTTTTATTTTTGCATGTCACAGTTCTAGCATTATTTTTACTCTTTCTTCTGTTCTTTTCATCTCCATTTACACTTGCAGACTGATCAGACACAATCATCAAGCCTTCATTACCATCTTTCAATCATCACTGCTCTTATTTGTGTCCTTTATCTACTCATGGCATCCACCCTCTTTGTCCTCTCCTCTCCACCTCTCTCCATTTTAGCAACTTAGCACATGCTTATTTTCTAATATTTACTGCCCCTTGAGAAAAGACATCAACTTGAAATGTCAGCTCCTTTCACCTCTCCATAGATGCTGCCTGATCAACCCAGCATTGCAGCATTTTTTGGTTATATTTCAGATTTCCAGTATTTGAAATTCTTTTTTGTTTTTCACTTTCAACATAAAATGAAATGTGCAAAAACAAACGATGTAAAAGCAAACACGTGGAAATCTGCAGATGCTGGAAATTCAAACAACAACACACACAAAATGCTGGTGGAACACAGCAGGCCAGGCAGCATCTATAGGGAGAAGCGCTGTCGACGTTTTGGGCCGAGACCCTTCGTCAGGACTAACCGAACGGAAAGATAGTAAGAGATTTGAAAGTAGTGGGGGGAGGGGGAAATGCAAAATGATAGGAGAAGACCAGAGGGGGTGGGATGAAGCTAAGAGCTGGAAAGGTGATTGGCGAAAATGATACAGAGCTGGAGAAGGGAAAGGATCATGGGATGGGAGGCCTCGGGAGAAAGAAAGGAGGTGGGGAGCACCAGAGGGAGATGGAGAACAGGCAAACAACTAAATATGTCAGGGATGGGGTAAGAGGGGAGGAGGGGCATTAACGGAAGTTAGAGAAGTCAATGTTCATGTCATCAGGTTAGAGGCTACCCAGCAGGTATATAAAGTGTTGTTCCTCCAACCTGAGTTTGGATTCATTTTGACAATAGAGGAGGCCATGGATAGACATATCAGAATGGGAATGGGACGTGGAATTAAAATGTGTGGCCACTGGGAGATCCTGCTTTTTCTGGCGGACCAAGCATAGGTGTTCAGCGAAACAGACTCCCAGTCTGTGTCAGGTCTCACCAATATATAAAAGTCCACACCGCGAGCACCGGACACAGTATACCACACCAGCCGACTCACAGGTGAAGTGTCGCCTCACCTGGAAGGACTGTCTGGGGCTCTGAATGGTGGTGAGGGAGGAAGTGTAAGGGCAGGTGTAGCACTTGTTCCACTTGCAAGGATAAGTGCCAGGAGAGAGATCGGTGGGAAGGGATGGGGGGGACGAGTGGACAAGGGAGTCACGTAGGGAGCGATCCCTGCGAAAAGCAGAAGGGGGGGAGGGAAAAATGTGTTTGGCAGTGGGATCCCGTTGGAAGTGGTGGAAGTTACGGAGAATTATATGTTGGACCTGGAGGCAGGTGGGGTGGTAGGTAAGGACAAGGGGAACCCTATCCCGAGTGGGGTGGTGGGTGGATGGGGGGAGGGCAGATGTGTGGGAAATGGGAGAGATGCATTTGAGAGCAGAATTGACAGTGGACGAAGGGAAGCCCCTTTGTTTAAAAAAGGAAGACATCTCCCTCGTCCTGGAATGAAAAGCTTCACCCTGGGAAGGGATTGAACAAGGGGGGATAAGACAGTGTCAAGGTATGCAGAAATGAGTTCAGTGGGCCAAGAGCAAGCTGAGACAATGGGTTTACCTGGATAGGCAGATTTGTGGATCTTGGGTAGGAGGTAGAAACAGGAAGTGCAGGTTGTGGGAACTATGAGGTTGGTGGCAGTGGATGGGAGATCCCCAGAGCTGATAATGTTGGTGATGGTATAGGAGACAATGGCCTGGTGCTCCTTAGTGGGGTCATGATCAAGGGGCAAATAAGAGGAGGTATCAGAGAGTTGTCGCTGTGCCTCGGCCAGGTATAGGTCAGTACGCCAGACAACAACAGCTCCCCCCTTATCAACGGGCTTTATAATGAGGTTGGGATTGGTGCGGAGGGAGCGGAGAGCACAGCGTTCGGAAGGACTGAGGTTGGAATTGAAACAGGGTGTGGTGAAGTCAAGACGGTTGATGTCCCATCGGCAATTAGCAATAAAGAGATCCAGAGCAGGCAGAAGACCAGAGCGGGGTGTCCATGAAGAGGAGGAGGGTTGAAGACAGGAGAAGGGGTCATCGGTGGGGGTAGGAGAGTCCTTGTCAAAGAAGTAAGCTCAGTTGGAGGAACAACTCCTTATATACCATCTGGGTAGAGCCCAACCTGATGGCATGAACATTGACTTCTCTAACTTCTGTTAATGCTCCTCCTCTCCTTCTTACCCCATCCCTGACATATTTAGTTGTTTGCCTGTTCTCCATCTCCCTCTGGTGTTCCCCCCCCCCCCTCCGTTCTTTCTCCCGAGTGCTCCTGTCCCATGTTCCTTTCCCTGCTCCAGCTCTGTATCACTTTCACCAATCACCTTTCCAGCTCTTAGCTTCATCCCACCCCCTCCAGTCTTCTCCTATCATTTTGCATTTCCCCCTCCCCCAACTACTTTCAAATCTCTTACTATCTTTCCTTTCGGTTACTCCTGACAAAGGGTCTCGGCCCAAAATGTCAACAGCGCTTCTTCCTATAGGTGCTGCCTGGCCTGCTGTGTTCCACCAGCATTTTGTGTGTGTTGATGTAAAAACAGTTAAGTTCTTGACCGTTACATATTTGTTTAACACTCCTTCAGAATTATATTGGTTGTCAGCCTAGATTATGTACTCAAATCTTTGAAATTGCCAGATGCAGGGGCAAAAAATGCTACTTATGCAAAAATAATATTCGATTGATCCCTTAAATTCCCTTTGCAGCACAAAAGAATTGCTGGGAAACAAAACTGTGGCGTTAACAATATGACTACAGTCAAAATGGAAATATTCAAACATAATACATAGTCAAAGTCTGAATTCAATGTAGACTTTTCTTACAAACTTGTCATTGCTTGGAGGCTTGTGTGCGTGCTTCAATGATCCTATGCTAGCTGGAGTCAAGGCCTTAAACTTTGGCTTTTGTTAGGATCACTCATGCCAAAACAGAGCAGATGAAGAGTGGTCCACTGATCCTCCAGGTTCCAGGGTTCAGCTCAGGCTAACAACCCTGACTAGTCAATCAAAATTGTTAGAGAAACAGCAATTAAGAATCCCTCTACGTCCTTGTGCGATGGTATTCCTGAGTCTCCACCTGGGACTTGCATGGCTGACAGTTGTGAAAATGAAGAGAAAGCTATTGGCATGATGAAAAAAGCCCTGAACATCATCAAGATCAAAACTGGTTTCTGGGACAAATAACTACAGAAATATCTCATTACAGCTTCCATATACTAGGCATTGGTGAAAGCAGATGGACAGGGTCGCCAGACTGAAGGCAGGAAGTGGTGAAACAATTTTCTACACGGGAAGGGAAGATGGTCTGCATCATAATGGTGTGGCTGTCGTTTTGAAGAAAAGCACTGAGAAGTGCTTGCTGCAATGAAAACAAATCAACTGGATGAGAGTCAGGCTGAAGGGGGAGCAAGTGAAAATGACAATGATCCAGTGCTATGCTCCAGCTAATGATACTGACATTGAAGAAAAAGGTGTCTTCTAAGAACAGCTGCAATCAAAGGTACAGTTAACACCACACCGTGATATAATCATCATCATGGGAGATCTAAATACCAAAGTGGGAAATAATAGCTCACATTTCACACGGCTCATAGGCACACATGGATGTAGAATGATGAATAAAGCTGAAAGGCTGGTGGATTTCTGTGCCATGAACAACCTGGTCATAGGAGGGACTCTCTTTCTAAACTGTGAAGTCCACAAACTGAAATGGTGCTCATCCAATGGACACAGCAAGAACCAGACTGGCCATTTGATGATCAATGGCATGTGCAGTTGATCCTAGTAGAAGATAAAGGTGAAGAGAGGAGCAGATACAAGAAGTGATCACTACCTTGTTGTAGCAGTGTTGAAACTCAGGCTGAGAAGCACAGGGACCAGAGCACATGTACAAAGACCGTTTGATGTTGACAAGCTCAAGGTCACCAGCATACAAATCTGCTTTCAATATTTGCCTTAGGAACAGATTTCAGGCCTTGCAAGACCTTGACGAGGATGCGTCAGTAGACAAGATGGACACAATGTGAAAATGGATTGCCGTAGTCTTCCAAGAGAGCAGCAAGGCTTGTTGTCTAGGATACAGTATGTAGGATACTGAGAGAAGAATGAAGAATTGGTACAACAGGAAAGAGGGAAAATTGAGAAGAAAGTTCCAGATGAATGGAGCAGATATCCTATTAAATTAGCTGCAAAATGTTAAAGAGCGAGGTTTACTGTTAACTCTCATAACTGCATGAGATTTATACCATTTCATGTGCAAATTAACTCATCCAGGAAATTTGCATGCTAATGAACATTGTAACTTTCTGGTGCAGTAGTTAGAGTATAATTAGGACCTTCATCTTCTGCACATTTAGATTTTTCCACTCTAATAGAATCTGTGTTGTTATAGATGATTTCCACAAGACAATGGTGACATTCAGGATTAAAGAGGTTACTCCACTTCCAATTATTTAAAGAACTGTAGTTGGTTCTTACTGAACAGGCTTTCCAAGCCACTGCCTTTCACAATGACATTGCAAGTTAAGCTCTAAAATGAGTTTCTGCTCTACACATTCTTTTCCTGTAAACCTGAAAATTGATGTTCTGTAGCAAACAATAATTTTTATTTCAATTCAGCTCATTAAAATGACTAGGAGAAGAGTCTGGTCCAGAACAATACTTCAAACTGAAAACTTCACTGAATGGCATTTATGAAGCAAGAGAAACAGTCATTACCAATCAGTGGAAACACTTGACAGCAGTTTTTCAAAAGGTGGCATTTCAAAAAGGAATTTATAAAAAATACATTTGTGCACTAAGATTGCATTTAACTGCAGCCAGCATACCATGCAAGGTACAAAGGTAACCAGTTGCTTCATTAACTCATAACTCAGCAGCAAAAACAATGGTTTATATTTACACAGTCATTATTTTCTGTTGCTTAAAAAGGCCTCACACTTGAAGATTTGTGGTGCATTATCTCAGTCAGCTTGAAGGTGGTTGAAATTTGTTATTGATGACAGACTGATGGCTTCTGGAAGCTTAGAGAAGGTATGATGTATTCTAGGATCATAAACAAACTGCTGGGCAAACTCAGTGTGTCAGGCAGTGTCTGTGGAGGCAAAGGGATTGTGGACTTCTCAGGTCCAGGACTGAGAGTACAAAGGGGAGATAGCCTGTATAAATAAAAGAGGGGATAATAAAATCTAAATGTTACCTGGGTTTCAGCACTTAAGGTACAGGAAGAGATTGAACAAGTTAGGTCTTTATTCTTTGGAGCGTAGAAGGTTGAGGGGGGACTTGATAGAGGTATTTAAAATTATGAGGGGGATAGATAGAGTTGATGTGGATAGGCTTTTTCCATTGAGAGTAGGGGAGATTCAAACAAGCGGACATGAGTTGAGACTTAGGGGGCAACAGTTTAAGGGTAACATGAGGGGGAATTTCTTTACTCAGAGAGTGGTAGCTGTGTGGAATGAGCTTCCAGTAGAAGTGGTAGAGGCAGGTTAAGTATTGTCACTTAAAGCAATATTGGATAGGTATATGGACAGGAAAGGAATGGAGGGATATGGGCTGAATGCAGGTCGGTGGGACTAGGTGAGAGTAAGCGTTCAGCACAGACTAGAAGGGCCGAGATGGCCTGATTCCGTGCTGTAATTGTTATATGGTTATATGGGAAGGGATGATGCAGGTAATAGGTGAGGAGAGATTGATAGGCATATGGAGCTAGGTGGGGGAGGGTATGATGTAGGTAGCAGTGGAATTTGGGAGGTAGCTCACACAAAATGCTGGAAGAAAAGCAGATCAGGCAGCAACTATCGAGCAAAATAAACAGTTAATGTTTTAGGGCCGAGGCCTTTCATCAAGACTGCAGAGGCTGGGAGGTGATGTGGAGACAAAAATTCAGATTGTGAAATCTGATTGCAAAGGACGGTGATGAGTAAAAGGGAGGGATGATAGGCAAAAGAGGGAGAGTGGGAGAAAGGAGGGGACTGGGGACTGAGCGGGTGGAGTGTATAGGTAACAGGCAAACCAGGTGGAGGAGGGGGAAAGCAGGGGAACTGAGGTTTGAGAAGCGAGGGAGGAAAAGGATTTTGTCCTCTCTTGCATTCACCACCTGCTTTCCAGCACATCACCCCGCTCCCTTAACTCCTTACACAGTCTCAGTCCTGATGTGGAGTCGTGATCTATGACATTGACTACCCCAACCTTTACAGATGGATTCTGACCTGCTGAGTTCCTCACACAATTTGTTATTTGTTCCACATCCGAGTGTCTGTTGTCTCTTAACTTGCCATATAGCCTAGGATCACCCATCACCCACTCTTCACACCTGTGAGTTGGTGGGAAAACAATGGGAAATGTTAGCCTAATTAAAGTAGAAAATTTGGAGAGAATTTTCAAAGCGTTTTTTTATTCTCAAAGATTATTCTTTGAATTTCCTACCACAATTAATCACTATAAACGTGCTACAAATAATTGGTTATCTGAAAAAGGAAATAGAATCCAACGAGTGTGATGAAAATTGTATTGTGGTATGCTAGTGCACATCCAGAAGCCTCATGCACTGAGTCCAAATAGGAGCACATCATTCTTGTATTGAAAATATGAGAGCAGATGAACAAAATGTGGAGGTGGTTTCTGCCCAGGAGCTGTGAAATCAAGTGAATAATTTATTGTGAATTTTTATTTTTATAGATTTTTGTTCAAGTCAATGACTGCTTCAGAGAAAATCTACGTAAACAGGGCAAGCATCACTTTGAGTAGTTGGCCCCCTAGAATGTTAACATTGAACAAGTGGAAGCACTCTTTACAGTACTCAAGCACCAAGCATCCAACAAAAAGAGGGTGAATTTCTTTTTTCCAAAATAAAACAGTGTGCCAGACATTTATGTATCAAACAAGACAGAACTTCATCAATTACCAGGGACCAAGCACTGATGTGGAGATCAAAGGCATGGAAATCTTTCTGCTTTATAGCATGGATGTTCATTATTACAAGATTGTATGCCAGGCAGTATGCCAAATCACACATTATTCACAGCAGATACTGGACCTCCAACATTACCATTTTATCTCCTCTCTGAGTTATTAACATTGGTCAAAATGCTCCAAATTGTGTTTGGGGTCTGCTTGGGAGATAAAATAAGAAATGACTGGAAAACAGACGTTAACTCGACCCAATGAAGAGTAAAAGGAAACTATCTACAATCCTCAACAACATGATCTCTCTCTCCCTACTTATTTATTCCTGGAGTATGAAAGTATGCACAGTGGATTTCAATGCTGATCATCCCTGATGAATGTTTTAGTTTGCTGATCAAAAGAAGCCTGAGGATGAAATATATATAAGAAAAGTTCAGTCATCTTAAAACTAATTAATCAAGTCAAACTCCTAAAATGATAAACAGCAAGCTCCTATTGGAATAGTCCAACTCATCCAGTATTAGAACAAAAGATAAGCTACAAAAACCCAGGAGAAGAGACTTGCGCACCATTGTTTGCCCTTTTAAATTCCACTTTCCATTGTTGTCCTGCCAACATTATAGCAGATGCAGAACAGAATGTCTAAAGAAATGCATCCTTCTGGTTCTATCAGCTTTAAGATTCAATTATTGAGCCTCTTGAAATTAGATTAGAAACTAAATTAGAAATTTTTAAATAGATTTTAATGCCACATTTTTATATTATTCAAATTTCTCTGGACTGGGATCAATTATCCATTTCTGACTTTTATGGGATGAGACCTTCTGTAGTGCACAAGTGCTGGATCAGGCTTGAGTGTGATGAAGCTTGCCTTCTTTCAATTGACGACCACGAGTGGAAGAGCCATTTAGACAATGTGCTTGAGGGCCAACAGCACCTGCTAAACCTTACTCAGGAACAAGCAGGGCATTCAGAAAGGGAGA
The DNA here is from genome assembly GCF_030144855.1 of Hypanus sabinus. Taxonomy (NCBI): domain Eukaryota; kingdom Metazoa; phylum Chordata; class Chondrichthyes; order Myliobatiformes; family Dasyatidae; genus Hypanus; species Hypanus sabinus. Next base: position 50,169,837 of record NC_082707.1, read on the forward strand.
GAAACAGGGGTGGGGGTGCAACAGAGGTTGCAAATCATTTTCAACTACTCATATGTGTTTCTGAGGATTTAAGAAGGAAATTAAAAGATCAGATAAAAAAGCTAAAATAATTATTTGTTTTCTCACAAATGGAAAGAGATGAAAAATGTATTTTTGGAATGTCTTCCATCTAATTTTAAGAGCAGTTATCCAACAAATGAAGGATTAGATGTGGGAATATTTGTGTTCTATTATTGAAACTTAATGTCTTCTATTGAGACCTTCCACTTAAATCTTATAATTTCCCCTCAGTATATTAACATATTTTCTGCATTATTTTCACTAAATAATTTGATAATATATAATCAAACTTTAACCTTAATAGTTTAAGGTTTATATATGTTAATTCAACACTACGTTTCATTCCATTATTGGCTGTTTACTACTCCATTAACAATGTTAATAGTGTGAGTAACTTTAACTAAATTCCAGTACTTTACAAGCTTTCAGCCAACAATGAGCTTTTGATTTCTAATTTACTAGCCTGAGACTCTTGAAGTCAGAGTTCCAGGTCAAAGCTATTGAATGTCAGGTTCAAAAATAAATGAACAAAGTTGATATTCCAATCAATTAAAATAAACAGAGATGGATTTTAAAGTCCAAGAAATAATAGTATGTGTTTACAATATGTGGTTATTCAGTAGGAAGTAATGAAATATCAGTTTTATGTCATATTTTCAGCTGTGATTTCTTCACTGTGATTCTTAAAGGTGGGCCCAGCAGATGAAGTACTGACACACATGTAACATACAATATCACAAGAACTTACATTTACAAAATATTTATTATTTTGCAAACCATTTCAAAAGAATTAACTTACAAAATTTCATTTCATGCCACAAAGAAATATAAGGGCAATGAACAAAAACTTGAACAAACAGATATAAGACTATAAGATAATGGGAGCAGAATTAGGTCATTTGGTCCATCGAGACTCCTCTGCCATTTCATCTTTGCTGATCCAATTTTCCTCTCAGCCCCAATCTCCTGCCTTCTCCCCATATCCCTTCATGCCCAGACAAATCAAGAATCTATCAATCTCTGCCTTAAATATATATAAAGATTTGGCCTCCACAACTGCCTGTGGCAACAAATTCCACAGACTCACCACTCTCTAGCAAAAGAAATTCCTCCTCATCTCCATTCTAACAGGACAATTCTCTATTGTGAGGCTGTGCTCTCTGGTCTCAGACTCTCCCACCATAGGAAACATACTATCCACATCCACTCTATCAAGGCCTTTCACCATCTGATAGGTTTCTTCTGCATTCTGGTGAATAAAGGCCCAAAACCATCAAGCCATTCAATCCTGGAAGCATATTTTTATGGAAGTATATGTTTGGAAGCATATCATAACGGAGGTAGGAATGGCAGAGATGCAGAGTTAGGAGGGGGTTTCAGGAGCTTAGAAATTTGCCATGACCTCCAGCTGTGGAATGATTTCATTTTGAATGGTTCAAGAGGGTTATTTCAGAGGGTTATGGGACTGGAGAAAGTTAAGGAAATAAAGAAGGAGAAGATATGGCAGAATTTGAAAGCAAAGGTGAAAATTCAAAATTCAGGGATGTTGCTTACCATCACAATTTTCAAGCTATAGAAGTACAAAGCTCACAAAAATATGCCTTCAGCTTCATCAGCATATTTGCTGAGAGTTGAAGTCATACATCAAACACCTATTGGCTGATTTAGACTCAGTCCATCACTTGTCAGGCAGTTGTTTGAAGGAGATTTTCATTTAGTCTTGTTTTTATGTCCTTTTTCCATATCCTTTCATGTTTTTGTCTTCAAATATTTATTATATTCTCTTTTAAGTCCTGTTGTATTCCAATTGCATTCAAGTTTTTGGTATGACCTTTTATATTTTAAAAGCAGTGTGAGTAAAAATGTTTTGCTGTTCATCTTTTTACCATTAATTTATTAATTCATTTGAAAAATAGTGTTTCCCTTTCTATATTTTGAACATCAGTGTTCGATTTCCTCATTATTTTCTTTTCCAACAGTAGGCACAGTAAGTAGATTAACTTGGTGAGTGCTTTGGTCATTGGTCTGTGAGGAGGAGGAGGAAGAAAACATGAATTACTTTGAGTTAGGAGAAGGAGTTCTGCAATTTCTAAATGGAAATGAAGGTAAAAATGTTACTTTTTTATTGTTGGTCACTATTAGGCTGTAAAAATTACTGGAAATCTTTAATTGTTGTAACAAGTGCATACAGTTCAAAGCGGACTAATTTCTCAAGATTTACGCCACTCCTCAATATATTCAAAGTAATGAGCTGAATAGTATAGAAAGCTTCTACATGTATAATCCTACATTCATCCCACAGAGTTGCTACTCAATTTCCCCTGCAGGGCTTGCAGGGGTTAATTTTTGGCTTTGCTTCTTTATTCAACATTTAATTTTCGGTTAATCTATTAAGGTTTTTATTTGTCTTGGTTTGTGGTCTTTGATATGCTCAGAATTAGATGGCTCCTTATATTCATTATCTTTTCTAAACATTTCATACCTCAAATCAGATAAACAATTTCAACAGTGTTGCTTCTAATCTATAAAGCAAAGTCTTAATTTTGTAGCAGCTTCAGTCTGTTGCACAGGGACTCTAAGCTTAAAAAAAGAACAAAGGCATGTGAAATGTTCTAACTGGGTTGTAATTTTATAAGATTAACAAATGACTTGTGTAGTCAACTGTTAAGCTTGACATTGTAAATTCTGACTGTATCTTTACAAAGTCCCAGAAAATGATTAACAAGGTTTCCACACAAAAAACACATAGACTGTAGATTATACAATTTCTTGGGCTACTTCTCAATATGTAAATCATACATTGATGTATTCACAAATGTATAGTGCTATGGAGAATAATTCTGATTTGACAATGTTGTCACAGTTGAAAACACATTGTTTACATTGGGGAATATCTTCTTTAATACCAAGTATTTCATAACTACAAGTTCACATACCTGCTGTTCTAAAGGAACAATGATTAACTTTTTTTATTGATTTTTTATGCATTTCTACAACATTATAACAAAAAAACCCTAAAACCAAAATAAGAGATCAATACACTGCAAGATAACCACACAATGATAATGTGATTCAAAATAATGATAAAAAAGCACCCAAACTAAAATCGTGTAAAGTTAGTAACCACCCCCCCACAAGATTAAAAAAAACTCCAGACCAACCACAGCAAAATGTAGGAAATATAAATCAGAACATTCAAACCCCTGAAACTGTACATTAAAATAAGGGCAAAAGATAATAATGCCTACTACGAAGAAAAAAAAGCTGAAAGTAAGGGACTGGAAAAAAAAACTTAGTCTAAGAAAAAGTTATGAAAATATTCAAGAAAAGGTCCCCACACCTTATGAAACTTTATGTCTGAATTAAGAAGAGAGTAGTGAATTTTTTCAAGGTCTAAACAGGACATTATATCATTAAGCTATTGAGCATGAGTGGGTGGGACAACATATCTCCACCTAAGAAGAATTAAATGTCTAGCCAGAAGAGAAACAAAAGATAATGTTCGACGTTTAGTCGGACTTAAAGGTATATCTGTCTCAGCCAAGGAACCAAAAAGAGCAATCAGAGGGTTAGGTTATATGTGGCAATTCAGAATATGGGATAAGGTTAGGAAAACATCTCTCCAAAATTTCTCTAGACTAGGGCAGGTCCAGTACATATGAAAAAGAGAAGCCTCGCCACTTTTGCACTTATCACAAACAGGACTTAGAGTAAAATCGGGACAATTTAGATTTGGACATGTAAGCTCTATGTACAATCTTAAACTGTAAAAGACAGTGGCGAGCACAAAGAGAAGTTCAGTTAACTGACTTGAGAATTGAGCACCAGACCACATCAAATAAGGAAATATTTAAGTCATGCTCCAAAGCCATTCTAATTTTATCAAAGGGGGCGTGCCGTAAAGGCACTAATTTATCATGAATAAAAGATATTAAGCCCTTACCCAGTGGATTAATAGAAAGAAACCAGTCCACAGTGACTTTCTCAAGCATTTCAGGAAAGTTGGGTAATAAAGGATTAATGAAGTGTCTGATTTGGAGATACCTAAAGAAATGGGCATTAGGAAGATTAAACTTAGCAGAGAGTTGTTGAAAAGATGCGAAACGATTATCAATGAAAAGATCTTTGAAATGCCTAATGCCCTTTCTGTACCAATCATAAAATGTTGAATCGTGCACAGAAGGTAAAAAAAGATGATAATGTAAAATAGGACTACAAAGGGAAAAACCATGGAAACCATTAAATTTCCTAAACTGGACCCATATTCGCAGAGTATGTCTGACAAGAGGGTTAACAATTAGACTAGGAAAACTACAAGGGAGTGCAGATCCAAGAAGTGCAGAAACAGAGAGATCTTTAGAAGAGTTCATCTCCATTGCTACCCATTTAGGCCAGTCAGGGTGGCTATGAAAAAAGGACCAGAAGATAAGACATCAAATATTAGCTGCCCAATAATATAGAAATTTAGAAAATAGGTGCAGGAGTAGGCCATTCAGCCCTTCGAGCCTGCACCGCCATTCAGTATGATCATGGCTGATCATCCAACTCAGAACCCTGTACCTGCTTTCTCTCCATACCCCCGATCCCTTTAGCCACAAGGGCCATATCTAACTTCCTCTTAAATACAGCAAATCAACCGGCTTCAACTGTTTCCTGTGGCAGAGAATTCCACAGATACACCACTCTCTGTGTGAAGTTTTTCCTCATCTCGGTCCTAAAAAGCTTCCCCTTTATCCTTAAACTGCAACTCCTCGTTCTGGACTTCCCCAACATCGGAAACAATCTTCCTGCATCTAGTCTGTCCAATCCCTTTAGAATTTTATACGTTTCAATAAGATCCCCCCCAATCTTCTAAATTCCAGCGTGTATAAGCCCAGTCGATCCAGTCTTTCTTCATATGAAAGTCCTGCCATCAAAGGAATCAATCTAGTGAACCTTCTCTGTACTCCCTCTATGGTAAGAATGTGTTTCCTCAGATTAGGGGACCAAAATTTCACACAATATAGACGAAAATTAGGTAAAGGCATGCCACCTTCTTTTTTAGATTTTTGAAGATACGCTTTATTACGTCTAGAATGCTTACCCTTACATAGAAAGGATAAAATAATAGAGTCTAAGGAATCAAAGAAAGTTTTAGGAATAAAAATTGGAATAGATTGAAATGAATATAAAAATTTAGGGAGGAGATACATTTTAATAACATTAACACGACCTACCAAGGACATAGATAAAGGTGACCATTGTGACAAACTGTTTTGTAGACTTCAAAAGATTAGCAAAATTTTCACGAAAAAGATCCTTGAAATTCCTTGTAACTGTAATACCAAGTTAAGTAAATTGCTTATCCACTACTTTAAAGGGGAGGTCGCGAAATGCTAATGCTTGTGCTTCTTTATTACTTGGAAAAAGTTCACTCTTATTTATTATAAGTTTATAGCCAGAAACCTGGCTAAATTGATCAAGAAGTGAAAACATTTGGGGTAAGGATGTGGATAGATTTGAAAGAAAAAGTAATAACTCGTCAGCGTAAAGAGAACCTTTATGCTCAACACCCCCCCCCTCCCCCACCCCAGATCCCCGTCAATTCAGGACAGCTTCGGAATGCAATCGCCAGTGGCTCTACAGCCAAATTGAAAAGGAAGGGGCTTAAGGGGCATCCTTGATGGGTGCCACATTTAAGGCTAAACGACTGGGATTGCTGAGGGTTAGTCAGAACAGAGGCGGTAGGACATAAATATAACAACTTAATCCAAGAGATAAAAATTTTGACCAAGGTTAAATTTTTCTAAAACTGCAAAAAGGTAATTCCACTCTATACGATCGAACACTTTCTCCACATCGAGAGAAATAACGCATTCATTATACGGAACAATAACTAACTTTACATTAGAGAAAATAAGTTTTCCATTAATTGCTGAGAAAAGTGTAAAATCAGCAGGAATTGAACTGTTACTTACCTGCAATGTGTGTATACTTGTTGTGAGAAAGATTTAGCTTCATGGTCTGCCCTACCAAAGGTATTAGAAGTAAAATTGCTATGAGAAGTGCTGAACCATTAAAAGCTTTAACTGACTTTAAATGACTACACTGATCACAACACTGTGCTGATTTTACAGACTTGCTTTCAAGGACTCTTTGACAACACATGTTTTCAGTGTTATTTTTTATTTGCACTGTTTCTCTTATTTGCACATTGATTGTTAATCTTTATCTACGTCTGCTTTTTCATATATTATATTGTATTTCTTTATTTTTCCTGTAAATGCCTGAAAGAAAATGAGTCTCAGGGTAATGTACCTACTACAATAATAAATTTACTTTGAACTTTGAACAGCTGTTTTTGTGATGCAGACCCCTTTCCATTTCTAACAGATCCTCTCTCCTTGCATGTCTTTGGCAAAAGATACATTTGGCTGAAAATATGTCTGTTCACTTTCGAAAGAATAAGTCCTTACTTCATTTAATACACAGAATAAGTTACATAGATAGAAAATACATAGTTTGGCAAATTTACAACTAATTTCCAAGTATTATAGTTTAAATCTGTTTTAAAGTTTCCTTTTCAATTTAGTTAATACACAGTATTCCATTTGTGGCTTACTGATTGATACTTAGCATAGGTTGATTAGTACCTCTGAGGAACATTCTCTCGGACAATTAAGATCATTATGTCCAAAGCAGATAACAAATGATAGCAAATAGAGATTGTGGCAGTCAAATTCAGTGAATGAATGGATATATCTCAATGACATTCATCAGATTTAAACAGTTTAGTAAATATTTACTTGCATATAGATTATAGCTAGTAAAATGAACACTTGCCATAAATTTTACAGAGGATCTTCTTTATGTCTCTGCAAAATTATTTTTCAAGACCTTTGAACCAATAATGTAAACAATTTTATTTTAAAGGTTTTCAAGAGCAAAGAGAAAAAGCTGTGAATTATAAGACTTGCTTCCACTCCAGTTATCTGGGGTTTGAGATGACTGATGAGGCAATCTACGGCAGACTTTCTGGGGCACGTGAGTGTCTTCCATCAGAAATGATGTACATTGCATTTGCGTGCTCCAACACATGGATATTACATTCTCAACACCATCCCAATAGAAAATCAAGAAACCTCAGATGTTGAAATGTCTGAAATACAATAGGAAAAGCTGGAAATAATTGGCAGTATATGTGGAAGCATATATATGTATATGTGTGCTGAAACCATACATCTGATCTCTGTTTATAACATCCCAAGCAATCCTTTTCACTTAGAAGAGTCATAGGCAAAAAATTTGCGGGAACATTACACTTTTTCAAAAAGTCTTTGGGGATATTATCTTCTTGTGTCCACTTGGTAATTTGTTGCAATCAGAAAGCTTAGAATAGAATGTTTATTTCTGGAGTTTTAGCCATTCAAAAAATGTGCCCTTCTCAGAAGAGATGATTAAGTGTGATTGGTTCCTCAGGATGTTAGCTTGGGGGCAATTCTGTTTCTTTTTTAATCCTGCCAGCATATCTGAAGGATATTGCAGGTACAGAATTGGTGTTATTTCTCTGGTTCTTTGCAGTGCCTGCTATAAATAGTTCATAATCTCAGAAGCACGCATGAAGGCAGGAATTTTTACTGGCCAGTAGATAATGTGTTGTGTGCTCAACTTAAAATCTGGAACTTCAAATCCCCTTTCACTCAGATAGCTGGTGCACTGAAGATAATGGTGAATTTTATTAGATGCTTACCTTCATTGGATAATGAAATCGTATCTACCGTTAGATGATAGATCGAGATACGAGTCGTAGTCCAATTTTCCAGCAACTCCTGGTGGATAATTTATTGGATAATATGTTGTAAGTTTGGGGGCATTTTAGCCAAAGACGTTTAATGTGTGATGTTGAGTGTAGGGCCTATTTTTTCCATACAATGAACAAGTTAGCAAAGTTGCCTCATTTGAACACATGCAATAGAGGTTAACTGCAGTTGTGATCTTTCTTCTGGAGTGGAATGAAGTAATGTGGTGGAAAAGTTGGAAAAGGCATGTAGCTTCATTAGCGTTGTTCCTTCTTGTTTTTCATGGAGATGGTGTGAGGTGCAGATCACATCCACAATGCTTCAAGATGGTCAGAAAGCATTTTGGAATCAACTTGTCTTCTGGGAGATGATTCTCAGGGAGGTACTGTAGTCACCACTATCAAATTTATCTCATTTTTTTGTAATAATTGTTGTATCTCTAAGGATCCTTCACACAGCCTCCTTTTACCGGATGTGAGACTGGGGCTGAATTGTGGCTGCAGTAGACGGAAAGCATTAGTGCAAGGCATCCAGTTGCCAACTATTTGAAAGGCAAACTACTTCTTTCATCCCTCCCTATTAATCCCTTACTGGCATACATTCCTGCAAAGGACAAAGATACTACACCAGCCCATTCACCTCCTCCTTCACCTCCATTCAAGGTCCCAAACAGTCCTTCCAAGTGAGGCAACACTTCACCTGCAAACCTGTTGGAGTCACCTACTGTATCCAGTTGTCCCAATGCAGCCTACCCTGCATTGCTGAGACCTGAAGCAAATTGGGGTCTGCTTTGTCGAGCACCCCTGCTCCTTCCGCAGAAAGTAGAATGTTGCGAAGACTAACAATTTTAATTCCAGTCCTCATTCCTGCTCAAACATGTCACTTCATGTCCTTCTCTTTTGCCACAATGAGGCTACTCTCAGGTTGGAGGAGCAACAATCAACTTCTCCTACTGGTAGTTTTTTTTTCCCTTTACCCCTTTCCCTCTTCTTCTATTTCCTCCTCTGGCCTCTTTCTTTCTCTTGTCACCTGCCTATCAGCACATCCTTCAATTATCCCATGTTCTACTCTCCTCTCCTATCAGACTCCTTCTTTACCAGTGCTTTACATTTTCCACATCACCTCCCACCTTCTTACTTCATCCCCTCTCTCTCCCATCCACCTGGTTCACCAATCACCTTCTATCTTGTCCCTCTTCCCCTCTCTCCACCTTTTTATTCTGGAACCTTCCCTTTCCTTTCCAGTCCTGATGAAGGGCCTCAGCCCAAAACATTGACAGTTTATTCATTTCCATTGATGCTGCCTGACCTGCTGAGTGATTCCAGAATTTTGTGTGTGTTGTTTGAAAGGATTTTTAAAACAAATGTCCAAACAGCTGGAAAGCACCTTGTTAAATATTCCTGTTGAACCACTTTTCAATAGATATGAACATCAGACAAGAGAGATTCAAAAGAAATTATGAATATACCGAACATCAATCTTCTTGCAGCTCAGCATTGGCAAACCTGTATGACTTTTTGACTGAGACCAAATGTAATGTTTCCTTGAATTACTTCATGAGTTTAACCCTTCTGCTTTACATTCTAATCATTGCAAAGAGGCCTTGTGGTACTGAAAGAAACAATATAATAATCCAAATAGTAACAATAGCAACTTTGCTTTGTACCACAACTTTAACCTAGTAAAATATCCCAATATTGCATCTTGTTGGATCAAAAAGATGATGCCAAGGCACATCAGGAGGCAATAAGGAAGAGTCCAGTTTCTTGCTCAGAGAGCCAATTATTTACAAGTATTTTGCCGGAAGAAGATGAAGTAGATGTGGTGAGGTTCAGGAGGGAATTACAGAGCTTGGTACTTGGCAGATGAAGACTACAACTGGGAAAGGAGAAGCTAGACCCCAGTGTTAAAGGAGTGAAGATTATTTGAGGTGAAGAGGAGCTGCAGAACTGGAGTTAGAGATCAGGAGGGGTGACACCATAAAATAGAGAAATCAAAGATGAGAATTAAAAACAAACAGCATTACTTAACTAGAACCAATATAGGGCTGCTGGATGAACATGACTTGGTGTGAATATGACCTTGAGTACAGAAGAACATGAACTAATAATAACTAATGATAAATGATAATATGGGGTTGTAATTTCATATGGTTTGTAGCAGCCCTAATTTCTGGAAGGCCCAGGGGTCTAAAAATAAAATCCTTGCCTAAAATTTCAAAATATTAACTGATATTAAATATTCATAATTACCATTTAAATATTTTTGTATTATTTATTATCTTTGATATATATTTGACATTGATATGCAATCATAGACATTTGTTAATAATTATATCTGTTGATTTTAGAGCACTTTGTCATTGAGCCTATTAGGGAATCAACTATACTGGATTGGGTGTTATGTAATGAACTAGAGGTTATTAGGGAACTTAAGGTAAAAAAAAAAGCCCTTAGGAGCCAGTGATTAAGTCCAACTTGAAATTTGATAGGGAGAAAGTTAAGTCTAGGCATGGTGCCAGAGGACTGAAAAATTGCAAATGTCACTCCACTCTTTAAGAAAGGAGGAAGGCAGCAGAAAGGAAATTATAGAGCAGTTAGCCTGACCTCAGTTGTTGGGAAGATATTGGAGTCAATTGTTAAGGATGAGGTGATGGAGTATTTGGTGACACAGGACAAAATAGGACAAAGTCAGCATGGTTTTCCTTCAGGGAAAATCCTGGCTGACAAACCTCTTGGAATTCTTTGAGGAGATTACAAGTAGGATAGATAAAGGGGGTGTAATAGATGTTGTATATTTGGACTTTAAGAACGCCTTTGACAAGGTGTCACACGTGGGGTTGCATTCCAAGTTAAGAGCCCATGGTATTACAGGAAAGTTACTAACATGATTACAGCCTTGCCTCATTGGTAGGAGGCAGCGAGAAGGAATAAAAGGATTCTTGTCTGGTTGGCAATCAGTGACTAGTGTTGTTCCTCAGGGGGCTGCGTTGAAAACGCTTCTTTTTATGCTGTACATGAATGATATAGATGATGGAATAGATGGCTTTGTTGCCAAGTTTGCAGATGATTGGTGGAGGAAACAGGACTTAGACAGATTAGGAGAATCGGCAAGAGAATGACAAATGAAATACAAAGTTGGAAAATGCATGGTCATGCACTTTGGTAGTAGAAATAAATGTGCAGACTATTTTCTAAACGGAGAAAATTTTTAAAAATCTGAGAGGTTTGAATGGTTGAGCAGACTCAATGGGCCAAATGGCCTAATTTTGCTCCTTTGTCTATGGTCTTCTGGTTCCCGTTCACTCCTTTATAGAACTTAGAACATAGAATAGTATAGCACATTACAGGCCCTTCGGCCCACAATGTTGTGCCAACCCTCAAACCCTGCCTCCCATATAACCCCCCATCTTAAATTCCTCCACATACCTGTCTAGTAGTCTCTTAAACTTCACTAGTGTATCTGCCTCCACCACTGATTTTTATACTGCATAAAAGCCGGAATGAGCTAAAAATCCAACAGTAGCCAGTTGACAGCAGTGTGATATATTAAGATACCTATTGCCGGAACAATGAAAAAGGTGGCAAATCCACTTAAGAAGGGCATGGACCCTCCTGTCAAAGCAGTGCTCATATTTATTGGGAAGAAGATAAAGTGATTCCAGTTCCTAAATCCGTTTAACCTGGGAACAAGTGATGAAGCTTCATTGTGTAAAGAGCTTAAGTTCTCAAAATAAATTTTGCATTTGGGGCATATTTCTGTGTGTCATATACCAAACTTTAGAGTGGATGTATATTAGTGGGATTTCTCAGAGTGAGAATGAGTGCCAGCATCAATATAAAGATAGAATCCTTTCAATGTGATAGAGAGGGAACATTTAGTGTTTGCATTTCTTTAAATTCTATTTGCACTATGGATTAATCAGTATATGGTTACTGGTTGGTGGATTAATTGCGTACTATATGTTGTCCCTAGTGTGAAGGCGAATTGCAGAACCAAGGGGGAGTTCATGACAATGTGAGGAGAATAAAAATGGATTAGGGATTACTGCGAAACATATGATGTTTCATGATCAGTGCAGACTCTGTGAGCTGATGGCTCTGCTTCCGTTCCGAATCCCTCTGTGATTCTGTGACTCTATTACTTTTCTTAGATATTATTAAACATCTGCTGACAGTACAAAACAGGTGATATTTGGTCAGCTGAATATAATTCTATTCTATTCAATGATAATTGCAAACCCAAATGAACTTATAAACTAAAATCAAATGAGCTGATTCTCAATATTCCAAACATTCTCTCATGGCTCAGCACCTTTATCCTCATCATTTTGTTTTAGCAGGGCTGCCTCTTTTGTTCATCTACAATCAGCTGAAAATGTATTCCTTTCCCTGCTGTTCTTCCCACATTTTCCTGAATCCTTGTTGAGAATGAACGCTTGGCCATACCATGCACTCAGCGGGCTCAATGTAATTTGATGCAACAATCCAGAGTGAGAAACCGAATGAGGCTTTAAATCACTGCACTATGAGAATGGCCAAGAGTATCACAGGGGTCTCCTACCATCCATCGGGGACGTTTATCCAGAGAACTGCATACGCAGGACCCATAGTATTTTTAAGGATCCTACCCATCCATCCAGCATCCTCTTTGACATTCTACAATCAGGCAGGAAACCTGGTGCATAAAGACAAGAATGGTCAGGATAGGAAGAAGCTTTTTTCCCTCAGGCATTTAGGCCTTTGATTTCCCTGCCACATTGTCTTCAAAGTGTCGCCAGATAATTTCGTACTGTACCCCGCACTATTTAATTTATGCACTTTATTTTGGTTATCTTTTTCATTTATAGATTTAATTCTTACTTTCCTAAGTTATTGTGTGTTATGTGTACTGATGTGCTTTACACCTAGGTCCGGAAAAACATAGTCTTATTTGACAGTACATATGCATATAGTTAATTGATAATAAACTTGATCATTTGACTTGACTACCTCACTTTTTTTAATACACAGTATTTCTGTTTTTCACACGATTTTTAATCTATTCAACATACATATACTGTAATTGATTTACTTATTTATTATTATGATATTATTTTTTTTCTGCTAGATTATGTATTGCATTGAACTGCTGCTGCTAAGTTAACAAATTTCACGTCACATGCTGGTGATAATAAACCTGATTCTGAAAAATTGCAATAAGAGTACATAAATTTAAAAATATTAAATATGTGGTGCACCAGTTTCATTAGGATCATCAGAAACAATGAATCCAAGGAAGAGAATTGAGCTACCTGTTAAAAAGTAATGATGATTCTGCATTAGGCAAACCTTCCCCTAAAGCCAAACCAAAAAGTAAAGCTGAGTCACCAGCCCTTAGCTGACTGAAATTCTGCCTCCTGTTCCCAGAACACATTTTAAATGCTCTGATATTATATGGAAGAATGGTAGGCTCTTTATTCATGAGTATTCTGAATCTTATCTTTTTCTGGGTTTTATGTGCAGGAATCACTGCCTTCTCAGAAGGGAAAAAGTCATTTTGATCATATGTTAGATGCTTGTGATTCAATTCCCAGAACTTCAGTTCTATCAGATTCATTGAACGTGAAAATAGAAAAAGCTATAGATCAGAATCAGAAATGGAAAAGGGATAGGTAGGACAAATGGATTATCTTTGATCGGGGAAGATAGAGTTGTACTGGGGGAAAGTAGTAGCCCAATGTGTTAATGTAGACAGTTTGGCAGAGGGGTACATGCTCATTATTCGCCAAGCCGCTGAAATGAAGGCAGTTAGCAATGAGAAGGCAGACAAAGGAATACAGGAGTCGTGAAATGTAGGGCAGGGTATGCTAATGGGGAGTAGAAATGGGAAGACGTAGTTCAGCCTGTGTTACATTTAGATGGCTTTGCCCATGTTGATGCGAATGGAGAAAGTGAATTACCTGAAGCTGTAGAATTTAGCATTGACTCTAGTCACCAGTCATGTACCCAGGGGTGATATGAGATCTTGCTTCTCAGACTTACTTTATGACTCATTTCAGCAGTGCAAAATGCCACAGAGCATAGGCTAAGACAGATAGAGAATTAAAGTGGCAGGTAATTCAGGACTCTGGATCACTTAATGTGCACTTGGTTTCCCTAATGTAGGGGAGCCCACACTATAGGAGCCATACACCTGTTCTCCATCTCCAGTGTATTCTATGTTGCACGTATATTATGTTTATTATGGTAAGGAGTCACATGAGAGGAGGCGTGGTGAAAACGAAGAGAATAAGATAAGCATTCGTGCTTTGTTCAGGGCACTTTGAAGCTGGGAACCGATGGATGTCATATCTTTTGTTGACTGCTCAAGTATGCTTAAGTTTCACCACTTCAAAATTGTATGTTTGCTAATTGCTGATGAAGGATTGAACACAGTTCTTCAACTTTTGGAACAATCATTATTGGAGTGATTGGAAGGCACATCATAAAGTAAAACATATGTGTGGGGGTCACCAGCAGTGGCAATTGGTTTGTTAAAACTGGCCATAATACACATTATGAACAGAAGTGCAAGGGCTGCTTTGGTCCCAAAAATTTAGAAAGGTATGAAAGGACAGGAAAGCACAATACATGCAATGCTCTGAAGGTATATTGTATAGTTTTGGTCTTTTTTTTAACCAAAGAAAGGGTATAAATTCCAGAAAAAGAGTGTAAAGAAGGTTCAATAGATGGATTCTAGGTTAGCTCTGTAAAAAGAGATTTTGAGTAAATTGAGATAACATTCCCCAGAGTTTAGAAGAATGAGAGGAATGACAGGAAATGTTACTGAGCAGATAAACTGGATATACTGTAGGGAAAATGCTGAGGAGTCTAGAACAAGTTGACACAGTCTCAGAGTAAAGAACGGGCTTCATTTAGGACCAAGATGAGGAGACATTTCTCCATAGAGAGGGTGGTGAATCTAATGTGTCCAAACCAGAGGACTCTGGGAGCTCAATTGCTCAGAGACTGATAGATTTGTGGATATAAGAGAATCAAGGGAAATAGAGAATGTGAAGGAAATCGTATTGATCTTTATGCATGGCGGCGTAAGCCTGCAATGCTGGTTGACCCACTCCTGTTCCTATTTCTAATTCTTATTGATAATTTTTCACACATGGCCTACTTCATGGAATAAGCTAACATAGTCAATTATCACTAGATGTTTCACTGGCTTCTCACTTGACTCTAAATGCACGTCGATCTGTTAAGCACAATCAATAAAAGGGGAAGCCAGTCAACATGTAAAAGAAAATGTTAAACTGGCAATTGATGTACAAGGGGGTATTCTCATGAATTATACTGCCCTGCAGCTGTATTGTGATGTGTTATTCATGATTAAAGGGAGTGTCAGGTATGTTCCAACATTTGCTGACAGATATGTGGAAGGTGTCATCCAGGTATGTAGAGAAAGGATTCATATTACAAACCATTTCTCACAATGCAGGAACATCACCCATTAGGTGTGCCATAAACATTTCTATTAGTGTGATTAGTTGTCATTTATCTTCTCACAGATGTCTTAATTGAAAAAGAGGTAGATATAGTATGACAGTAACATGCATCATCATTGCTTCACCAAAATTCATGCCATGTTTTCATTTAATTTTTATTGATTAGTCTGGTAAATTGTTTTGGTCAAACTCTAAACCATAGAGCAAATGTGCTTTAAAAGCACAAAGACATTCCACTTTATGCTAAAAAAAAACCCTGCTGGTCTGCTTCTAAATCTATGCTGTCTGGTGTCTATAGACTTTCTCTACTTTGAGGCTTGAGTGTTACGCTTATATAAATGTATTGGTATAGTCTTGTAACCTGATAAACTCATAATGACAGTTGCAATGAATAAAGACCACCCAGGAATGTTAACGAAGTGTTCTCAGAATCAAATCCCCACTGATATTCATTGCAAATAGAACTTGTGAAACATGACCACAAACACATGTTTATAGCTCCACCTTACATTTTCATATTGCAAAGAATTGTTTGCACGTATAGCCATATCTAATGGGATCAGCACAAAACATAAATTTCTTCAAAAATGGCAGCTGCAATGTAAATCAAAGAGTTTGAGTGGTCAGAAAAGCTTATATGATACTGGAAGAAAGAATCAGGAGAAGTAACAGGAGACCATTAAGGAAAAGTATAAGTATGTTCCTCTGCAGCCATGAAGAAAAAGGGACTCAGATACAAAATTCTCTTAGGTGGATCTGTTTATTAACATTGTGGAGGAACTATTTTTATAGCAGCATAGCGATTACCATTGACAGAGAAACTATGCTTACATTAAAGTTTGTAAGCAGCAAGTGCTGACTTAAAATGCGTATAAAATCAAATGTTAAATGATTCAGCTCTAATAATCACTCTGCACAAATTATTGAGCTTAGCAAATATTTAATCAAACAAGCATCCATGGAAAATTGAACATCCTTCTCTCCTCAATAGAGCTGTTAACAGACAAATTATATTCAGGAGTTCTTGATATGCAGAGTTCCAAATAGCAACTAATTCATTAGAAAAATAATGAAAGGGAAATCAATCAATTTAGTTCTATTAGATTTTCATTGGTGGCTAATTTTCTTTATGCCCTTTTACAGCAATGTAATGATTGATCAAGTAATATTTTGGGAGAAGTGAACACACTCTTCAATAAACAACTTGGCAGGTGCAAATCATGATGTCATTAAACAAGAAGCCATAAATGTTTCAATAACACTTTATAGGTTTATGCCTTCAAGGACTATGTGGTACAAAATAAAATTATCTTCTCTAACTGTTCTGTGTAGGTACATTGCATTCTTTATCAACACTGAAATTTATTTCAGAGGCAGGGCGTAAAGTGTGGATGCAACTACAGGACTTGGTGTGTTGAGCGCTACTAACTGGCATTGCATTTTAATCATTTGTAACTCGCAGTGATTCAATTCTACAAAGAGTTAACACAGATTTTCAAATGTTTCCAAAAAAGCCAGCTGTTTAATTGTTTTTATGCTCTTATCCTGTATATTAAATGTTGTTTTTATGTGTTGTAATTCCTTAACTTAATAATCAAAGATCATTCTAAGAATCTAAAGTTCAGACTCCTTGAATTTATGTTGTATGTTTGGCAGACATTATTAAACTGGTACTGAACAAGTTCAATTATTATTTTAATTATTGTTTCATAGGATTGTTAGAAGAAGCCAATAAACTATCCATGGAAGCTGATGAAGAAAATGTGGATATATAACAGTGTGGAAGAACACAGGGATCTTAAGGTCCTCAAAGCTGCCGCACAAGTTGATGGGGTGATTAAAAAGGCATATGGTGTGTTGGTCTTCATTAGTCGGGGATTTAGTTCAAGAACCACAAGGTAATATTGTAGCTCTATAAAACTCCTGTTAGAACACACTTAGAGAATTGTGTTCAATTCTGGTCACCATATTACTGTAGAAGAAGCTTTAGAGAGGGTGGAAAGAAAATGTACCAGGATGCTGCCTGGATTAGAGAACACATTGGATGAGCTAGGGCTTTTCTTTATGCAGCAACAAAGGATGAAAAGCTTTTCAATAGCAGTGTATAAGATTATGAAAGCCATAGATAGGGAAGGCAGCCAGTACCTTTTTCCCAACTAATACTAGAGGGTATCTACCTAAGATCAATGGAGGAAAGTATATGGGAGATGTCAGAGGTAGGTTTTATTACAAAGAGTGAGATATGTGCATGTACTGCGCAGCCGCAGTTTGTGGTAGACACTGTTAGAATAGGGCATTTCAAACACTCCTTGATAGGCACATAGATGTAAGAAAATGGAGGATCATGGATTGTGTAGGAGAGAAAGGTTAGACTGATTGTGGAGTAGGTTTATATTGGTTTGCACAACAACATCGGCCAAAGGTCCTGCACTGTGCTATACTGTTGTGTGTTGAAACAACTGGGACACCCATGTATGGGACTATAACAGTATAGGACTCCCATACTGTTAAAGGCCTAGATGGGTTAGAGTTTGTAAAATGTGTTCAGGAAAGTTTTCTAAATCAAAATATAGATGTACCAACTAGAGAGGATGCAATATTAGATCTCCTATTAGGAAACAAGTTAGGACAGGTGACGGAAGTGTGTGTAGGGGAACACTTTGGTTCCAATGATCATAACACCATCACTTTCAACTTGATCATGGATAAAGATAGATCCGGTCCTTGGGGTGAGGTTCTAAACTGGAAAAGGGCTAAATCTGAAGAAATGAGAAAGGGTCTAAAAAGCAAGGATGTCATTGGTAAGTGGGAGACCTTCAAAGGAGAAATTTTGAGAGTGCAGTGTTTGTATGTTCCTGTCAGGATTAAAGGCAAAGTGAATAAGAATAAGGAACCTTAGTTCTCATGGAATATTGGAACTCTGATAAAGAAGAAATGAGAGATATATAATGTGTATAGGCAACAGGGAGCAAATAAGGTGCTTGAGGAATATAAAAAATACAAAAAATACTTAAGAAAGAAATCAGGAGGGCTAAAAGAAGACATGAGATTCCTTTGGCAGTCAAGGTGAAGGATAATCCTAAGAGCTTCTACAGGTATGTTAAGAGCAAAAGGATAGTAAGGGATAAAATTGGTCCTCTTGAAGATCAGAGTGGTCGTCTATGTATGGAACCAAAAGAAATGGGGGAGTTCTTAAGTGGGTTTTTTGCATCTGTATTTACTAAGGAAACTGGCATCGAGTCTTTGGAAATAAGGCAAACAAGTAGTGATGTCATGGAACCCTATACAGATTGAAGAGGAGGAGGTGCCTGGTGTCTTGAGGCAAATCAGAGTATATAAATCCCCAGGACCTGACAGGTTATTCCCTCGGACCTTGAAGGAGACTAACCTTGAAATTGTAGAGGCCCTGACAGATATATTTAAAATGTCAGTATCTACGGCTGAGGTGCCGGAGAATTGGAGGATACCTCATGCTGTTCCATTGTTTAAAAAAAGGCTCTTAAAGTAATCCAGGAAATTTTAGGCCGGTGAGTTTGACGTTGGTAGTAGGTAAATCATTGGAAGGAGTACTAAGAGATAGGATCTCCAAGTATTTGGATAGACAGGAACTTATTAGGGAGAGTCAACATGGCTTTGTCCATGGTAGGTCATGCTTAACCAATCTATTAGAATTTTTCAAGGAGGTTACCAGGAAAGTGGATGAAGGGAGATCAGTGGATGTTGTCTACATGGACTTCAGTAAGGCCTTTGACAAGGTCCTGCCGGGGAGGTTAGTTAGTAAGATTCAGTCACTAGGTATACATGGTGTGGTAGTAAATTGGATTAGACATTGGCTCAATGGGAGAAGTCAGAGAGTGGTAGTGGAGGATTGCTACTCTGAGTGGAGGCCTGTGACTAGTGGTGTGCCACAGGGATCAGTGCTGGGTCCATTGTTATTTTTCATCTATATCAATGATCTGGATGATAATGTGGTAAATTGGATCAGAAAATTTGCTGATGATACAAAGATTGGGAGTGTCATGGACAGTGAGGAAGGTTTCAAAGTTTGCAGAGGGATTTGAACCAGCTGGTAAAATGGGCTGAAAAATGGCAGGTGGAGTTTAATGCAGACAAGTGTGAGGTATTGCACTTTGGAAGGACAAACCAAGGTAGAACATACACTGTAAATGGTAGGACACTGAGGAGTGCAGTAGAACAGAAGGATCTGGAAATACAGATACATAATTCCCTAAAAGTGGCGTCACAGGTAGATAGGATCATAAAGAGAGCTTTTGGTACATTGAACTTTATATTCAAGGTATTGAGTATAAGAGTTGAAATGTTATGGTGAGCTTGTATAAGGCAATGGCGAGGCTGAACTTGGAGTATTGGTCATCTAATTACAGGACGGATATTAATAAGTTGAAAGATTGCAGAGAAGGTTTACAAGGATGTTGTCGGGACTTGAGAAGCTGAGTTACAGAGAAATGTTGAATAGGTTAGGACTTTATTCCCTGGAGTGTAGAAGAATGAGGGGAGAATGGATAGAGGTATATATAATTATGATGGGTATAGATTGAGTGAATGCAAGCAGGCTCTTTCCACTGAGGCCAGGGGAGAAAAAAAACAGAGGACATGGGTTAAGGGTGAAGGGGGAAAAGTTTAAAGGGAACATTAGGGGGGTTTCTTCACACAAAGTGGTGGGAGTGTGGAATGAGCTGCCAGATGAAGTGGTAAATGCAGGCTCACTTTCAAAATTTAAGAAAAACTTGGACAGGTACATGGATGAGAGAGGTATGGAGGGATATGGTCCAGGTGCAGATCAGTGGGACTAGGCAGAAAAATGTTTCAGCACAGCCAAGAAGGGCCGAAGGGCCTGTTACTGTGCTGCAATGTTCTATGGTTCTATAGTTCTAACTACTATGACCAAGCAACTTTGGAAGCAAAAAAAAAACATTTCAGGGGGGAAAAAAGCATTAACTCTTTACATCAAAACTGATTTTATTATAAGGAGCCACAACACGATACTGTATCCTTAGCATCTTATTCTTCAGGAAATTTAATTCAATCAAATGTACATTGACTGATTTGATTGACTGAATCAGTTCGCACATCAATATCTGATAGTATATAGAAGAAGCAACCTGCTCTCAAGTCAAGTAAAGTTTATTATCATTTCAACCAGAAACTGCTGGTACAGTACACAGTAAAAACAAAACAACGTTCCTCCAGGACCCTGGTGCTACATGAAACAACACAAAAACTGCTCTGGACTACAGACCTGCACAGGACTACATAAAGTGCACAAAACAGTGCAGGGCAGTACAATCATTAACAAACAAGTCAATAGGCACAGTAGAGGACAAATTACAATATAATAATAAATGATGTAGATGTCAGTCTAGACTCTGAGTATTGAGAAGTCTGATGGCTTGGGGGAAGGTACTGTTAAACTCAGATTAAACGGATGATATATGGAGCTTCATGTATTACACTGGTGCAGCAACATTGATATTCCCACTTCCTCCTAGAGTTGCATAAAGAAATGCTTCTGTTACAGTAGTTTTATATTAATGGTTTTCTTTTAAAGTCTAATAGCAGAGGATACAAGATTAAGCCAAGAGTGGAACTATACCACATAGTTCGTTCATTGGCATGGACGGTCAGAATTGGACTCCTGTATCTACAATACAATAGAACCTGTTCAAAATGTTCTAGCTTTGTTAAGAACTGGATATCTTCTACAACTATACATCTTGTAAAGCAAAATATAATAGATGCCTATTAAAATTGCCTAGTTTAAGGGGGGTATTTGTCTAAAAAGATGATAGATCATTTTGCTCAAACACGAGGACATCTGCAAATGCTGGAAATTCAAACAACACCACACACAAAATGCTGGTGAAACACAGCAGGCCAGGCAGCATCTATAGGGAGAAGAGCTGTCAACGTTTCGGGCCGAGACCCTTCGTCAGGACTAACTGAAAGGAAAGATAGTAAGAGATTTGAAAGTAGTGGGGGGAGGGGGAAATGCGAAATGATAGGAGAAGACCGGAGGGGGTGGGATGAAGCTAAGAGCTGGAAAGGTGATTGGCAAAAGTGATACAGAGCTGGAGAAGGGAAAGGATCATGGGACGGGAGGCCTCGGGAGAAAGAAAGGGGGGAGGGGAACACCAGAGGGAGATGGAGAACAGGCAAACAACTAAATATGTCAGGGATGGGGTAAGAGGGGAGGAGGGGCATTAACGGAAGTTAGAGAAGTCAATGTTCATGCCATCAGGTTGGAGGCTACCCAGCTGGTATATAAGGTATTGTTCCTCCAACCTGAGTTTGGATTCATTTTGACAATAGAGGAGGCCATGGATAGACATATCAGAATGGGAATGGGACGTGGAATTAAAATGTGTGGCCACTGGGAGATCCTGCTTTTTCTGGCAGACCGAGCGTAGGTGTTCAGTGAAACAGTCTCCCAGTCTGTGTCGGTCTCGGCCCGAAACGTCGACAGCGTTTCTCCCTGCCTGACCTGCTGTGCTCCACCAGCATTTTGTGTCTGTGATCATTTTGCTCAATTGGATTCTTGATTTCTGCAGAAACCCAGAATTTATATTTGAGACATCCCTGCATCTAAAGCTTCAGTTTGATTGATTGCAAATGCCAACTCCTTTGTATGTCACCCAATATAGAGACAGCAGTACACCCAGCACCTGCTATTCAAACACAGTAGAAGGCTAATTCCTCGGTTTTTATCTTTGTTGTGACCCATTATTATATTTGTAGAAATTCTTTTAATATAGATAAATATTGGATGGCACTTCAGAACAAAACAAAACACAACTCTAGCAATCCAGCAATGTTGCATGTTTGTAACAATTCACTAAAAAGGACATGTCCAGAAGACTAGAACAAATACATAGACTTCCTGATGTTTCTCTCCTGGTGTAGCCAAAAGGTTATTTTTAAATGTGCTTCATAATGGTGAGGCTTTGAAGCCCTTCTACCGGCATCAGCTGTATTTGTGCCAACTATCAGCAAGCAGAATTCTTCTAAATCCGTGAAAGGCAGAAAGTTTTCAGCTTACTTCAGCACTCCCAGAGATGACTATAGGCTAGGTCAGGGTTAGATATTGAGGAGCACATCACAGGAGGGAAGAGAATTCCATAGGTTAGGAATTAGGTATCTGAAACCATCATTGCCAAGTGGCAAAGCAATTCTAATGAGAATACTTTGACTAATTAAGTAAGTCAGTCATTCAGCAATTGAATCATCAACAACTGACAAATGCACCATTCTGACTCAAATTATTAAGTTTGCTACAGGCAATTGCTTAACTGGGTTTCAAACTTACATCATGAGATTTGTAAACAGAAGAGATTCTGTAGGTGCTGGGAATCCAGAGTAACATCCACAAAATGCTGAAGGAGCTCAGCAGATCAGGCAGCATCTATTGAAAGGAATACTGAGTCGATGTTTGAAGGTTAGACCTTTCATCACAACTCAAACTTATGAAGGGGCCCAGCTCAAAATGCTTCATTCCTTTTCATAGTAGCTTCCTGACCTGCTGAGTTCCTCCAGCATTTTGTATGTGTTATACACATAAGTTGTCATCCCTGCTTACTGAAATTTAGTTACTAGATCAATTTTAAATAACTTTGAGTGACATTCAACTCAGCGCAGTGTGTCCAAGATTCTGTTGAGGCAACGTTGTATTAGTTTGTTACAATTCACCTAATCACCGTTTGGACACACACAAAGTATGCCAATAAATGATGAATGAGGGTACCTTGGAAAATGGAAGCAGCATTGAAAACTTTATATGATTGCTCCAATTTTAAAGGTAATTTGTGATGGAATCTCATTCAGCTAGCAAGTGCACATTTTGTATTAATCCAGGACATGGATTGAGAGATCCTCAGCAACCGGAAAATATTCCAGTGGAACCTAACTAATTGCAAAATCAGACCAGCTTCACACTCATCTGCCAGCAGAAGAAGACATGCAGCAAAGCAGCAAAGATCATTCTAAATAATTTTCATATTTCGAAGTGTCCCCCAACACCACCACTTTATCATTCCCTGTCAGAGTCACCTTATGTACAGATATTCCTGTGCCTAGTGTCACATCAAATCAACCTCTGTATATAAGCTATCTTATGTAATTGTATGTTTTGTTTATTGCTGTGTTCTTTACCTTATTGTGTTTTTGTACTGCATCAGATCTGGATGAAGGGTCTCGGCCCGAAATATTGACTGATTACTCTTTTACATAGATGCTCGCTAGCCTGCTGAGCTCCTCTAGCATGTTATTCAAGTTTTCTCACATTTTTGTAACTATTATTTTGTTCAATTTAAACGTGTACTGGAAATAACATTACATAATCCTGAATCATGAATCATTCCCCAAATGTTCCATTTAATCTGGTGAATTTAAAGGTGAAGGCAATGAAGAACAGAGCAAGGAGATAACGCTGAACATTTACAGGACACTAGTCAGGCCGCACCAGAGTACTGTCAACAGGTTTGGACCCCATATCTCAAAAAGTATGTGTTTTGTCTTTGGAGAGAGCCCAGAGGACGGATAATTCCAGGAATGAAAGGGTTAACATATCAGGGGTGTTTGTCAGTTTTGGGCCTGTACTCACTGGAATTTGGAAGAATATGATCGCATTGAAGCCTACCAAATGTTGAAAGAACTAGATGGTGTGGATTTGGAGAAGATGTTTCCTCTGACTAGGATATCCAGAACTAGAGGGCACAGCCTCAAAATTGAGGATGGCCCTTTAGGACAGAGGTGACGAATTTTTTTAGCCAGAAAGTAGTAAAGCTGTGGAATTCTCTGACACAGACTGCGGTGGAGGCCAAGTCCATGTGTATATTTAAGCAGGAAGTTCATTGTTTCCTGATTGGTCAGGGTATCAAAAAGATAGAGAAAAGGCAGGCATATAGGGTTGATTGGGATCCGGGATCAGCCATGATAGAATGGCAGAGCAGATTTGATGGGCTGAATGGCCTAATTCAGCTTGTATGCCTTATAGTCTTATGGACCAAACCAAACACTATTCTCCCAGAATTTCATTCCTTGTTCTCTGTATCACAGAATACTGGTAGAACTGCTACTTTTTAGCTATGATTGATTCTGATTCTGGGCCAATTTTGCCTGTACTTTTAGTAGAATAGACTTAGTTTCTATATCGGATTCTGATTCTGATTACATTTCCTAATCTCTACTGTGAAAGGAAACCACCTAGACAGATACAAGAGAAAACCTGCAGATGATGGAAATCCAAGCGACACACACACACACAATGCTGGAGGAACTCAGCAGGCCAGGCAGCGTCTGTGGAAAGGAGTTCAGTCGATGTTTCGGGCCGAGCCTTCAGCAGGACTGCAGAAAAAAAGATGAGGAGCCAGTTAGAAGTTGGGGGGAGGGGAGGGAGAAACACCAGGTGATAGGTGAAACCAAGAGGGGGGAGGAGTGAAATAAAGAGTTGGGAAGTTGATTGGTGGAAGTGATACAGGGCTGGAGAAGGGGGGAATCTAATAGGAGAGGACAGTAGATTGTGGAAGAAAGAAAAGAGGGAGGAGCACCAGAGAGAGATGATGGGCAGGCAAGGAGAAAAGGTGAGAGAGGGATAAAGGAATAGGGAATATTAAAGGGTTGGGGGATGGCCATTACAAGAAGCTCGAGAAATCAATTTTCATGCCATCAAGTTGGAGGCTACCCATACAGAACGTAAGGTGCTGAGCCTCCAACGTGAGTGTGGCCTCATCATGACAGTGGAGAAGGCCATGGATGGACATGTCGGAATAGGAATGGGAAGTGGAATTAAAATTGTGTACTAGATAATGAGGGGCATTGATCAAGTGGATAGTCAGAGGCCTTTTCGCAGGGTTGAAATGGCTAACATGAGAGGGCATAGTTTTAAGGTGCTTGGAAGTAAGTACAGAGGAGATATCAGGGCTAAATCGCACAGAGAGTTCGTGGAATGGGCTGTCGGCAGCGGAAACAATAAAGTCTTTTAAGAGGCTCCTGGATAGGTATAAGGGAAGGACATGTTCGGCACTTTGTGAGCCTTTATTATGCTGTAGATTTTCTATGTTCTATATTCTAAAATGTGCAGCCACTGGGAGATCCCACTTTCTCTGGCAGATGGAGTATTGGGGCTCGACAATGCAGTTTCCTAATCTGTGTACCTAAACACATCATTTTCTCCATGTATTGGAATCAAAATTCAAGTCAAATTTTCTTCTAAAGCAAACATCAATGAACTTCAGAGGTATTTGCCAAATTATGGAGCTCATAATGTTGCAAGAGTACTATAAAGTGGAGATTTCATTATACTGATTTATATCTCAGCTCAAATCATGACTGAAAGCATGATTGGAGTTACATTACTCGATATGAGTGTTCTCCAATATGTAATATCAATATTTTGAATTTCTTAAATCAGTGTCATTGTGTAAGTTTTGTTAGACAGATAGCACAAACAATGAATAAAAATAAAACTTGCATTCTTGTCTTTAATAACAATGGATTTCAGAAAGAAATCTGTGTTTAATACAAGGACAAAATGTAATGATGCAGAGGCTGCCTACTTAGCAGAATCACATGTACCTGGACACATAATATCACTGGAAGTAGAAAATAACATTGAAATATCAGTTGGAACAATATATAAAATCTACTCTGATTAAAATATAATCATGTAACTTACTGCAATCTAAATGTCAGCACAATATGCTTTCAAGGCTGCATAGTATAAATACCTAAAGCATGTTTCACAGTCATTTTTGGTTGTGGAGTCTAAATCCAGCTGAATAATTATAGAGTGTAAATGGAAGATGCAGATGCTGGAAACCTGAAAAAAAAACAAGAAGTGTTGAAACACCCAGTAGATCACTCCTCTTGCATTATGCACCATTAGAAATATAGGGTCAGAATGAGACTGGGATATAGAATTCAAGTGAATGATGGGAAGCACAGTGTTTCTTTGTTTCAGTGATGTTAAGTCAAGTCACTTTATTGTCATTTCGACCATAACTGCTGGTACAGTGCACAGTAAAACAAGACAACGTTTTTCAGGACCATGGTGTTACATGACACAGTACAAAAACTAGGCTGAACTACATAAAAAAGGCACTCAGAGAAAAAAAACAACTACACTACACTACACTACAGACCTACACAGGACTGCATAAAGTACGCAAAACACTCCAGGCGTTACAATAAATAATAAACAAGACAATAGGGCAGTAAGATGTCAGTCCAGGCTCTGGGTATTGATGAGTCTGATAGCTTGGGGGAAGAAATTGTAACATAGTCTGGTCGGGAGAGCCCAGATGCTTCAGTGCCTTTTCCCAGACAGCAGGAGGGAGAAGAGTTTGTATGAGGGGTGCATGATACTGTTCATAATACTGTTTGCTTTGCGGATGCAGCGTATAGTGTAAATGTCCATGATGGCAGGAAGAGAGACCCCGATGATCTTCTCAGCTGACCTCACTATCCACTGCAGGGTCTTGCGATCCGAATGGTGCAATTTCCGAACCAGGCAGTGATGCGGCTGCTCAGGATGCTCTCAGTACAACTCCTGTAGAATGTGATGAGGATGGGGGGTGGGAGATGGACTTTCCTCAGCCTTCGCAGAACATAGAGACGCTGCTGGGCTTTCTTTGCTATGGCGCTAGTATTGAGGGACCAGGTGAGATTCTCCACCAGGTGAACACCAAGAAATTTGGTGCTCTTAACGATCTCTAGTGAGGAGCTGTCAATGTCCAACATAAGCTTAAGGAACAGTACCTCATCTTTCATCTGGGAACATAGCCTTCTGGATTCAACGTCAAATAAATACTTTCAGGTCAGTCACTTTCTCTGTATCAGGAACCGCCAGTTCTGAGTGTTATCATGATTTCAAATTCCACCAACACAGCTAGTGCCATTGGTGACTAACTACCATAATTGTGAAACATGCTGGATGATGACAATTCAGTGAGTGGTCAAATACTGCAAAATACTGCAGATGCTGGAAATCTGAAATGAAACAGAAAATTCTGGAAATACTCAACCAGACTAGGAATATTGGTGAAGACTAAAACAGGATTTGCACTTCAAATCACTGAATTTCGTCAGAGATGTGCAGAGCTTTTTCAGTATTTGCATACCAAACAAAGACAGCCTTTGGTGCCTAAAGTAAATACAATTCTTCAAAGGGAAGTTCATTGTGGCTGTAGAAAGTGGTTGAAGACATTCTCAAAGCAGCCTGTCTAAAAAGCATGACAAACAGCTACTTTGATGGTTTTATAACACTGAATTAGTGAAGGTTGAGAGGAGAAAAGTTGTCTAATGTTTGCAGAAAAACTTGTTCACTCATGAGACTATTGTGAAGTTCATGGCAAGAACCAAGTTCAAGTTCACATTTAATTATCATTCAGCTAAACACAAGAATATAGCCATATGAAACAGTATTCCTCTGTGACCAAGATGCGAAGCCACAGTAGCAACAGTGATATATAGCACACAGTGCATATAGCACATATAATTACAATAGCAGAAAAACATGCAATTACAAAAAAAAACAATAATAATATAAAAAATAATATTATTGCCGAGGTCCCTAAGTGTCATGGCCTGTAGATTGATGGTGTATGTAAGTTGTCCTAGAGTCACGTTTCTACAAGAACAAGCCCGGCGCTTTCTTCATCTTGTTCTAGTGCAGCCACAGACGAGTGGAATTTAGCTTGTCTTCCACTGAGCGGACATGGGAAGGGAACACCAATGAGAGGGGCCTGCCCTCCAACCCAGCGCGGAATCCAATGGCACACAACCAGCTACTTCCCTGATGCTTGCAACAGGTGACCCCAAGTCATGAGGGTCAGAGCCACACCTGAATACATGCAGCTCCCCCACCATTGGCCTCAGCAATGAATCAGTAAATCGGATTTGCAATATTCTATATTACCAATGTCCAACAGGGTCTTGCGATCACAAAAAGAGTCCAAGACAATCATTTGTTGGACTGTATGCCGCTTCTATACGGTGCCTCTATTGCCTTTGTCCTTGGGTAGCTGATGCAGGCTGCAACCTGATGCACAACAATTCCAGACCCACCACTATTGAGTAACTTACTAGTGGGGTGCTGCAGTACTCGACATTAGTGTCTTGTGATCATGGATGAAGAATGACGCCATTGTTTGGACCCACAGGGCACTGTGTCCTAGCATGCCACCATCCCACCAGAATTACCAGAGTCAAGACCAGGGATCCAAAGGCAGTCACAAAATGTTCAATGACTACTTTCCTGTGGTAAGGTCAGCAAAGCATCTTGATATGTCTTCACCGATATCATCAGACATGGATTCATTATTCAGCTGTCATGATCTCTATGAATCGTCACACATTAGGCACCTCACAGCTTTCGTGCACTGCCAGCTATACCGCAATCTCTTCAAATTTACAAGTCTCACCTGTGTGTTTTGTTACTTTCAGACAACCAGGAAATGTGACCACTTAGTGATGAGGACATGTGATCACTCAGTTTAAGTGCAGCTGATGACATGGCAACATTTATGGATGTGCTCAGAGGTGATTTGTTAATGGTGAGTCATTGGATTGGAGCTGTGGCAGGGAGAAAGGATAACACAGGTTTCAACTCTCCATGTTTCTTCATAATACATTCACATTGAACTCCACTGCTGCAATTCTTTACCACTGACATCTCTGTCTGGGCAACAACCAGCTGTTAGTGTATCATGCTGGTTGAAATGCAGGTATTACAATGATCTGCATCATGATTAATGAAAGTTATCTGATAACAACCTGCCAAAACACAAAACTGTTGTATACAAAGAGTGAAATCACAGGTACTGGTCATACATCGTATTTAAAGTGTGGCGCCTGCCAAGTAACAAAGGCAGCCTGCATCATGGAGAATGTGTAATCTTCACAAAGCTATGTGTTCACTACGCTAGTACTCATAATGCTATGCTTAGTTCTGAATAATGAAAGGCCAGCGTAGAGTGGACATGGAGGGGATGTTTCTGATGGACGATAAGACCATAGACCATAAGACATAGGTGCCGAATTCAGCTATTCAGCTCATCAAGTCTGCTCCAGCATTCCATCAAGGCCAGTTTAGTATCCATCTCAAACCCACTCTCCTGTCTTCTCTCCATAACCTTCAATGCCCTGACTAATCAAGAATCTATCAACCTCTGCTTTAAATATACCTTATGACTTGGCCTCCACAGCCATCTATGGCAATAAATTACCCTGATTAACTAACCTCTGGCTAAAGAAATTCCTCCTTATCCCTGTTCTAAATGGACTTCCCTTCATTCTGATAGTGTGCCCTCTAGTCCTAGGCGCATGCCATCCCCCACAATAGGAAACATCCTCTCTGCATCCACTCTATCTCAGTCTTTCAAAATTCAAAAGTTTTCAAAGAGATTGCCTCTGATTCTTCTAAACTCTAATGTGTATAGACCCAGAGCCATCAAATGTTCCTCATAAGTTAACCCTTTCATTCCTAAAATCATTCTTGTGATCCTCCTCTGCATCCTCTCTAATGCCAACACATCTTTTGTCATATAAGAGGCCTAAAGCTGCTCACAAAACTCCAAGTGCAGTCTGACTAATGCCTTGCGAAGCCAAAAAATTATATCCTTGCACTTATATTCAAGTCCTTCAAAATGAAAGCTAACATTGTATTTGCTGTAATGTATGGATCTATTTCTTTTTGAGTAATGATTCCCCTTAACATTACCTTTGGACTGATAACTTACCTATGCACATTGATCTGTTCTCTCTCTCTCTCTCTCTCTCTCTCTCCACCCCCCCCCCCCACCCCCACCACTGCAATGGGAATACTCTTGTTAAATCCACTTCCTGCGTATGTGCTTTTATTTAATTGATATGTAGCTGCACATCCTAGAAGTAAACCTTTAGGGGACTTTGCACAAGGACACCCAAGTCCATTTGCACTCCTAGTTTCAGAATTTTCTTTCTGTTTGGAAAATAGACTGCACCTTCATTCCTTCTACACCTCCCAACACTAAATTCCATTTGCCATTTCTTTGCCCATTGTTGCAATCTTTCTAAGTCCTTCTGCAAAATCACTGCTTCCTCGACACTATCTGCCACTCCACCTACCTCTGTATAGTTCACACTTCGGTCACAAAACCATCAATTCTTTTATCCATATCATTGACATGAGATGTGAAAAGAAGCAGTCCCAATAGTGGCTCCTGCAGAACACCTCTAGTCACCAGCAGCCAATCAGAACTCTGTTCTTCAAATAGTCCCAACAAGTTCGTCAGGCAATATTTCTCCTTAAAGAATCCATGCTGACTTTGTCCTATTTTATCATGTTCCTCCAAGAATCCCAAATCTTCATCCTTAATAATGGACAACATATTCCCAACCACTGAAGTCAGGCTAACTGGTCTATAATTTCCTTTCTTCTGGCTCCTTCCCTTCTTAAAGTGCGAAGTAATATTTTTGAAATATTTCGGTCCACAAGAACCATTCCAGAATCTAGTAACTCTTGAAAGGTTATTACTATTGCCTCCATAATCTCTTCAGATGCCTCTTTTAGAAGCCTGGGCTGTAGTCCATCTGGTCCAATTGAATTATCTGTCTTCAGATCTTTCAGCTTCCCAGGCATCTTCTCCTTTGTAATAGCAATTTCACTCACTTCTGTTCCCTTAGACTCTTGAATTTCTGACATACTGTTAGTGTCTTCCACAGTTGGGACCAGTGCTAAATACTTATTATGTTCATCCACCATTTCTTTGTTCCCCCCAACTACCTCTCCAGCATCATTTTCCATCAGTCCAATATCCATTCTCACCTCTCTTTTATTCTTTATGTATCAGAAAACATTTGTGGTATCCTTTTTTATATTATTGGCTAGCCTACCTTCATATTTTCTCTTTTCCTTATTGCTTTTTAGTTGCCTTCTGGTGGTTTTTAAAAGCTTCCCTATCCTTAAACAAGCCACTAATTGTTGCTTTATTATATGCCCTCTCTTTTGCTTTGACTCCTCTTGTCAGCCACTATTGTGTCATTTTCCCTTTAGAGAATGTATTCATCTCTGGGATGTACCTATCCTGCACTTTCTGAATTTCTCCCAGGATCTCCAGCCATTACTCTTCTGCCATTACCCCTGCTAGTGTCCCCTTACAATCAACGTTGGCCAGTTTTCTCTCACGCCTCTGTAATTTCCTTTACTTCTCTGTAATACTTATACATCTGACTTTAGCTTCTCCCTCTCAAACTGCAAGGTGAAATCTATTATATTTTGATCACTCTCTCCTAAAGGTTCCTTTACCTTAAGCTCCCTAATCACATCTGGTTCATTATACAATATCCAATCCAGAATTGCCTTTCCACTAGTGAGATCAGCTACAAGCTGTTTTAAAAAGCCATGGTATTTGAACAATGGGATCGCTTTCACTTCTGCACTCCTCTTCTCTCCCTTCCCCTTCTGAGCCACAATGCCACATGACACCCAGTTGCCGCAGCCTCTTCCCCCCCACCCACCACTGGCAGGTCGCTATCCATACACCTGCTTCCCTCTATCAACAGTATCCAAAACTGTATACTTATTATTGAGGGGAATGGCCACAGGGGTAATCTGTTTTGGCTGCCTATCCCTTTCCCCCTCCTGATGGTCACCCAGTTGCTTGTGTCCTGCACCTTGAGTGTAGCCATCTCCCTGTATGTCCTGCTGATCAAACCCTCAGTCAGTTCAAAACATAGAAACATAGAAAACCTACAGCACAATACAGGCCCTTCGGCCCACAAAGCTATGCCGAACATGTCCTTACCTTGGAAATTACCTAGGGTTACCCATAGCCCTCTATTTTTTTAGGCTCTATGTATCTATCCAGGAGTCTCTTAAAAGACCCTATCGTATGCGCCTCTAACACCGTCACCGGCAGCCCATTCCACGCACTCACCACTCTCTCCGTAAAAACTTACCCCTGACATCTCCTCTGTACCTGCTCCCAAGCACCTTAAAACTGTGCCCTCTTGTGCTAGTCATTTCAGCCCTGGGAAAAAGCTGATGACTATTCACACAAGCAATGCCTCTCATCATCTTATACACCTCTATCTATCAGTTCATGCAGTTCCAGTTCCAGTTCTTGAATATGAACTGAAAGAAGCTGCAACTGGATGCCCTTTTTGCAGGTGTAGTTATCAGGAACAAAGGAGTTCTCCCTTGCCATTCCACATCCCGTAAGAGGAGCATTCCTCTTAGCGGGAGACTCCAAGATCATTCCTTTTTGTGGGAAAGTCTAGGACCAGAGAACACAGCCTCAGAATAGAAGGTCATCCCTTTTGAACAGAGATGAGGAGGAATTTATTTTGCCAGAAGGTGGTTAATCTGTGGAATTCTTTGCCACAGAAAGCTGTGGAAGCAAGGCCATTGAGTATATTTAAGCAAGGGTTGACAGGTAATTAAATGATAAGGATGTCAGGAGTCACAGGCAGAGGGAGGAGAATGGGGTTGAGAAGGAGAATCAATAAGGCATAACTTGAATGGTAGACTAGACTTGATAGGCTGAATGGCTTAATTCTGCTCCTATGCCTTATGACCTTAAGGCTGGCAAGTCACTGACAACAGAGAATGGAAGGTGTTTCACCCTTTGCAAAGGTATCTGTGATACCATTCTGCACTGATGGACGATAACATGAATTCAGTAAATGCTTCTCAGTCTAGAATAAAACAAGACATTAAAAAGAAAGTGGTGGCCATAGAGACCTTGACAGCCTCTTGGTCCTCAATCTGCTCTGTACTTAGAGCTATGGCTGGAGAAGGTGGCAAAATTCATTGAGGATTTCCTTACTGAAAAGTAAATATTTCATACTGTGCCTTGTTGTGGTTCACCTACAACAATCTTTTGTTGAATACACCAGGTGGATCACTATTTTTCTTTGTTCTCTACATTTTTAGGATTGCGTCCTGCTATCCATTCTCTCAGCTCATGTGCCCAGTCATGTTGTACTCTAACAGGAATGCATCTTATGTCATCCATGTCTGGAAGCAGCTGGAAGTTGCAGTTTCCTTGAAGATGAGGCAAAGATCCTCAATTTCAGCATACCACACCTTGCTAACTTTCACATCTTTAATAGCCCCTAGAACAGGCATGGGCAAACGACGGCCCGCGGGCCATATGTGGCCCGTTAAGCTTTTTAATCCGGTTCGCAGAACTTGATGAAATAATATTAATAAACCTTGTTAACGTTTTTTCCCCGCAATTCTGGCATTTTCCCAATAGATGACGCACTCTATATACATTTGTGGCGACCCATTTCCTGGCACATCCGAACCGGCTCACAATTAGCCAGCGTCCCGGCTAAGGGAGATAGCCTGCGGGGATTTGCGAGCACAGAGCTTTGCAGCCTCTGCGCCACGGGGGGCAGGTTGAGGGAGGCTGGGGATTTCGAATAAAGTTTCTTTCTTCGACTGCAGTTACCGACTCCGTGTCGTAATTTTAGCGCTGCATGCAGCACACCGCTACACATTGACCTTTGTTGAGGTGCAGCGTATTACTCCACATTTGTGCTTTACTCTTTGTTCGGCTCGACCTATTTGTGTGAACAGGCGTTCAGCGTCATGAACATCAACAAAGCCAGCCACAGATCCAAGTTAACTGACCAACACCTCAGATCCATCTTGAGAATCGCCACAACAAAACTAAATCCTGTCTTTGATGTGCTGGCTAAAAAGGGAGACCAACAACACTGTTCCCACTGAAATTAAAAATAAGTTTCTTCGTTGTGTTATGTAAAAAATGCATTTGAAAATATTTTTTTCAATAAGCCTTACATGTTACATGTCATTTCTGTTAAGTGATGGACATGAGTAGTGCGCAGGTGCACGTACGTTCTCAAAATAAAAAATGCGCTCCAGATCAAATAACGTGCTCCGCGCTGTCAGTGTTCTGTCTTTGTGCTGGTCGTTGTTGAGTTTTGGCACAGGGGACAATTGAATAAGAAGGAGCAGGACAAGTAGACCTGCATCTCCTACCGTTTTTGAAATAAAGACAGTCAGGAAGAGAGTGATGATGATAATACCTTGAAGGATAACAGAATTTTCAGTGCTTTAAAATAATAACTGTTACCATTAAGAAAAGCTGTATTTTATTCATTTAATTTTCAGTGTTTTAAAAGTCATTTCAATAAAAGACAGATATTTTGTTGTAATGCATTTGTTCATTTTCAATTGAAATTAAAGCACATGTTTTCTACATATCCCTTGATATTTTATTTTCTCTTATGAGGTGTATTACCAAAACAGTCCGTCCATCTCCTCCTGGTCCGGCCCCCCTGTCAAATTTTAGAACCCTTTGTGGCCCACAAGTCAAAAAGTTTGCCCACCCCTGCCCTAGAAGGCACAAATTCCTTACAGATCCAAAGGCAGTTAATGGAATTCAATTAGCAACAAACTTGCAAGTAACTGAAAAATCGTTAAAATGGTTTCGTGTTTACTAAGTGCATGTTCCACAGAACCATGTTAAAATGTTAGCTCAGTCACTGCAGCAAACATAACATAGCATCATAATTGATTTTATGTTCTGCCTACTTTGCATTTTCCAGTATATATTGGTATCATGTGGTCGGTGCTGTATGTATAGATTGTCAATTGTCAGCAGTGACAATTTAATAAACAAGTTTTATATCTTTAATAGATCATGTTCTAATGAGCATATTGATTTGAATCCAAACTGAAGAAAGTTTATCATATTACATAAGGATTTCAAAAGAACATTGAACGCACAACACAGTACAAGCCCTTCAGCCCACAATGTTATTCCGACGTTTTAACCCCCTCCAAAATCGATCTAACCTTTCCCTCTCACATCGTCCTCCATGTTTCTTGCATCCTTATGCCAGTAATAGGAAAACAAATCCAGCCTGTTCAAACTCTCCTTGAAATAAAAGTTCTGCAGTTTCCTCTACATCCTTTCCAGTGCAATCACATGCTTCCTGTAATGTGGCTTCTCGCACCGCACATTATTGTCTGCATATATCTGTCTCAACTGTTTCTATATGGTCTGGAGTGCTTATGACAACTTAAAGAAAAATATTGTAAAGCACAATTTGTGATACTTTCATAATATTCTCTCCAATCATAGCTGCAAAGAACTCATCTATTGCTCTGGTCATGATGGATATTCACTGTTCTGGGCCGAGAGGAAAGGGCTTTCTTTATTGCCAAGCTCAACGTACTAACATAGCAGCTGACACTTCCAGGGCTATTCCAGGGTTGTTTTTGAGTAAATTAAACTTCCAACCAATATTCATTGCTCAGCTTCTTGTCATATACTGGTGGCAATTATCAGCTTGTAAATTGCAAGAGATCATCAGTCTCAATTTAAAAGGACATATTTGCAAAAAAACAATACTGTACATAGAGCACACTATTGGCCCACATTATGGGGCTGGCAGCTCAATAGATGCAGTGTAAAACAATGGGGTTATGTTAATTGGGTCTGCATTAAACTAGACAACACTGGCTAAGTTATTTACTTCAAGGAAACTTGCTGACCCGACTGATAATATCATTTAGCACATGAAATGGCTGATCTATCAATAGTTGGGAGATTTGTGTGCTCAGACAGTCAGCTTTCACAACATTAATTTTGGGTGTCGGGGATTTTTGTCGCCAGAAGCTTTTAGACCACCTGTGCAAAGTCACCAAGTAGCAAAGAAACTTTTATTAAAAAGTCAAACTTGTTAGGAATGGTCAAGAAATTACAAGAAGAATGACAGAAAGATGGGGTAACTAGAATCTATTCCTCCGCCTTCAATTTCTGCATCGGATGACTTGATGATCTGCAATTCGTTAATATGTCTTTTTCAGTTTTAAGGAATTGTACCTGCAGTTTGGAAATCCTTTGAGTTTTAGAAATCATTTGTAATTTGAGATCCTTCCATAAGATAAAAATCCTCTGTGATTTTTAAATGTGTTTTACGAACTTTATCTAAATTTAAATGTGTATCACTAAAAGTAAATGAACTGTGTTTAAACTACTTTGCCAGCTGGAAGTATGCTCGTCTCACATGGAAGTACCCTTAGCTATTTATATCAGATAGAGCTTAATATCTTCATTTAAATTTCAAACTTCACAGACTGCAAACCCAATACCATCACATAGTTAATATTCGCAGCTTCAAAGTAAACAATGACAAAATATTAAACGTGCTTCTTCTCAGAAATTGCCCATCAAAACAATAGCTTCACTTTGGTCATAATTTCTACTAAACCATCACCATTAACATAGGACCGGGGTTCCCAACTTTTTTTCTGCCATGAACAATACCATTAAGCAAGTGGTCCGTGGACCCTAGGTTGGGAAATCCTGGTTTGAACATTCAAGTTTTTATACACTGAAGTCATTGAAGCAAATAAGAACTTTACCTACCACTTAGGTTTTCAATTTCTAATCATATCAAGAAGTGGTACAAAGGTTGTTGATGCAACCGATTTAAAATGCTGCCTTTTGTTTCCACAAAAATGGCGTTGTATCTCACCGTTAGAAATTCTATCCTTTTAATCCTAGATGATAATGGTTTATTTCCCCCAATCATTGGCTTTGAATTCCTGTTTTCAGCAAAACAGAGAGCACTGGGAAGACCTGTTACACCCTGTGGTGCATTGGTGATCAGCTATGAAGATGGTCAATGTGTGCCTCTTTACAACATGGGAAGTTAACATCATAAACTCACTGTTATTTATAACCAGGGAGCAATGAATCAGAAAACAGCTGCACAACTGAATATTTTACATTTCTCTCATCACTAAATACCCCATTAGAATGATTAGAAAGAGGCTCACAGGTGCAGCTGTGAAGTGTGCAAATCAGCAACCTATCTGAGTTATCCATACAAGGCAGAATCTGGAGGATTCTGTAATGATCAAGTTCAATTCTTGGTGCTGTCACAGTGATGTTGATGGGGTAATGAACACACAAGTAAATGACTGACACTACACCGTTATTTTAGTTTACTTGCTGGGCTTGCAATGGTGCCTGTACAAAGTTACTTGATTTGAAAAAGAGCATGAGAATAGGTTTTGGTTACTGTCCTGATGCACTGAATGATATAAATGCAGATAAGTG
Organism: Hypanus sabinus; assembly: GCF_030144855.1. Classification (NCBI taxonomy): domain Eukaryota; kingdom Metazoa; phylum Chordata; class Chondrichthyes; order Myliobatiformes; family Dasyatidae; genus Hypanus; species Hypanus sabinus. Next base: position 50,207,249 of record NC_082707.1, read on the forward strand.
GGCTCATTAAATGGCAGCATGAAATAAACATCAAGATTCTTTTTGACAATTCTCTGACAGTTGGCAATCAACAGGGATTAGTAAATAGGCTTCTGAACCTATTTAGCTTCCAGTAGTGTGAACAGTAACAGGCAGAGAAATAGATGTCAGTTTATCACGATAGCAACTGTCAAAATATGAATAAAAGTGTCACTTGAGCAGCATGCCAATATCATTGTAGAGCTGATGAATGACCCTAATTCCGTGCCAACGTTGATGTGAGTGCTTACGGATCATAACTGTAATGCTTCACTGAAGAATGTAAGTAAACAGACTAAAAAGGACATTTTGTGGTCCCAGCCACTAGATGTAACAAAGATTTGGAGAACATACAAAAGTTTATTGTGAACAGTACCACTGAATAGCTCTGATGTATGGACAAAGCAATGCCCGTGAAATACAAGCTGCTGAGCTAATAAGGTCCTGGGTGTTGCATTAAATCAGACTCTCAAACTTGGTGTGAAACACTTGTTCTGTGTAAAAAAAAAGACAAGTAGGTTTCGCCATCATTGTGCATTTAGTTCATAGTTTACTATTTCACTTACTCTCCTCATGCACCAGAAGGAAGCCAGTATCCATCTGGCACCAGAGAAGCAGCAAGGGCACAATTTTACACCATCACCAGCCAGCCCTTGAATCAAGTTAATACACTGAGACCTTGCAGGAAGGGGTAGCAATGATATGGTCTAATGAAGAGGTCTACGTTGTATCTATGAAAGTGAGTCACCTAGATAATATCGAGAGTTGCAAGTCTGCAGACTCATTGGGCCAGATGTGCAGTATATAGAGAAAACTGAATCCTTTAACAAGTCACAAATCAATTGCCAGTAAAGTCACAAGAGTTCAAGCAGTCTCCTTCTGAACTGCAGTGTTCTATGAATTCACTATCAGGAATAACCACAGAAGCAGAAATTGTCTCTCAATGGATTTACTTTACTGGATAAATGAACATATATATTGAATTGACTAGGAACAGGACCCAGTTGTGCTTATTATTGTGGTGTCTGTTTCAACAAACATGGTTTACTTTAATTATCTAATGACAGAAACAGGATCAGATGGTCATGATATATGAACTGGTAAGGGCAGTTTACAGGCCCCTTGATTTTTAGTTGAAGGTCACAAGGGCCATCAGACTGTCTCCATAAATCTATGTGGCATAATACCCTCTCATCTCTGCTTCCCATGATTTCTGACCCATTCTTCTGACTCTTTTGGCAATCTCTTTAAAAGCAATGATTCAATTTTCAATGGTCTAAATCAGAAAGCTGTTGCCACTGCAGCATCATCTATAAAACATTCATTATTTTATGGGGAGCAAACTGTGGAACTGATTTCATAAAGCAAGAATATCTCAAGTTCAGTGTATTTTTGTAATTTTGAATTTGGCATTAACACCATGTGCAGCACCCAGTCAGAGCACCACGGATGCCTGAAATCAAATTCATAGACAAGGGGTTTCTACTCTATTATTTTTGAAAAGTGAATTATACTAATTTTGGTTTCTTTAATTTCCTGAGCCCTGATGAATGAGTTATCAGCCTGAAATATTAACCCTCTCCACTGATTCACTCTAACTTGTTTCCATTATTTTCTAGTTTTATTTGGAATTCTAGCATCCTTAGGAATTAATTTTAACACTGCTCAGCAGTTCCTTCCAAGTCACTGAGTCCAGAGCAGAAATAAATTTTAAACCATATCTCTCATTTCTCAGCATTCAGGCGCACATGAATATGAGTACTTTTTACAATATCACTTAAGGACATTTTAAGTCATTTCAGTTGAACTCCTTAACAGAACTTCATGTGGGAGATATTAAGCTTTGATCTATTCATTGATCTGAGGGGTAACACAATACGTTAGTGCAGTGAAGTCATATAATTTTTATCCTGCTTTAGTGCATTTCCAGTTTAAGGATATTATGCTGACTTCCTCTAACAGTGGATATAGTTCAGAGCATGGTCAGTTCCTTAGGTACTGTAATTAAAAACATAACTCATTGCATCATCATTCTCAGCAGTCAGTCTATATAACTGATCACAAATAAGACAAATGTTGTTGTGTATATAAAAGAAGAAAAGGTGCACTTATTTTAGAAAAGAATGGAATACACTTTGAGCTAGTATCCTAAATCAATTATCAGGCCCACTGCATAATTTGCAGGAATGAGGAAAGTCAGGTCTGGTTAGCTTGTCATGCAGTTGGACTGTCAGTGACCCTTGGGTACATCCAGAAGGGAAAGGTCTGAATGAGGTATAGAATGGCTCAGCAATTACCTGATTAGCTTCAAATTTTAAGATGTGATTCTTTAGGAGACGACATCTTTGAGGGACTTAAATCTTATTTTATAAAATTAGCTCTACAAATCTTGCAATCAGGGTTATATTTGCAATCTGCCTCACTATTAAATTTTATATGTTTTAGTTAACTAAACGCAGTGCTAACATAACAGCTTCTACAGCATGATACTAAAATATTATATAACATCAGATTTCAGAGAAAAAAAATCTTGAACCTTTTATTGTAAATATTCCATTTGGACATTAACAATCTCTCTTTTGAGCACTGGCACACTCAGACTTCAGTGCAGAATTTTTAAAAATACATGTAACATTAGTGTAATTTTACCCAAACTGTTTGCTTTTTCACTTCGTAACTAAGTTTCTTGAACAAACAATGTATTCATGGTAAGTGCGTAGCCTGAGACCTTTGTCCTGATGAAAGTTCAGATAAAACATGTTCTTTCCCAGATATTTGACAACCAACTTTTGTGATAAGTTAATGTTGATACTTGATGTTGTGACAAGTTGTCTCAAATGTAGTTGTACAAATACTTAGTAGTGGGTAGTAATATGCTTCTATTATAGCCAGTTACTCGAATGCAGCTCAGAACTTGCATACACTATAAAGAAAGACATGTCTTTATTAAAACTGCAGGGTGTATATATTTATTTCCAAACCAGTAAGAGGAAACTTCAGTATCTCACCCTCATGAGCACAGTACCAAGACAGCAGAAATCTGCCAAAGAATTCTGAATAATCTTGCAGATAACTGCTAAAGCATTATAAATGTATTGAACAAACAGCAAGAAACAGAATTTTCTAAAAATCTGACATAAAACAGTAAACACTGGAAATACTCTGTAAGTCTGACAGCTTCCAGCAAGATTTAACATTCCATGTTGGTGACATCCCATCACATGTCTTGTAAATTCTTATAAACATATTTTAAATATAAGTTGTGTCTTATAAAATACACTAGATTAAAATGTTAATGTTACAAAAGCTTAAAGATGCTCTACAAATGAGGTATTAACCATTGTATGTGAAATATATTGTAATTTTTATCTTAAGTGAGATGTAACAGCTATTTTGAATGTCCTACATTGACAGAAATGAAACAACCTACATCATAGCATGACAATGAAAGTCTGGATCTGAACATGGAGGGGGTTTTTGCAGGGGGTTCTGGATAGGTTTGGTACATTGAGGTAGGGAGAGGATGGCAGGCTGAAGGAACCAAGGTTGACAGAAGATGTGGAACATTTAGTCACAAGGTAGAAAAAAGGAACTATATTTAAGATTTACGAAGCAAGAATGAGATAGGGCTCTGTAGAGTTATAAGACAGCCAGGAATGAGCTTAAGTAGGAGAGCTAGAAGGGGCCATGAGAAGTCCTTGGCAAATAGGATTAAGGGAAACACCAGAGCATTACACATATACAGAAAGAATAGGAGGATGGCTTGGATTGAGAGCAGGACCAATCAGGGATAAAAGAAGAAACATGTGCCAGGAGTGAGTCGGAAGAGGTAGGGGTAGTCCTTAATAAATACTTTGCTTCGGTATTCAACAGTGAGAAGTTGAGATCAGCATTTAACAAGTTAAGAAAGATGATGTGCTAGAAAAGAACTTGGATAAATAAGTCCCAAGGGCTGGTTAGGATATACTCTACATCAGTTTGCTATGAGAAGCAATGGAAGAAATTGCTTTGCCTTTGGAAATGATCATTGTATCCTCTCTGGGCACCAGAAGTAGCACCAGAAGATTGTTTCTTCATGAAAGGTAATAGAGACAATCCTTGGAATTATAGAGAGAGTCTTACATCAGTGGTGGGCAAACTATAGGGGAGGATTCTCAGAGACAATATTTAAAAGCATTTGGAAAAGCATAGGGACAGGGATTAGGGATAGTCAGCAGGATTTTATAAGGGGCAGGTCATGCCTGATTGACTTATTTGAGGAAGTGACAAAACAAACTGATGAAGGTAGAGTGGTGGATCTGCTGTAAATAGAATTCAATAAGGTTCACCATGGTAGGCTCATTTAAAAATTGAGGAGATTTGTAATCTAGGGAAACCTGGCTGTGTGGATTCAGAATTGGCTTGCCCACTGAAGGTAAAGGGTGATAGGAGAAGGACTGTATTCTGCCTTGAGGTCTATTACTAGTGGTGTTCCACAGTGATGAGTTCTGGGACACCTGATCTTTGATATTTTTATTAATTACTTTGATGAGAAAATGGAAAGGTGGGTTAGTAAGTTTGAAGGAAGTTGAAGTTATGGATGGTATAGGAGGTTGCTGTAGGCTACAATGCAATATTGTCATGATGCAATGCTGGGCTGTGAAGTGGCAGAGGATGCTCCATCCAGAGAAGTGTGAAGTGATATACTTTGGAAGGCCGAGCTTGAAGGCAGATGGAAAAGTTAATGGCAAGGTTCTTAGCAGTGTAGGGGGACAAAGTGATCTTCTGGTCCACGTCCATAGATTCCTTAAAGTTGCCACACTAGTTGATAGGATGTGTAAGAAGACATATGGCATGTTGGCCTTCAATAGTTAGGGGCTTAATAGCTCAAGGTAATGTTGCAGCTCTATAAATCCCTGGTTAGCCCACACTTAGAGCATTGTGTTCAGTTCTGGTCACCTCACTATAGGAAGGATGATAAAGTTTTAGAGGTGGTGCAGAGGATATGTACCAGAATGCTGCCTGGATTTGGGATATTTCTTATGAGGAAAGTTTGAGCAAACTAGGACGAAGGAGCAAAGGAGGATGAGAGGTAACTTGATAGAGGTGTATAAGATCATAAGAGGGATAGATATAGTGGACAGCCAGCATCTTTTTCCTAGGGCATCAATGGCTAATATGAAAGGATATAGTTTTAAGATAGGTGGAGGAAAATACAGGGGAGATATCAAAGGTAGGCTTTTTACATAGAGAGTGTTAAGTGCATGGAACACACTTCCAGGTGTGGTGATGGGGAAGATAAATTAAGGACATTTAAGAGACTTAGGTAGATGGAAGAAAAATGGAGGGTTAGATTGCACGGAGTAGGTTAAAAGGTTGGCACAACATCATGGGTCGAAGGGTCTGTACTGTGCTGTACTGTTCTATGACCTATATTTTACATAACAATATTAGGAGATATTGGAAATGCTCAAATGCTAATATCTAATCGAATAAAATGATATTGAAAAGCGATTTATATTTGACAAATTGAATAGTTTTTACAGAAACGTTATAGCAGATAGGTAATTCAGTGGATGTATATATGGATTTCAAAAAGCAATAAGTTATTTCTTAAACCACTTTGTGAAATATTGCATGTGTGAAACTAATGAAAAGGCAATGGTCAAGTCAAAAAGGTTTCTTTAAGATAAAACCAAAATCTTGTATTGTGATGATTTGTTATTTGTACCAAACATTCTTTCCACAGATGCTTTCTAAATGCCTTAGTATTTCCAGCTTTTAATATTTCCAGCTAATGAGTTAGATTAAACGAATTCTGCTTAAACTAGATAATGTAAAAAATAGCAACTACTTCCAAACTTTAGGGCATGTTGCAGTGAACGGTTCTGGGGGTCCAAGGCAAGCTGAACACTGGAAGGTGATAATTCCAGAGCTCAGCCTCAGCTCACTATAGCAGAAACAAAATACATTAATTAAATAATAATAAATTTGTACAAGAATTATTTTGGCCATTTCCATTGATGTGTATAGTTTGGCAACCAATTGTACAAAGATATTAGCACCATAACCACCCTGCTCAGTGAGTCTATTGAATTGTGGATCTAATCTTCTTCACTGCATGATTGTGCCATTGATGAGTTACAAAGACGGAATGATGATTCAGACCAAGGGCAGTGAATTCTTAAGCAACAAAAGGATTTAAAAATTAGCAAAGATTTTGACAGAGAGAATAGAAAATCATTACTTCCTCTCGTTGAGAAGTCAGTGATAAGAGGTTAAAAGGTTAAAGCTATTACTAAGAGAATAAGGAGAGCAATTAGGGGAAATCTCATTATATGGAGAGCTGTTGATGCGTGAAGTACATTTCCAGAGGGAATGGTTCAGGCAGAGGTTCACCTTTTAAGAGAAAATTGGATAAATATTTGAAGCAAGGGAACTACAGGGCTATGGGAAAGATCAGAGTAATGGGATTAGCTTTAGACTGTTCTTGTAAAGATCTAGGACAGACATAATGACCTCATCAATGCTGTAGGTTTCTGTATTTCTATATCCAACTTACAGTACTCATTTCCTCAGGTGTAATATTTTTAAACTTTGTTTTGGGATGTCCAATGTAAAATAAGTAGAATCAACTCTCAGGCAGGTTATCATCAGAAAACCAGCAACTCATAGCCGTATTTGGATGAGCAGAAAGAAAAGAAAATACTTCTTCATAAAAAAGATAGCAGACAGAATTCACTCTCATTTCAAAAAAAAACCTTGAACAAGTCAACATATTGCACAGGTCATCTGTGAGCCTATCGAACTGGCCAGAAGGACCAAAAGGACTTTGAAAAGAAGTAGCTCATAGCTGGCGGCTGAGAAGTTTATCCATTGGTGCTTGTATGTGATTGTCTGTCGAATGTCCAAGAGGAACATTTGACCCTCAGTTTCAGTGTCCTGATGCCCATCCAATTATTTACAGTAATTGCCTTTCAAAGCTCTGAGGAATAGAGGCCAAATGATGAATCTTCCTGACTGGAGTCCGCTCTTTGATCAATGAACAGGTGGCTTATGTGCACGTCTATAGTAACTGAAAGAAAGCTAAAAAGATGCTTCATGATACCACTACTACACCTAAATTCAGGAATCATTGTTAATGATTAGGATTCCTTTAGGAATACAATGCAAAATCTCACATTATATTCTGCTCATTATTTCAATATTCTACAATATTGCATTGATGCTTTAAACCAAAGCTCACCTCCCTTTTAGAAATACTGTATGCAAATCTGGAAGAGAGAACACGAGCAAGTTTTTTAAAAATATAGATTGTAATATGTGCCTGTAATGTACTGCCAGGGGTGGAAATGGAAGCAGATACGATAGTGGAGGTTCATGAATAAGCAGGAAATGGTTGGATTATGGACAAAGTGTAGGCAGAAGGTATTAATTTAACATGACAGCATGCTTAGGATAGACAATGTAAAGTGAAGGTTCTATTCCTGAGCTGTACAATGTTCTGTGTAAATCTGCACAACTGGTAATTCTAGAGCTTCATAGCTCCATTGATGATCTTTGGTTTGGCCTCTGTGGAAGCTGTATGTCATCTTGTGACCTTGAGAATTTCAACTAGATACTCTGATTTACACCCTCGTCCCAAGGACAAACTGATGGTATGTTAATTGATAACAATGAAGTACCACCAATCTAGACGTATAATGCAGAGGATTAAGAGTGCAGTTGATAGGCATGGGAGGGAAGATGGGTTATTTGAGGAATAGAATTCATGGGATTGCACAGAGATTAGCACAGACATATGGACTGAATGGCTTCATTTTATTTCATATGGTATTCCCATAATTCATATTAACTTACATTTGTCATTACTTATTACCTATTATAAATAAAAATGGAACAAAAAGATTGTCTGTTCCATTCAGTGTGATTAGAAAAAACAATAAAATATGTTGCATTTTATATAATATTTTAATTTATGACACTATTTCTTCATTGATAACTTGATTGTAGAAATATAGTTTTAAAAAAATGCTTTCAACCAAAGATAACAGCCTTTTACTCAAACAAGTCATTCTGTAAAGAAGCAAACTAAATTTGAAATTGATGAAATCATAATGGTTGAGAATAAACAGCTCTAAAGTAAGCAGGTGATGCTGGTTTAATTCAGATTTGATTTTCTTTATATATCTAGAGTATATATTGGAGGAGGAAAAACTGATTAACAGCCATGTATCCCTGAACACATTCAGTCTTTCAAGTTAATTCAGCCTTGACAAAATCAAGTTTGAATTGTTCAACTATAGCCTGGCCTGTCAAGTGTCTCACATCACACATCAAGACTCAAGCTTTTACAGTCCTTCTCATACACTCATGCTAAACCAGGAATACATTGTGATGCTAACAGGCATGTGCAGTTTCTGGTGTCAGAATGAAATCTGCTGCACTGCCAAAGAAATCAACTGCTAAAATAACTGTCATAATTTTATAACTTGCCAGCTTGCTCAGTTCAAGAATTAACTCAAAAACTTCAATTCAGACTTATTTTGTAAACAGACTATTTCCTTGCACTGCTTTCGTTCTCACATGTCTAAGTAAAATATTCCAGTACTTCATTTACAATAGAAATTAGACCCTCTTCAAATTGAGTAGTATGCATCCATTTTACATTTCCAGATAGAATTAATTTGAACTGTTCTGAAAAACCAAAATAGTTTATTTCTTACTTTATAGATGTGAAGCCTGGACTAGCATGGAATCAGAGAAACTCCTTTCAGTAATGCGAGATGAAGAAAGAAGTACTAGCTTTAATACTGTCATTGTACTGTTATTATGTGTAGCTTAAATATGGGAAAGAAACTACATTGGGCAGTAGTTTGGAGCACAATGTACAGTGTTACTGAGTGGAAGAATGCATACATAAACCCAATCTCCATTCAATTACCAATCTTAGCCATGGTACTGGAGAGGGGCAAGGAACAAAAGCTTTGGAGTTCAGCCAACATGGAAATAATCTTGCTAAGAGAGATGTTCTTGGAATCTTTTGTGTACTGTCTAGACTTAATGGTGACATGACGCAGATGGAAAATCAGAGACAAGTATAGATCTATATTCCAAAACTAAACGTTATACTGCAGTTTATTAAAATAAAATAAAAATGATATATGCAATAGCAATATTCAACTCACTAATGACTGCAGTTCTGAAATATTCTCTTTAGAATCATACTTAAAGGAGCTGCCTGCCACGCCCTGTTGAAAAGTCTGGAAGATAATCTGCATAGCTGGCATGAATAAATGTGTCGAAAAACCATTCTGATTTTCTTCACCTTTTTTCAAGCATAGAACAAGAGGCCATTCATATAGCAAATGCATTCTTCATCCTAAACCTTTTAAATTAAATTGAGACAGACTGTTGTCCTTTTCATTATACTATCAGCAAGGTAAATTAAAATGCACCAACTAACCTTACATTTATCTTGGGAAGTTTGGTGCCTTCATTGACATGTTACTGAATGCAATAGATCGCCTCTAGAGGGAAAAACATTGCTGCTTTTAATGCTTTTCCTTTTGTGTGAGATTCCCTGAGAATAAAGCCAGCCTATTTCAGTGAAACTTCACCACCAGAAATTTGGCATCAAGGTGGTCTACTTACAATAAGAGGATAGTTGGGTTAGAAAGACAATTCACTACAAACTGCTCTTCAACAGCACAATCCACTTATATTGCACAATGCATTGCTCTTGTCCTCTGACTTAGAGTACAACTTCTGCATAATGCCAAAAAAAAATCTGAACTCCCATGCCACTTCAAACTTCCAGCCAATACCCTGACAGATATAGCAGCATGGTAGCTTAGGGGCAGCACTGTAGCGTAACGCTTTACGCACCAGCACCGTCTGTAAAGAGTTTTCTCCCTGTGACAGCATGGGTTTCCTCTGAGTGCTCTGACTTCCTCCTACATTCCAAAGACGTACAATTTAGAGTCAGTTAGTTGTAGGAATACTACATTGATGCCATAAGCATGGTGACATTTGCAGGCTGTCTGCAACACGTGTTGGTTGGTGATGCAATCAACACATTTCACTTAGGTACACGTGGCAAATAAATCTAATCTTTAACTCTAAGATAAGTGTTGAAACTTGAATAGGGACTGACTTTCTTACCTTTATTTTTTGCCCTGCAGTATTCCCACTTGTAACTTTAAGCATTATGTAAATTGAGAAACACAGCCGCTTAAGTACTTCCTATCAGTTAGACCCAAATGCCCCAGTGTCTAATGTTGCTATGGCAGCAGATGGAAGCAGATAACATTTTAAATTCAGTAAGCCCCAAATGTAATTACAAACCACAAGATCCCATACAGTAATGGCACCAAAATTGAAAATAAAAACAGCATTTTACACAGAGGGCAACAGAATGGACTGTCTAAAGTGAACTCAAAATGAGATAATTTCCACCAAGAGAACCCTTAATGTGTTCCAACTAAACTAATTCCCTAATCCTCCCCCGCTCCAGCTGGACTCCATAGTAAAGACAATGATTCAAGGCATTAACAATGCTTTGAGCCACAGTTATATTCTTGATGCCACACTCAAAATTCTTAGTAGGGAAGAAGAAAATTTGGGCCACTGTTTAATGGAATGGACAAACTGTTGTCCACATTGCTGTGCTAAGTTTTATTTATCGGCAGAAGAGTGTTCCAATAAAGAATCTCAGTGTTCATTTCATCCTTGCTGTTGGTGAATTTAATCCACAATAAAACTAATGATTCTGAGAACAAAATATCCAAAGTTCAAAGTTCAAAGCAAATTTATTGTCAGAGTACATATATGTTACCATATACAACCCTGAGATACATTTTCTTGTGGGCAATCACAGTAAATACAAGAAAAACATCAGAATCAGTGAAAGACCACACCCAACAGAACCATCAACAACCAATGTGCAGAAAAAAAAACAATAAACTGCATACAGAAAAAGAAAGAGAAATAAAAGAAGAAATAATAATGACAATAATAAGTAACTGGCAATAAATATCACTTAAATGGGAATTATAGGCTGCAGATAGTAATGAGAGCAATTCAGAAGAAATATATTTAGAAGTTTTGTGAGCAGCCCGCAACTCTACACCATGGTTCACCAATGCCATCTTCTTTATCCAGTTATCACCTTTACAGAAGAAATGGATAAATGCAAAACAGAAGAACGAGGTTAATACTTGTTTTACAATGATGCGAGTAGAAATCTGGTGCTAATTTTCTAAAGAGAAACAAGGGAATGTCATTGAGAATCAATGAAGAAAAACTGTCAATCAAGAATAACATAAGGTATTCTAAAATGTAGTCAAACTAGCTGGTAGAAACAACATACAATTGTTCTAAACAGGAACAGCATCTATACATACTCTCATCACAATTTTATTAAACCACATTGTCTGCCTGTCTGCCGCTCAGACCAAGTGATTCCCCCTTTGTTCTAGTGCATAATTAATGCCTGTGCTTCTCTCAGCGCCATAAGTGTGTGAGGAAATTTGTTCTATTTGACAGTAAGAGCTGCTTTTGACTGAAGCACCAAATATCCTGAGATGGAGCTGCTGCAAACTGTATTCTTTGCTTCTTTATTGGGAGCATGACCTTGTGATTTTCTGTCACGTGGGTTGACAAGGAGAGGGGGAGAGGAGGAAGAGGAGAAGGGGGGAAAGAGAGAATGAGTGAGAGAGAGAGAGGGGAGAGAGTGAGAGAGTGTGAGGAAAGAGAGAGAGAGTGTGAGGAAAGCAAGGGAGAAATATTTCTGAGAAACAAAACCTCCATCTGTGCCCAAACTTACTAACACCTGCAAAACAAACACTCAACATTGCCAATACACTGCAGGAAGGCAAAATTAAAATTCCTAATGAGATGAGTAAAGCTCTGCATGATGCTTTGGATCCCAGGTCTTTGGAAGCAGGAAGAGGGAAGGATACTGGGAACCGTATCCCAATAAGAATATCACCAAGGGAGTTAGATCAATTATTAAATCTTAACCGTTCATCAAGCAACCATCTGTCCAGGAATTAGTAAAGGCTAATTATGTCTTGTTGAACTACCTTAGATCAACTAATTTACAGTGTGCTGTTCACCAAATTCCCAATTAGGAATTGCAGCATTTATTCAGTGAAATAATTTCACACAAACATACATAAAAATTAGAAGCAGGAATAGGCCACTCAGCCCCTCAAACCTGTTCTACCCTTTAACAATATATTCTCTGATCTGAATGTAACTTCGCATTGTCTTCCTGCGTATCAAGATAATGTTTCACTCCACTGCTTTGAAGGAAACTATCTCCTTTGCTCCAAGAACATTCCAAGTCTCAGTTTCCACCATCAGTCAGTTTAAATGACCTGAGTGTAATCCTAACTACCATTGCTGTCTGTGTGGGATTTGCACATTCTCCATGTGACCACGTATCCCTCAGAAGTGTATGTAAATTGCTCCTAACATGTAAAATCAGAATCAGAATCAGAATCAGGTTTATTATCACCAGCATGTGATGTGAAACTTGTTAACTTAGCAGCAGCAGTTCAATGCAATACATAATCTAGCAAAGAGACAGAAAAATAATAATAATAAATAAATAAAACAAAATTAATAATAAACAAGTAAATCAATTACGTATATTGAACAGATTTTTTTTAATGTGCAAAAACAGAAATACTCTAAATTTAAAAAGTGAGGTAGTGTCCAAAGTTTCGAAGTCCACTTAGAAATTGAATGGCAGAAGGGAAGAAGCTGTTCCTGAATCGCTGAGTGTGTGCCTTCAGACTTCTGTGCTTCCTGCCTGATGGTAAAAGTGAGAAAAGGGCATGCACTGGGTGCTGATGGTCCTTAATAATGGATGCTGCCTTTCTGAAACACCACTCCCTGAAAATGTCCTGGGTACCTTGTAGAATAGTGCCCAAGATGGAGCTGACTAGATTTACAACCTTCTGCAGCTTCTTTGGTCCTGTGCAGTAGCCCCTCCATACCAGACAGTGATGAAGCCTGTCGGAATGCTCTCCACCGTACAATTATAGAAGTTTTTGAGTGTATTTGTTGGCATGATAGGAATGTGAGGAGGTCATATTATGAGGAAAATTAGTGGGAGAATGTGATTGCTCTGTGAGTAGACGTAGATTCAATGGCTCTATGTCATAAAGAAATATAAGATTTCCAATGACTCATGACTCAGTGAAAGAGAAAAAAATAATTGTTGTCCTAAATAAGTGATACCTTTTTAAAAAATAGTAAACCTTAGTTCTAATGTGTCCTGCAAGAGAAAATATCAATTCTACATCCATCCTGTCCAGCCGTCTGTATCCATTTCAAACAAGTCTTCTCTCACTCCATGTGGAACAAACCTAACGCGTCTAACCTTTCCTCTGAAGACAACCCACCTAATCCATGTATCAATGTAGTAAATTTTAATTAAACTGCTTCAAGTGCATTAATACCTTACCTGAAATAGACTGATACAATATTTAATATTCCAGGTGTGGTCTCACACAATATTATTGTAGTTGCTATGGTTTGAACAGTTTCCCATTAGTACAGGGGAAAGTTTTTGGAAGTAAGATGTAATATTACAGTGGGAAATACTGAGAGAAATATGGGAACAAAGACATAACTTTGTTTTGTCATGATCCTCACTAAGAAATACTTCTGTTGTAGACCCATCAGTTAGCAGCATGGCTTGCATGTTATAATGGAGTAAGCATGACAGAGGAAATTTCTGTGGGCAACAGAAGTTAATTCACAATTCATCGTGAATCATGGAGTCAAAGGGTGGAGTGAAATCAAAGAAGTAATCTTTGTTGGCTGCTACTCCTCAGCTTTTCTCATGGAGTTATGCTTTGAAGATCATGTTCACTATACTCCTGAACTTATGGAGTGCTTTTGGGAAGCAGTCCTTTGGCCAATGAGAGGATTGGCGTCCTTTGGCGTTGAGGATGACCATGATAGGCTAGACTGGAATCACATGAGACCTAGGGTCAGATAGCCAATTGAATAGGAAATTAGTTTGGTGGGAGAAAGCAGAGGGTGGAGGGTTGTTCTTCAGACTGGAGGTCTGTAGTCATTGGTGCATCATTGAGAGCAATGGTGTGTTCACAATTGTTAAAAATTTGGATGAGATTGTCGGTGGCATAATTTGTATGTTTGCAGTTGACACTAAAATTGGTGGTGTGGTGTTCAATGAAGAAAGTTCCATCAGGTTACAACAGAATCGGGATCAATTGGGAATGTGAGCCAAGAAATGGCAGAATTTAATTCATTCAAGTGTAATGTGATACAATCTGGGAAGTTAAACAAGTGTGGAAGATTCGTATTGAATGACAGTGCCTTGGGGAAAGAGATGTAACAGTAAGATCTTGGAGTGAAAGTAAATAGTTGCCTTAAAGTGAAGGGACAGGCAAGCAGAGTGATAAAAGAGGTTTATACTTGGTTTCATTGAACAGTCATCGAGTACAAGAGTCATGACATCATCTTACAGCTGTACAAGACATTAGTGAGACCGCACTAGAATATGTGTGTGAAGTTGTGGTTGCCATGCTAGAGGAATGATGTGATTAAGCTGAAAAGGGTGCAGAAGAGATTTGCAAAGACGTTGCCAGGACTAGAGAGCTGGAGCTATAAGGGAAGATTGAGCTATCTGAGATTGTTTTCTTTGAACTGAAGGTAACGAAGGTGTGATTTCATAGGGTTTGTAAAATCATGACTTGTATGGATAAGATGGATTCATCAGACTGTTTTTCCAGGGTAGGGAAATATAGAACTAGTGGACATAGGTTTAAGGCGAGAGAGGAAAAATTAAAGAAAACATGAGGTGCAAGTTGTTCATACAAAAGGTGATGGGGCTATGGAATAAGCTGCCAGAGGAAGTGGTAGATGTGGGTAAAATCTCAATGTTTAATGGACATTTAGACAGGTTCATGGATAGGAAAAGTTTAGATGGATATGGGCAAAATGCAGGTAATTAGTCAAGTTCAAGTAGGATTCTTGTTTAGCAAGGACAAGTTGGGCCACAGGGCTTTTTCCTTACTGTATAATTTTGTAACTCTGTCTTTCCCTGTAGATTACAGGGAGAACCATCCAACGTACCATAGTTGGATTTCTTCTTTTGTTGAAGGTGGTCATCGTTACAGGATCTCCGAGGTCTCCTGGATATTCACCTCTTTCCAAATCTCAATAATGAGATTCCTGATTGGTGAATGAACTTCTTGTGTCAACTTTTCGGATTTTACGGGGTATGTTTTCTGCTCCAGAACCATTGCAATCTTTCTCAACTTCTTATTGGCCAGATGGCTGAAATATTGATCCAATTAGAGCACTGTAGAATGGAGTTGTTCTGTGTTCTCATTTTGAGAGATGGTCTTTAGAGTGTTCCTTTCAGCAGGGGGTTGACTGGCTTTTGGTCCCTGATGGGCTCATTCCATTTCTTGGTTCCCAGTGGATTAGTTGCTCTGGGTGTTTGAACACTGTGGAACTCTGCATGCCATGGCTGTCAGCAAGTTGCTGACCCTCCAGAGCTCTCTTCATCCACTATCTTTCTTTAGGTCATGATCTTCTGAACATCTGCGTTCAGCTCCTGGTTATTTTCCCTCAAATAAAGCTCAAGCTTCCCAACAACAATTGCTGCATATTTGTGCTTATTGAACAGATCAGTCTGCTGGGTATCATCATCAAATCAGTCCTGGTTCTTCCTATTAGAGAAGCCGAGAGTTTATAGACAGGTGCCAATCATGGCAGACTTCAAGACAAACAAGCTGTGAGCACTCTGCGGATCATCTAGGGAGAGATTTGATAGGTTTATTGTGGGACTCCTCCTCAGCAAAGCTGGATTTGATGGAATCCTAGAGAACATGGACGTTGATCTATCTGAAGCAATACTTCTGTTACTGATGATGTCATGCAGCTGCGATACATAGATTATGCTATCATTTGCATATACGGAAGCCAAGGCCGTAGATGGTGCTGGAGACACAAAAATGCAAATGCTGGGAATTACAGCAAAACGTGAACTGCTGGAGGATCTCAGCAGGTCAGACAACATCAGTGGAGGCAGTGAGAGGGCCGGCATTTCAGATTGATCATTTGCGTCAGTCTGCTGGAACAAAGGCCCTAGCCCCTTAGGGGAGACAGAAGCAGACACAGTAAAAGATAAACACAAGAGATCCTGCAGATGCTGGAAATCCAGAGGAATACACACTTAATCAGATCAGGCAGCATCTGTGGAAGGAAATAAACAATTAACATGTCAGGCTGGGACCCTTCATCAAGGCCCTCCATTTTCTGATGGTGCTTGATAAAGTGGTTCCCCAATCTACATCAAGTCTCAACAACTTCAAGGAGGCCACATTGGGAGCACCAGATACAGTAAATGACCCCAACAGATTCGCAGGTGATGTGTTACTTCATCCGGAAGGACGGTTTGCGTCCTTGAATGCCAGGAGTGAGAAATGGGAAAGGGCAAATGAACTAGGGAATCCATGGAGGGAATGATCTCTGCAGGAAGCAGAAAAGGGGGTAGGTAAAGATATGCTTGGTGGTAAGACCCCATTGAAGATGGCCGAAGTTGCAAAGAATGATGCGTTGGTTGTGAAGGCTCATGGGGTGGTAGATGAGGACAAGATGAACACTATCGCTGTTAAGGCAGCAAGAAGATGGTGTGAGCACAAAGTTATGTTTTATAACTCCAAAACATAAAACTAATTGAAAGCAAAAACAGGGAGCTGAGAATGCAGTGTCTAATTTCATTTCATTTTACTTTAGCAAGAAGTGGGCAAATGACAAGATGACATATGCCATTCACGTACTTTTACATATAACCTGCAAAAATGTCTTTCCTGATGAGGGGTATCTTTATGCTTGGGGCCTCCTCAGGGGAACTGTAGGAGTTGACTCTGGGACTGCAGGAAGTGGTCCTGACAACTCAGGACAGATTTCTTCTCCTCTCTCCAAGATGCTCCATCAGCATTTCTATGATTATTTGTCCTCTTGAATTCAATCTTGTAATTGTGCCCTCCAAGAAACATACCCAGTCTCTGCATTTGTGCTGCTGCTGTTAGTGGATTGAAAATGGTTACAAGTGGTTGATGGTTGGTAACAAAAGTAAACTCTCTCCCATCCAAGTACAGGTTGAAACATTTTACACTCCAAACTGTAGTCAATCTGTGCATAATGTTTCTCTGCAACAGTAAGGGAATGTGATACAAAGGATATGGGGATATACTTCTATCATTCGTAACATGTGACATGACTGCACCTATCCCATAAAGCGAGGTGTCACAGGCGAGCTTCAGTGGACAATATGGATCATAATGAGCAAGTGCAGCATTTTAAGTCCATCACCATTTCCTTTGTCTTTTGGAAAGCCACTTCACACTGCTTTGTCCATTGCTATTTATTCCTGATAAGTGGTAATGAGTTCAAGGGGTAGAGCACAGTAACCAGATTTGGCAAAGGACTGGTTATAGTATTTGACAAATTTTAAGAAGGATCACAACTGTGACAAATCCTTTGGCCTTTGGGCATCCACCATTGCTTGAATTTTCTAGGCACCCTTGTGTAAATTCTAGTGCCTCCAAGTGCTGCTTCAATTTAAAAAATCACACTTGTTGCACTGTGTTCTGACCCCATAATCTTCTAATCTTTTTAACACGGTTTTGAGTCTATGGAGATGTTCCTTATCATCCTTATTGCTAACAATGATGTCATCCAGGTAACTCTGAGTGCCTGAGCTGCCTTTCAGCACCTGGTCCATAGCTTTCTGCTAGAATGCAGGTGCAGATGCTACTCCAAAAATAAGCCTATTATAGTGAAAAGGACCTTTAAGAGTTTTTATGGTGAGAAACAATATGGACCCTACTTCCACCTCCATCTGTAGATAGGCCTCAGCTAAATCCACTTCGACAAATTGTTTACCTCCAGAAAAGTTTGCAAATATATCCTCTATTTGATCTAATGTCAGTAGTGGGTTGATTGTGATCTTAAAATCACCACAGATCATGACAGACCCATTCTTCTTGGCTACTGGGACGTCTGGCATTGCCTATGGGCTGCACTCAGCCTAGGAAAGAATTCCTTCAGCCTCCATGACAACAAGCTCACTGACTACTTTATCTTGGATGGTATAAGGCTTCATAAATCTTGCATGTGGCATTTTCATTTGACACTATTTTACCCTTGATATGTTTGAGTTTTCCAATGCCATCCTTGAACACTGCCGTGGCATCACCCAGTACCTTTCTTAATTTGTTTTCAGTTGACTCTGTTGCAGGGGATGTGGCATGCAAATTGTAGATGAATCTCCAATTAAGTTGTAGTTGTCTCAATTAATCACGACTCCATAATGCCAGCACTCCTGATTTTACAACATACAAGACCAATGTAGCTTGTTGATTGTACTTCTCTGTTATAAATCTTATATCCACTGTTAGGAATCTCTTACCTTTTCTCTGGGATAAGTTCTTAGTTGGCTATCTGCAGCATCATATCAGTATATTTGAAATGCCATTCAAACTCATTTTGTGGAATGACTGAAACAGCCAAGCCAGTGTCCAATTCCATTTTCATTAATTTACTATTCATTTCTGATGTAAGCCATATTGCTTTTCTCTTGTTAATTTTTACATTGTAAATCTCAAGGTTATCCACCCTTGTATCACTCTCATCATTATCAGATTTTTCATCAACAGCATGCAGATGAGTTCTCTTTCTGAAACTTCAGCTTGACTTTTTACCTTTTTCTCTTCACTGTGCAGTCCATTTATTTTTGTCTGCCCAACATGTATGCATGTATCCTACTCTGCGATTTTCTCCTTTAAACCTGCATTGGTCTGGTGTATCTGAACCCCTGCCATCATAATAATACAATTTGTTTGACTAAGTAGCTTCTGTTTAGATGTTGCAATTTTATTCACACACACTTTGATTGCTGACTTAACTCGATTGTGTCTTTGTTTGCTGTTTCCATTAATACAGCTACCTCATCTGCTCTTTACGTTCCTCTTTACTGAAGGTACGTTGTGCTTCAGTTAGAAGTCATTTTTTATTTCTTTCGTGTAAGATTCCACAAACTAAACAATCTCTCAATGCTAAGACAATATCTTCAATTCAGCCATATATGCTGAAATGGACTCCCCTTCCTTTTGATTCCACTTATGAAACATAAAGAGTTCTGAAATCAACAATACTCCTAAATGTTCCTGCATTGCTTTCATGATATCAGCAAGGCTCATTTTGACTGGTTCAGTTGGAGCAATCAAACTTCAAAGCAAACTGTATGCCTTTAAACCCAATGCACTCAACAAAACTGGCACTTGCTTCTCATTGGTTATGTAATTTGCTTCAAAATGCAGTTCAGTTCCCTCAGTCTGCATATTCCCTTTATCTGCTGTGCAGTAGAATGCATCTGTCTTTCCGAGGTAGCCAGCCATTTCTGCTTTTCATTAATTCATGATTATTATCAGCCAGTACTCATTGTTTATGAGCCATGAATTTGTCCATTTTCTGCCGTTTTTAAAACTTAACTGTTTTTCTGTCTCGCTTCTGAAGAGACACACACTGTGCTGCTTTACAAAAACTTCAATATTTTGCCTCTCTTCAACAGGTAGGTAGTCATCTTGGGTTTGTTTCTAAAAACCTTGTCACCACTGTTCTGCTTTGTAACTACAAAATCTAAAACTAATTGAAAGCAATAATATGGAGCCAATAACGTAAGTCAACTTTGGTTTAATTTTACTTTAATGAGACATGAGTATGACCTGGTGCCCTAATTACGTATGCCATTTACATACTTTCACTTACTGTTTAACTTGTAATGGACTAAGATGAACATGAATGCTTAATCAAACAATATATTTAAAATATTACTCAAGTATTATCAAAAAATTAAACACACAACACCCAGATGGCCAGGAAATAGAGGAGATGCATGTTAAGGTAGCATCAATGGTGGAGGAAAGGAAACCCCATCCTTTGAAGAAGGGGGCATCTTTGATGTCCTGGAAAGAAAAACCTTATCCTGGGAACAGGGAACAGATGCAGTAAAGTAGGAACTGAAAAAAAAGGAATGGCAATTTTCACAGGAGACAGTGTGGGAAGAGATATAGTCAAGATGACCATGGGAATCAGCGGGTTTACAGTAATAGGGACAAAGAGATCGAGAAAGGGGAGAGAGGTGTCAGAAATGGACCAAGTGAATTTAAGGAAAGTTGGAAGTTGGAGGCAAAGTTGATGAAATTGATGAAATGGGTGCATGAAGCACAGCAGTTGGCAATGTAGCGCAGGAAGAGTTAGGGAGCATTGCCAGGGAAGGCTTGGAACAAGGGCATGTTTCAGACTGAGAAAAAGGTTCACGCATGTGCACAAAACTTGGTTGAGGAAGTGCAAAATTTCCTGGTAACCCCTCCTGTCACTTCCAATTAAATGGACTCCGATAACTAGCATTCATTTCTCAATCATACTTTAACTACTTGTGCACAAGGACAACAACCCAAGACAGCTCTATTGATTGGTTCTGTCTGAGTTTATTAAACAAGACACTTTATAGCAATGTTCAACTAATCATCACAGCAAATGATAGATTGTACAATGCTTTTTACTCTATATTTGGTCATTGTAGATACAGGCTGCCATTAGTGGAATACTACTCTAGTCACATAGCTGTTGCTATGGCTCTAGACTTCCACTGAGAAGAGGACACCCAACTTTATTATATAGTTCTGTTTTGCCTGCAACTAGTGGGATCACTTCCACATTCACTTTTGTCTTGCCAAATGATGGGGTCATATAACTGCAGTTGTTAAAATTACAAGATGGTAGCTCTCAGAGTGCAGTCATTTCTTTTTTTACACTTGCTTCGCACAAAGCAACAAACATTCTAACACTGACAGAGAGAGAACTGTACACATGTTACATCACCGTAGGTCTCTGGCTCACTAACACTCAAAGTCAAGTAGGACCAATCAGAATGATAGAAGAACTTCAGATCTTAGCATCAGGAGCATACAAGTGCTCTGCATCAGCAGTGAAGGAGCAGGGCAGCTCGTAGACTGCGCAACCCCCCACTCCCCTCTGTCGACCACCCACTCCACTTGTAGTGTATGCAGTTGCTTCATTGCCTCATTAGCCATGGCAGAGCCCACAAAGCCAGAGTGAAGCAAGTCATCATCAATCCTAAGGGATTGCTCACAAAAAGGTGACCCAGTTGTAATGCAATCTCCCTACTTTATTTTTAATTCCCTTCACAATCAACAACGAGATTCTCGTAGCTTTCTTAATTACCACCTGCAAATTCATGACTTTTTTTTAATTGGTAAAGAAGACAAACAACAGAGCTTTAAAACTATCAATCATGTATTCATTATCAAACTACAGTTAGGAGCATTAAATTGTAAATCCTAATCATGAAGTTAGGTAGAGTTGATTTGTTAAGTTTATTTCAAAGTTAAAGTAAATGTATTGTCAATGTATGTATACGTTACCATATACTACCTTGAGTTTATTTCCTTGCAGACAAGAAATACAACTGAATTTTATGAAAAACTTTACATAGACAAATACTGAAAAAAAAACAAATTCAAAGTATGTAAACTTATTATTGAAGCACATATATACAGCCCTGAGATTTGTTTTCTTACAGGCATACTCAATAAATCCAATAACCGTAATCCAATCAATGAAAGACCAATAGGGCAGACAACCAGTGTGCAAAAGACAACAAACTGTACAAATATACAAAGAATACTAATAATAATAAAAAATAAATATTGAGAACATGAGATAAACAGTCCTTGAAAGTGAGTTGTGGGAACAGTTCAAAGACAGGGCAAGTGAAGTTATCCCCTCTGGTTCAAGAGCCCATTAGTTGATGGGTAATAACTGTTCCTGAACCTGGCAGTGCAAGTCCTGAGGCTCCTGTACTTTTTTCCTGATGGCAGCAGCAAGAAAGGAGTGTGACCTGGGTGGTGGGGGTCCTTGATGATTGTTGCTGCTTTCCCGCAACAATGCTCCATGTAGATGTGCTCAAAGGTTAATGGGCTTTACCGCAGATGGACTGGGCCATACCCACCACTTTTTCAAGTCAAGTCAAGTCACTTTTTATTGCCATTTCGACCATAACTGCTGGCACAGACGAGATGTTTTTCAGGACCATGATACTACATGAAACAGTACAAAACTACACTGAACTACATAAAAACAACACAGAACAAAACTGCACTAGACTACAAACCTACCCAGGACTGCATAAAGTGCACAGAACAGTGCAGGTATTACAATAAATAATAAACAAGACAATAGGCACAGTAGAAGGCTGTAAGTTGGTGTCAGTCCAGGCTCTCGGTATTGAGGAGTCTGATAGCTTGGGGGAAGAAACTGTTATGTAGTCTGGTCGTGAGGACCCAAATGCTTCCATGCCTTTTCCCAGAAGGCAGGAGGGAAAAGAGTTTGTATAAGGGTGCGTGGGGTCCTTCATAATGCTGTTTGCTTTGTGGATGCAGTGTGTAGTGTCAGTGTCTATAATGGTGGGAAGGAAGACCCCGATGATCTTCTCAGCTGACCTCACTATCCACTGCAGGGTCTTGCGATCCGAGATGGTGCAATTTCCGAACCAGGCAGTGATGCAGCTGCTCAGGATGCTCTCAATACAACCCCTGTAGAATGTGATGATGATGGGGGGTGGGAGATGGTCTTTCCTCAGCCTTCGCAGAAAGTAGAGACGCTGCTGGGCTTTCTTTGCTATGGAGCTGGTGTTGAGCAACCAGGTGAGATTCTCCGCCAGGTGAACACCAAGAAATTTGGTGCTGTTAATGAGCACTACCGAGGAGCCGTCGATGTTCAGTGGGGAGTGGTTGCTCCGTGCCCTCCTGAAGTCAACAACCATCTCTTTTTGTTTTGTTCACATTCAGAGACAGGTTGTTGGCTCTGCACCAGTCCCTTAGCCACTGCACCTCCTCTCTGTAAGCTGACTCGTCGGTTGTGCTGATGAGACCCACCACAGTCGTGTCATCAGCAAACTTGATGATGTGGTTTGAGCTGTGTGTTGCAGCACAGTCATGAGTCAGCAGAGTGAACAGCAGTGGTCTGAGCATGCAGCTCTGGGGAGCCCCTGTGCTCAGTGTGATGGTGTTGGAGATGCTGCCTCTGATTCGGTCTGACTGAGGTCCCCAGTTATTGAAGGATTTTCTGTTCAAGGGCATTGGTGTTTCCATACCAGGTTGTGATGAGCTCTCCAACACACATCTAACAAAGTTTGTCCAAGTTTTAGTTGCCATGCCAAATCTTTGCAAAGTTCTAAGGAAGCGGAAGCACTGTTGTGCTTTCTTCATAATTGCACTTGTGCGCTAGGCCCAGGACAGGTCTTCTGAAATGATAACACTGAGAAATTTAAAGTTGCTAACTCTCTCCTTTTGCATACTGACCCTCAATGTACAAAAGACAAACTGCAAATGAAAATAATACTGAGAACATTAGTTGTAAAGAGTCCTTGAAAGTGAGTTGGCAGGTCAATGAATCAGCTCAGAGTAGTGGTGAGTGAAGTTACCCAATCTGTGCCTGGAGACTGATGTTTGTATGGTAAAATCTGTCCCGAACCAGGTGGTACGGAATGTAAGGTTTTTGTACCTGTTACCCAATGGTAGTAGTGAGAAGACGGCATGGCCTAGATGATGGGGAACCTTGGCAATGGATGCTGCTTTCTCATGGCAGCACTCCATATAAATGTACTCAGTGGTGGGAAGTCTTTGCCTTTGATGGACTAGGCTGTATCCACCACTATTTGTATTCATGGGCATTGGTGTATCCATACCATGCTATCATGCAAACCAGTTAGGATATTCTCCACTTTGCAACTAAGTCTTTGATGACATGCTGTAACTGCAAAATCTTCTATCAAAGTAGTGGTGCTGATCTTTACGATGATCCTTACATGCTTACCGCAAGACAGATCCTCTGATATGTTAATGCTAAGGAATTTAAAGTTACTGACCTTCTCAACATCCATTCCCCTAATGAGGACTGGCTCATGGACCTCTGGCATATGAAGATCTGACGTTGGTGATAAAACTCGAAAATATTGATGAATTGTGTCATGAATGCTTAAGTGTAGTTCTGAGCCACCTAAAATTGTCAATTGCCAGCAGACAAGTTTCTGTCCTTTTCTACAGCACCCCATCCCTCTCTACCCAGCATCAGCCCTAGTCCCATCAATAACCCCCTCCCTCAGTTCATCACCAACAATCACTCTTCTTCCTCTCGCGTCATTTTATGCCTAATCTTTGTAGCTCTGGACTTTTTCTGTTCTTGTTTCCCGAGAATCTGAGACAGAAGTGCAGTGTATATTCTGGCCTAAGGGCTGAAATGCAGGCCACCTTTCACCTTTGCAAGAACAAGTTGCCTTTTACAGAATCTATACTGTAGTAAGAGTCAAAAGTTCACAAGTTGTGTCTGTCTGAGTAGTGCTCGTGTTGGAGATAATGCATGGAGCCAAAAAGAGATCGTCATTTGGAAATTAAAAGTGATCCTCATAAAATTACTGGAATTAAACAAGCTCTTTCAGATTGTAAAACATCAGCGCAGCTTTTAAAGATTAGTTGTAATTTGTTTCAAATGTTTTTACAGATAAATGTTTTTCAAACATTGTGTTTCAATGACCTCATCAGGGAATTTATTGGGTGGATGTTCTGAACTCAGCAATGCAGAGAGTTCAGTGACAAGAATTTGCTATAAAATTGGTAACTAAGTATCCAACATATTTGAGTGATCATGTAAAAAATGGCACACTTTGCCCTTGGTGTTTTCTCCAAATTAATAGATCTATTTAAGCCTTATCTGCCACATTCCCTAAAAGTTCCCAGGTAGGGAATGTGCTGCTTCAATGCTCATCTCAACAGAGGTCACAGTGAGGCTGTTACAATTCAAATCAGAGTTCATGGCTAAGAAGGCGAGATTCAACAAAACCCCCGTCCTTGACTGGAAGGGCCTGTGTGTGCATTGTACTCAGCTGTGAACTGCTCCACAACAAAATGGAAACCAATATTCAAAATCAAGCTCAAAAAAGAATCTGAACTCTGCATTGAGGAGCTTGGTACATCCAGCCAAGTTTGCTGATTAGGTCATTGCTACACAATGCTGAGGATAATTTGAAAAGAATTTATTTGAAAATACATTTGAAGCAAATTACAACTGATCTTTAAAAGCTGCACTGTTTTTTTAACAGTCTGGGAGATCTTGTTTAAACAGGAGGTGGTGAACATCTGAATGATCGACTGATCTGAAAGCAGTCTCTGCGGGTGGCTTCATATGGGTTCATAGATATTCAGTGGCTGATTCAAATTATGTCCAATGTCCTCTTATTGACTAATTGGATGTCAGTTGATGTGGTTTCTGAATCAGAATTAATAACATCGGTATATGTCATGAATTTTGTTGGTTTGTGGCAGCAGTGCATTGCAATATATAATGATACGACTGCAAATTACAATAAATAGATAAATATTAAATAAGAGAGAATTCTGTCAGAAGCAAGAGAAAATCTGCAGATGCTGGAAATCCAAGCAATGCACAGAAAATGCTGCAGGATCTTAGAAGGCCAGGCAGTATCAAAGGAAAAGAGTACAGTCCACGTTTCAGACCGAGGGCTCGAAACATCGACTATACTCTTTTCCATCGATGTTGCCTATCCTGCTGAGTTCCTCCAGCATTTTGTGTGTTGCCTGGAATTCTGACAGAACCTGTTTTGCATTACAGACCACACCCTAATGGCAAAATACCAACATACTGAATTTCATTGTGCAACCAAGATTACGGTTACAGATCCCGCAACCCGCCTGGGTTTTAGGGGTTCTGTGCAGATGAGTGCTGCACCAGTTGCCTCCATCTCTTATGGGTGTGGGTGAGTACCCGAGTTGCGACAAAACTCTCTCCGGTCCACTCTGCAATGTTGCAATGCCACCCATTTTAATCCCACTTCCCATTCCCATTCCAGTATGTCTATCATGGTCTCCTCCACTGTCATGATGAGGCCATACTTAGGTTGGTAGAACAACACCTATATTCGATTTGGGTAGCCTCCAACCTGATGGCAGGAACATCGATTTCTTGAGTTTACTTCTGGTAATGCCCTTGTCCTTCACCATTTCCTATCCCCTTTTCCCTCTCTCACCTTATCTCTTTGCCCACCCATCACCTCCCTCTGGTGCTCCTGCCCCCTTTTCTTGCTTCCATGTCTCTTCAACCAATCAACTTCCCAGCTCTTTACTTCATCCCTCCCCCTTCATGTTTCCCCTATCACCTTGTGTTTCTCTCTCCTATCCCTCCTCCATGTTTTAAGTTACTCCTTAGCTTTTTTCTCTCCAGTCTGACCAAAAGGTTTTGACCTGAAACGTTGACAGCACTCTTTTCCATAGATGCTCACTAGCCTGCTGAGATCCTGCAGTATTTTGTGTGTGTTGCTCAGATTTCCAGCATCTGCAGATTTTCTCTTGTCTGCAATGTTGTCTCTCCATTTCTTCTGCTGTCTGCACCTTTTTCTTTTTCTCTACAACGTTCCCTGAAGAACAGTCTTTGAGAGACCACTTGATCTTGTTACGTGGACGTACCATCTCAATTTCCTCTTTTTTACTGTGGACAGTAGACCTTTGCAATGCCTCATGTGCCAGTTGATGGTTCATTGTACTTCTTCATTTGAGACATGGTCTTTATAGAAGATGCTGAGAGGCCTTCTGAAACATCTCCTTTCTACTGCCTGCATCATCTTTACAGTTCTGCTTTCAAAGGCTATGATTCACATGCATTCAAGAAGATGGAGAGCACATCAGTTTCAATAAGGATCTGAGACTGATGTTACTGTCTCTCCAAATTGGTTTTAGTTTAGCCAATGTTGCTGTTGTTTGGACTGTCCTTGCAAGGACTTCAGGCTTTGATCCTCCTTGGTTGATGAGGTGCCAAAACACTTGGACCACTTGCAGGTCTCTAAATCTTGTCCACTGACTTTGATTTTTGTCATGACTGGCTCCTCACTGTTCCTCGTCAGCTTGGTTTTCTCTGTGCTGATCTCCATGCCATATCTGGTAGATGTATTGTCCAGACAGTCCACGAGGCAGGCCAGTTCATCCTCACTTCCTGCCAGCCCATCAATGTCATCCGAGAACCTGAGGTTGGTTATGATCTGTCCTCTGATGCTGACTGTGCTGATATGGTCTTCCAGGGCAATGGTCCAGGAAAATGTTGAGCAGCGAGGGTGAAAGGAGGCAGCCTTGTCGGATTCCAACTGTGCCTTGAACAAGTACCATGCTGCTATCTTTGGTGTAGAGATGCTTGATGGTTTGGATCAGCTTCTGGCCCATGTTGAGTACTGTGCAAGAAATACAACCAACATCAACAGGACATCTTCCATCTGGTCATAGACTTCAAGAAGGAATTGATAAGGTGTGGTATGCTGCACTCTGGGCCACAGTGAAGAGATATAACATGGGTCAGACAGAGTAAGTATGAAACATAGAAAACCTACAGCACAACACAGGCCCTTTGGCCCACAAAGTTGTGCCAAACATGTCCCTACCTTAGAAATTACTAGGCTTACCCGTACCCTTCTATTTTTCTAAGCTCCATGTACCTATCGAAAAGTCACTTAAAAGACCCTATCATATCTGCCTCCACCACCGTTGAGGGCAGCCCATTCCACACACTCACCACTCTCTGAGTAAAAACTTACCCCTGACATCCCCTTTGTACCTACTTCCAAGCACCTTAAAACTGTGCCCTCTCGTGCTAGCCATTTCAGCCCTGGGAAAAAGCCTCTGACTATCCACACGATCAATGCCTCTCATCATCTTATACACCTCTATCAGGTCACCTCTCATCCTCCGTTGCTCCAAAGAGAAAAGGCCGAGTTCACTCAACCTATTCTCATAAGGCATGCTCCCCAATCCAGGCAACATCTTTGTAAATCTCCTCTGCACCCTTTCTGTGGTTTCCACAACCTTCCTGTAGTGAGGCGAGCAGAACTGAGTACAGTACTCCAAGTGGGGTCTGACCAGGGTCCTATATAGCTGCAACATTACCTCTCAGCTCCTAAATTTAATTCCATGATTGATAAAGGCCAATACACCGTATGCCTTCTTAACCACAGAGTCAACCTGCACAGCTGCTTTGAGAGTCCTATGGACTCGGACCCCAAGATCCTTTTGATCCTCCACACTGCCAAGAGTCTTGCCATTATACTATATTCTGTCATCATATTCAAATATGATATTATTATGCTTTAATATTTTAGCCATGGGTTTGTGTAAACAAATAAATCTAGTAATTGGTTCTCTTTAGTTTATTAGAGTTCCTTTAAGTAATTTGAAAATCAGGTTACTCCCAGCTGGTAGATTAGAGAGACTATTTTAAATACCTTTGACCAATATTAGTTTGTGATTATTTCAGGGAAATACAAAGAAAGAAATACATTCAACCACAATTATGCTGTTTCACAGAATTGCATAAAAACAGAAATATTGAACTCTTAGTTTACTGGAAGCTCAATACTATTTTGAGCATAATTTGTACATTATTTGTTAATTTCACCCACAACAGAAATTCTATCCTGTCATACCATCCACTGGTTAAGACTTGGGTGCAGATGGTTGGTTGGTATGAGCCAAATTGAAACACTAAAAAGCTAAATATTCATATCATTTCCAAAACATTTTGTACAGTTGAATCCAATAATCTGATGAACTGGGATCAACATTTCATAAATTCAAATGGCAATGGTGATGATCGAAAAGGGACCATCCATGATAAGGCACCCTATTGGTTTGGTACCCTAATCATTATCCTTAAAATCCATTACCTTCACACCAAATTCCATTGCCTGTTGTAGGCACTATCCACAAAAAGCACTGCTGGTGCCTCCCTAGATGACCACAACAATGCACACCAAATTTTTCATCAGTAAGCATGACAGATGCATGGGCACACTCACCCACGGGTATCCCATCAAGTCACACATCATCCTGACTGAGAAAATGCTTGCTATTCTTTCATGATTACTTGATCTAAATCATAGAACTCCCTGTCCAACAGTGCCATCACAAAAGTGCGATCACAGGAAACTCTGGAGCAGTCAAGAATCTGGCTGACCACAACACTCTCACAGGTATGAAGCATCAGTTATGAATGTTGGTCATGCCAGAGATTCCCAAATTCACCCCTCCCCAACAAATAGAACAAGGAAAGCAAGACCGCCAACCTAAAACTTACTCTTTGAAGGACTTGATTCTGGCATATAAAGTAGCTCAAAATATTTCCTCTCACCTGCAATACTGAAACAAACCAAAACATAAAAAGCCAAAAAAAGCAGAAAATGCAAGAAATATTCAGTAGGTAAAGCAGCTTCTATGACATAGAAATAGTGTTAACTTTTCAGACTGACACCTATCATCAGAACTAAATTGTATTTTTTCACGAAGGAGAGAAAATCTGTAGATTCTGGAAATCCAAGCAACACTTGGACTTCTTTTACTTTACTTTATTGTCACCAAACAATTGATACTAGAGCATACAACCATCACAATGATATTTGATTCTGCGCTTCGCGCTCCCTGAAGTACAAATCAAAGTAAATACTTCAAAAAATTAAATTATTATAAATTGAAATTATAACTCATAATTAGAAAATAGAAAAGGGAAAGTAAGGTAGTGTAAGTCAGGTCCAGATACCAAACACACACCAAATACTGGAGGAACTTAGCAGGCCAGGCAGGAGCTATGGAAAAGAGTGCAGTCGATGTTTTAGGCTGTGATTCTTTTTTGCTTTTCATTGTTAACAATTAAATCTGACCTACATGCCTTGCCAGATCCAAAACCTCATAGTTGGCTCAAAACTGCTTTCTGAAATAGCTGAGGAGAGTCAATTCAGGGGTAATTAGGAATGACCAATAAATTCCATGATTCACAAATGATCAAAACAATAAATAGAATCGGAATTCTCTCCCCGGATGAACAGCAGATGTCTTCAGTTAACGTTTCTTGATACAGAGGGTAGAGAAAATCTCAAGACAAGCACAGCAAAAAAAAAGCATCACTGACAATTCTAATACTCTAACTAGAGTCTGCGGAAAATGTGCTTGGAAGTTGTTCTGTTGAGTGAACAGTGTTTTCTTGGATTCTACATAGGACAATTTGAATTAATTATGCTTTGAGGGCACATCAGAAATAACAAGACCATAGAAATGATTTTCATGGTTTGACATTTATGACTTTAAGCTCATTTGTGAGTTGTGGGTAAATAAAGGCAGAGTTGTTTATGATGTAGTTTACAGGGTAATCCCATTTACTTCCTGCATGCAGCATGGTGTTTAATGTCCACATTCTCCAGGATTTCCTATGTGTGTGAGGGCAGCCACAACACGGTGTAAATGTAATTACTTCAAACTGTTTTCGGCCATGTTTTCAGGTTAGAAAAATAAATCATCTGCCCACAGGCCATGGGGGCTGGTGCCAAAGCTAGAGCCTATCACTAAGATGTATGCTAGACCTCAGCTGGAAGCAATTAGACTCCAGCTGAGGTATTCTGCAAGGAGGGCGGTTGCCACAGAATCACTCTCAGGAGATGGGTTACTAAAAGCCATTGAATCACTGGAAATTTACAATCTGTTTTTCCTGCAGATAGACTTGAGAAGCCACATGCTGAATGTCAATTGTTTAAATGTCAGCTAAAGAAATGTCTTACATTGATAAAGAAGACCTACTCTACCTTTAATGTGGCCTCAAACCATGTAACTTACTGTTCTAATTTGCAGTGGGCCTATCGACAAAAGCACAGTCCAACAAGGAAAGTCAGCTGTTGTCATTGAAAATAACTGTCCCCACAATACTATGTATAGCACACACAAAAAAAAATTATGTTCAGCGGTTCTGTATTAGTGGTCATACTCCAGTTGAAACTCCTCCAGTTTCATCTCAGTCTTTCAGTGGTCCCTTAAATTAGACCTAATCTAATGATGTTGTTGCATTAAAACAGGTTTGTCTGCCTTCTTTGTAAAAGGTTTCTTTTTATTTTCTAAGCCAAGATATAAACAGATTGGAAACAAAAAGTACACACAGGAAGAGGGAGATGGAAAAACTAGAAACATTAATCATAAGCGGCCATAAAATTCATCAGAGTGTCAATGTGGTTATTTTAGCTTTCAGTGACCATGTAAAGTGGATTTGTTAAAAGTGGACTTTTACTTTGATAATTGCTCAGTTTATTCCATTGACTAAAGTTAGAATATCCCTATTAATATACTATTCCACACTCTTGTTGAGAATCCAACGTTTACTATGGGCTTGTTTTCTATGTTGATATTTACTTTCAACAGAGAGCTATAGATCTCCTTATTGAATACATTTTGGTGAGCAGAGTTGCTGTTGACAGTAGCCATGACCAGTCCATACCTTAATTCCATCTACTTGATCTTTGGCTTATCTCCACACTTAATTTTATCTTCACCTTAAAAAAAACCCATTGACCTAAGATTTAATACATTTAATTAATTTGATACGAACAGCACTTTTTTTGTGAAATAAAATTCCACACCTCTGTCATCTGTTGTACAAACAAAATTTTACTTAAATTGCCTTTCAAGTTGGTGCATGGCCAAATGGTTAAGGCTTTGGGCTAGCGATCAGAAGGTCGTTATTTTGTGCCTGAGCCAAGGGAGTGTGTGTGTGTCCTTGAGCAAGGCGCTTAACCACACACTGTTCCTGCATGTTTATAGCCCAGTGGCAGCGGTTGGTGCAGTATGGACAAGACAAGACAAGTTGGCTTCTTCTGACTTCATCGTTGTTGCTTGCATATGTCATCATAAGTAAGATTGATCCGTACCTGTTAATCCTCCACAAAGTTCTAAAAGACTCAATCAAATCATTTTTATGTTTCCATATTCTAAGAACATAATGTAAGAGGTTTCTTCTTTATGATACTGTGTATGTAATCAAAATGGCTTCTTTGTTATGGTAACTGGTGAGAAAGGGCTTTCTCTCGCAGTTTGTTTGTGTTATAATTACTGATAACGAGAATTGTATTCATTTGTTAACCAATTGGGATAGATGTGGGTCTGTAAGTTAGTGTTGTGCGAGCTTTTGGGGAGTTAGAGGGGAGATCGCGAGGAAGGAGGATGTGCTGGTTGTGCCCTGGTCGACCACCGAGGTTGGTCCCAGGCGGCGGGTTGAGGAGGTCAGAGAAGATCGAATAGTGGACCGAAGACTTTGATAGTTGAGCTCCAACAGTTGTGCATGAATTGACTAAACTCTGATAAGTTTTGGCACCTTTTCTTTCTTTTCTTTCATATATATTGTATCACTATTAATTACCTAGTTCTAGAAAGATTTATAAAGTGTAATTTGTAAAATGTACATTGTGTTCTGGCTGATGATTGATGTTTGAGGCCGTATCAGGTGGCATTGCACAGCAACCGACGCAACCGTGAGACAAGGTTGGGCGGGGGGGGGGGGGTCTCCCCTAGATGTGTACGAGCCAATATAGCTGAGCGTTACAATAAAACCTATTTTTTACAATCACTTCCATTAATCTAATCTCTAGTGAGATTTGGCCTCAGGCTTTGTGCACTAACCAGCCGTCAAGAACATTTGGCATCAGTGAAGGTGAAAGTGGGGCCAAGGCAAAAAAGCTGCCCGGTTTTAACCAAGTTTTTGGTGATTGATTTGTAACTCAATTCTAAGTCAAATTAGATGGTAGAGTTTTGGAACTGAATTGAAGGCAGATTGAATACCTAAATTAAATTTTGGCCTAAAATGGCAGAGAGAGAATTCAGCTAAGACTTTAACTTATGTAAGCTACAAAACATAAAGCTGAAGGACAGAGTAATTACTGCATTTAGTAAATGTTGAGAAGGTAGTTTTAAAACATCGACACATTTTAGAGAAGATTACTCCCTGTGCCTGGAATAGAGAAAAAAAGTTGGGTAGTGGTATGCAGCAGCTACATGAATTAAAAGAATTTGTATACAAAGGCAATTTTCACTCCTTAAAATCTCAGAGGAAACAGGTCATCCTCAGGCATCAGGGACAGATATAAAGGAACAAGAAAAATAATAATAATTAAATGACAATTAAAACCTTGCATGTGATAAGACACAAAGCTTTCATATCAAGTAAAATGAATCAATAACATAAATGAGTTCTGATCCAGTAGCGATTCATGAGACACAATTTCAATTCAGAAGCTAAACTTTTCAGGGTGTATAACTTGAAAAGATGAGGAAAATGGAAAAGAAAATGTGTATTCTTGATATTAAAGATGGGACAAGGGCAAAAAAACATGGATATTAATGCAAATATTCAGGATACATTAACACAGAGAATTGAATTACCAATGAGTGAAGGGCAGAAAGCACTTGAAGTCTCTCATAGGACCCAAACAGTAATCACACTATTGAGCAGAGTAACAAATAAAGAAATGCAAAAGCATGTGATAAGGAGAATGAAAAAGGAAATTTCATCTTCAGACAGAGTGGGCAAGCCAAACATGGACAAAAAGAGATTTGGTGGATCTTTGTGCTTAAATTGAAAATAATCATTATGTGTAAGGTACTTACATTTGGGAATCCATGTACATTGCAAATATGCAGGGTAATGTGTGGAAAACATGAAAAGTTTTAAATGCAATGTCAGTTTTATTTGAGTTTTTAAACTACACAAGTATTCATCATCATGCAAACATGATCAAAAAAAGTCCAATGACATCATAAATGTTTACATATACAACAACTTACAGGGATGACAAAGATTTATGAGGATAAATGATATTTTGCACTTATTGCAAAGGGTAAAATATCATTTATCCTGAGAAGGTCTTGTTAAAATTACAATTACATGGGGCTTTAATGAGATCCCAACATTTGTTTAACCTCAATAGGAGCTGTAATATACTCAGTTAATTCTTGAAGAAGTGGATTCTCCTTTGTGAAGATTTCATGGAGGTTAGGAGAATAAAGAATGATTTCCTTGAAATATTTAACATCCTTAAGAGGTTTGCCAGAGTAAATTTACAAAGGTTATTTATTTAGGTCCTATGAGATTTTAGATTTGTGTTTCATAATCATAGCATAAATGATTAGTTATTTAGTTTCAAGATGAGAGGATTGTGAATCTTTAGAATTCTCCATCCCAGAGAACTGTGGAGATATAGTCCTAACACATTTTCATACCTGTTGTAGAAATGAAAAGATATAGGCAGAGGAGTGTGTAGATACAGTATCAAGGAAACCAAATTTAAGGTAGAATATCAGATGATATTTTTAGTTTCTCCTGTGGTTTGAGGAAATTTTGAATCACTCTTTGAAATAATCAGAGCATAAAGATTAGTGTAGCATCAAGAAACATGGTATCACCAAGAAGGAGAAAGTTGTTCAAGATTAGAGGAGATCAAGGCTACACCCAAAAGAGAGAAGGGTAAAACATGGCTGAGATATAGGAGCGCAGTATTTGAAAAGTTGATAGTAATGCAATCAAAATCATTTCATTCAGCTGGACACCTAAGTAGGCACAAAGGAGCGAAAAAAAAGCATTGCCAGGAATGTTGAATTCCAGGCATCACTGCAATGTACTTGAAGAAACTGAGACTCCATTTTAACCTGATTTAAAGAAACTCACAATAAAATAACTTTTAATCAAATACTATTTAGATGTTAGATAATACTACAGCTATAAGGCTGCCTAAAATTACCATTAGTCACTGAATTGCAAAATAATGTAATGTAAACAAAGCAATTTGAAATAGTTCTGAAGATATTTGGTACTACATAACTGCAAATCATAGTATCTTGTAAATATTACATTGCGTCAGAAGGTGCACTCTGCCACTTCAATTTAATGATTATACATCGTAACACCTCTGAACTCAACTCATTCTTGCCACAGTATTTGAAACCAAACATCTGAAAATTCTTTATTTTTACTCAAAGGCACTAAAAAGGGAACAAAGATGTTAAGCAAAATTATGTTAATCTTTTTCACAAGACTTGGGATATGAATCACTATTCCAGGCCGGGGCAGAGTGCATGTTCAGGGAAATATTTGCCTGACATGTTTTGGACGTAATAAAGAATGGCAAATATCAGAAATGTGGTGACTTAAATAGTAGTGAAGTAACAAAGAGAAAATGTCCATACGACATAGAACCTTATCACAACTCTCGGAAATGTTAAGTACTTCACCTAGAATGAAGTACAATAATTGCTAAAACTAGGATGTGAATTATATCATAGGAGTAGAAAGACAGACTAAAATATGTGGATAAACTAAGATGTATGTAATACAACCCTGCCCAGGCCTGCACCCTGGAAACTTTCCAAGGCGCAAATCCATGGTCTCTCGAGACTAACGGAAGCCTATATGTGAGTGTCAAATACATCACAGATAAAATGGGTGTGCATCTGAAAAACATGATGTGAAATATTTGGGATTATAAGTCTTTGACTTCTGTGGAGCTATGTTCTTATAGCCGAACATGTAGGAACAAATGAATGTACTATTTGACAGGACTGAAATAAATTGAAAAAAAAATCACTCACAAATGAGCATTTTTTCTGGTCTTTCTGAGGATGAGTAGGTTTTACTCAAACAATTTTTTTAACCAATCCAGTAATTTTGTTCTGCATACGACAATGCTAGCATTCTATTCATAGATTCACATTACAAAAGCAAAGCACTGTCGGTGCTGGAATAACAAAACAAAAACAAAGCATGCTGGAAGCACAACTGAAATAATTAAATTTAAAATTATTTTAAACATTTATCAAACCTGAAAAATATAAGGAATAAAACAATACTTAAGATGCAAATATATTTCAAGTCTGACATCATATGCAAAGAGAGAAAAGGATTTAATTGTTCTTCCTTGCAACACCCTGATGATGTGTTAATTAATATAACATATTCAATTCTACAACACATATATGGGAGCAATATAAATGAATAATCAAAGAAGTAAGTGGTAAAAAGGCTGGATGGAGGAAGTAAATTAGTAGAGTGAAGTAACAAGAAAGACATGGATTATTGTGAGAACGGATGCAAAATTAACCAAACTGAAAAGAGATTAAATGGCAATTTTTTCCTAAAATGAGACGAGAAGCCACATAGTGAGACATAGAGAATAAACAATCAAATGAAGAGGAACACTATAAAGAAAAATGAAGGAATATGGGTTGTAAAGGAGGTAGGCTTGATCGACATTTATATAGGTTGACACAACATTGTACTATACGGTTTCATTTGTAGGTCTGATCAATCCGTAGGTCCTCCAACAAGTCACTTGCTACACTGACTTGTAAGCATATACAGCTGATCCAAACTTCGTTTAGGCCATATTTGGACTGTCATGGGCTGTACAGATCACCATCTTAAAGGAAGGATGTGGAGGCTTTGGAAAGGGTGCAGAAGTGATTCACCAGGATGTTGCCAGGATTAGAGAGTATTAGCGGGATAAATGTACATTGTATCCTCGCGTGTTAGGGGCTGAGGGATATTCTGGTAGATGTACCTATCATTACAAGGCATAGACAGAGTAGACAATCAGTCTCTTTCCCAGGTTGGAAATGTCAAGTGCTGGTGGGGGGGTGGGGGGTGGAGTTCAAAGCAAATTTGGTTGGGAAGTAATTTTACACAGAGTGGTAGCTGCCTGGAACATGTTGCTGGGGAAGTGGTGGAAAAACATATATCAGGAATGTTTAACAGGCATTTAGACAGATTCAACATCAGGCAGGGAATTGATAGATATAGACCATGTGGAGAAGATTTGCAGGTTAAATTGGCATTATGGTCAGCACAGACGTTATACTGTATTGGTCTGTGTTCTACATATATCATCAGTTCTTTGTTGTTGCTGGGTCTGAATTCTGAAACATTGAACCACACTCTAGTAATACTTTCACCGGAATGACAAAAGCAATTCAAGAACACAGCTCACCTCCACCTCATGAGAAAATTTGAAATGGTGGAAATGTAAGAAACACTACAAATAGCTGGAGGAACTCAGCAGGCCTAATGAAGTATCTCGGACTGAAACATTGACCGTTTACTGCTTTCCATAGACGCTGCCTGATCTGCTGAGTTCCTCCAGCATTTTGTGTGTGTCACCAGGATCTCAAGTGGAATTAGGAACTGGCAATAAATATTGGCTTTATATACACTGGCCAAAACCCAAAAATGAATGATAAAATGCATGTAACATTAAAAGTTTGGCAAAATTGTAAAATAGCCAATGATGGATTGGCTATCTAATATACACCAGCATGATTTTCCCCTCCATTGGGCTGTATGTAACTTCATGTAATGCCCTCAGGCAAAAAGATAGGGTTACCACTTGTACCCTGCCTGACATTATTTTTACAGCTTCATCTATTAAGGAGTTCGTATTTATGACTGCAGGGCTTTTTCAATGTAGCTATCATGTGACAAACCTTAAACCTGTATTTGAGCAAGAACAGCTTGCATCATGCATCACTCATATGCTTATTGACAATGGAATTTCTAAGGTGCCATTAACATCAGATTTTAGTTAATATAAGTGGCCAGGAATGTTAACAGTGTTCCCATGGACTCCATAAAATTGATGAGTCACTGATACATTGTTGAGTAAGCCATTCTTGCATTAATTGTTCACATAACCACCTTCATACTTTCAGTCTAATTTATTGAGATTTAATAGGTACTTTTAACATCTCAAATTTCAATACCACTTTGAAACCAAGAGAAGTGTTAGTATATTTTCTAAATGCAAAAGATTAGAAATGGTGAGGCAAACAAAGTATACTGCTATATCCAAATATTAAAATGGGAAATTGAAAGGTATATTTTTGTTTCAATTAGTCTGCATACAATTTAATTTTAACAGAGAGGAGAGTCGATGGATATGGATCACAGATGAACAGATTGATTTGAGAAACTGAACAGACCTGAGGGCACATTGGACTCCTGTTTCTAAAGCATTGTCAGCTTTTCCAAAGGGTTTATAAAAATATATACCATAAATTAGCCAACTCTTACATGCATCAGTGAGATAAAGTCTCAGTAGGTTCTCCTTATGACAATACCATAACATGTATTCATGAAAATATAATTAACAAAATCATATAGTCATTCTGTAGGTCTATTATCAAGGAAGATGTCTAAGTCTGTGTATTAGAAGCAGATGATTTCAACTTTTGATAGGCATTATAAAGCAGTTTTGCAGTTGGCACTCTCAAGAATGAATTGAAGTATGAG
This sequence comes from Hypanus sabinus, assembly GCF_030144855.1. Taxonomy (NCBI): domain Eukaryota; kingdom Metazoa; phylum Chordata; class Chondrichthyes; order Myliobatiformes; family Dasyatidae; genus Hypanus; species Hypanus sabinus. Next base: position 50,245,523 of record NC_082707.1, read on the forward strand.
AACTAAAGAGCATCTACACTTCTCCAGAACTATTCTAATTTTCATGCAGTTTATTCAAATTTAAATTGCCATTTAATGCTGTACACCAACAAGAGCGTACAAAACCAGAATATAAAAGCTTAGCAAGTTCAAGTTAATTAGCAATAGTTCATTCTTAACATTCAATAGATAATGAAGTTGAGGAAATGTCAAAAAGATAACTCACATAGGTTGTTTTCCTGCATGTGTTCTGTCTGAGGAAAGCAATAAAGTTCCTCTGTAACACAGGGTCATTTTAGCTAATTGACCACTTCGGTTTAACCTAAACTTAAATGTGGATGCATAAATTAGATAAACCATGGTCAGACAAAAGATTTGTAATCAATATATAAATTATTGAAAGTTAACTACCGTCTTCTTACTAAGAACTTTTTATCTTTTTCTCCTTAAGCACCCTTTGTTTGCACTTCAATGTGATAATACAATTTATTTCAAATTATTTTGTTAAATATTTTATTGTGAACTATTCATTGACTTCTGTTCTTCTATTATTAATCTTCAAACAGACACTTAAAAAAAGAAGTTGAATATTTTGTTTACAGTATTCATCAAGTAAACGTAGAACAAACAAAAACAGGAAAAGTTGAAAATAGCAGGCCAGGATGAACTCCAACCTGCAGAACTTTGATTCTTAAAGTTTTGAAGTAGATCTATAATGCTATGAGTTAACAGTGGAGTCAATATGCTTTTCTGAGGCTGGTTTCTCAGACAAGGAAAGCTTTCAAAGTTGAACATAGGATCAATAGCAGTCCAGGAGCATCTGCTGATTGAAGAGATATAGGGTGAAATCCAAACTTTATCAGCTTCCTCCTTTCTGTTTTCATTTATTACATTCCTGAATTAGAGATTGAGGGATTATAATTGGATCATTCGGCTGCTCAACATCAACAAGGCTGGTTTGATGTGAACTCTGATAAAGTGTTAGATTGACAATTTAGCCAAATCTGTCTCTTAGAGCTTTCTTACCCATTGATACTTATCTTTCATTATTTACCCAAAGTGGAGTCAATGGAAATTACTTTTTAATTTGATTAAATGTGACCCATCTGATGCCCACATTGATGGCGACAAGAACCCTTTCCAGGACAGAACTACTATATTGTCTCCTATTCTCAACAATCATCTATTTCATATTATTTCAGGGCATGTTAACTCTTTAACAGTCTTAACACTGTACTGCCCAACATAAACTGGGTCTTGTACTTTAACATGCCACTTAAGGCATTATTTGTGATCTGTAATTTTTATAAATATGCAGACTTTTGACTTAAGAATTGAATTATCTGAACAAATAAGAAAGAAAGTATAATGGTAACATGACATCCACTGTTCTCTGTGCACTATTACTTCAGTTTGTATAACTTGCTCCAATATAACAACAGCCTACTGCTTGCAATGAACTCTAGGTCATAGCTGTACAAATTTTATTACCCCCATATGATGTAGTGCCATTCAAAAGGATTTTTAGCATACCAGTAGGAGGGTATGACTCCTAAATTGGCTCAGTAATTAAACCCTGTGTAAAAACTGCCTCTGGCAGGTAATCTGACACAGTTTGCAATTAGTATTATAACTCCAACAAAGCTGCACCAGGGATCGTGACAACTTTCTAAACTTATTTTATAATGTTTTTACGCAATCAGACAGCAGAACCCCTTGCCCATTCTTGGTCAGTCACAAAATTCATGCAACTGAAACCTGAGCTTCCAGAACGTTCAAATCTGTATGACTCAGCCTCTTTTTAGGTTAAGCAAAGATCAAAGTGCACTTGGCAGTATAACTTAGATCTACTATATTATCTGCTATTGAACGAGATAATATATATTATATAAATTCTCTCCAATTATAAAGCTTTTTCATATTTTGCTAAAATATGTCCCAAGTGTTTTGCCTCAAAACTGGTTTTGTGTGTATGTGTTTCATCACCATATGTAATGAATATAAAGTTTAATTGCATACAATTCAATTGGTTCAGAAGCCTGGTGGTTGAAGGGTAATAACTGTCCCTGAACCTGGAGGTATTGGACCCAGGAGTCCTGTAGCTCCTTCCTGATGACATCAGAAAGAAGAGAGCATGGCGTTGATGATGCATGCTTCTTTCTTTTGGAAGCACTCCTTGTGAATAAACTCAATGGTGGGGAGGGCTTTCAGATTTTTACAGAATGCACCTACAAGCAACAATGCAATAATCACCAGACTGAGCAGGAAATAAATAAATATTTGTTGTATATCAAGAGAAATCCCCTACGGTTTATTTTGCATTCACTGGAAGGAGCAGATGTAGCTTCATTTATAAGTTCACCTAAAATACAGGATCTTCAACAGTGCAGCACATTATGGAACCTTTGACCCATGATGTTGTGTTGACTTATGTAAACCTATTCCATAAATAACCTAACCCTTTCCTCCTAAACAGCCCATATGCCTACATTTTTCCTACATCCAAGTGCTAGTCTAAGAGTCCCTTAAATGTCTCTATTGTATCAACCTATACCAGCACCCCTGGGAGTGCATTCCAGACACCTACCAACTCTGTGCAAAAAAAATCTTACCTTTGTCATCACCACTAAATTTTCCTTCACTGAGCTTAAATGGATGTCCATTGATGGCCTGCTTGAAAAAAAGGTGCTGTCTATCCAGTCTGTAGGTTCTAATTCAGGTTTAATGCACAGTAGAAAATCCAAATTCTAAAAGTTTTACTTTGTACACCTATTTCAGTAACATTATTGGGAGTGAGTACCATGGACAAATTTTAATCTGAAAGACTTGCAGTATGCTATTCTGCAACATAATAATATTTCTTTCTTTAAAGTAGAGCAGATTGAACATATCTATTTTGGAACCAAAGAATACCACAGTAGCTTGTCAGCTCTTGTAAATGAATGTTTCCTTTGTAGGAAAAGGAGCAAGCAGTGCTGTCTTTCCAGCCTGATTTCCCACTTAACTTGATTATGACTGATCTACCAACCTTGGTTTTGAGGTCCTTATAGTCCTGAATAAAACCTATCAACTTCAAAGTTAATATTTGCAATTGACCTGAACCCTGGAATTTTCTGGGGAGAGAGCTTCAAATTTTCTGTAGCCTTTGTATTAAGAAGTGTTTCTCCAAGCCAGCCTGAACTACATAATTCCAGTTTTAGACTCATCTCTGGTTTTGAATGTACCACCAGAGAAATAAAGTGGTTTTCCTCCACCATTCTCATCAGTTCTGGCAATCAATTTAATCATCTCCTTTTAATCTCTTTCTTCAAAGTAATGCAAGTGAGATCTGTGCAAACTGTTTACATTACTTAACTCTTAGCCCAATTTCAGTCTGGTGAATTGGCAGTGCACCTCTTCACAGGGCTGTATACCCTGAAAAGGCATACATTCTAGGGGACAACTCAGTTGCACGATTGTGGTCTGGCTCTCCAAAATGGCTAACGCTCCACTTCCATTTTAATTACATTTATGTATTATTTTATGCCATGATAAATTCTATTCAAAATATACAAGAAAATAAAGCCAGTCATATTTGGCACTTCACAGCTCTGAGTTCAATTTTAAACTAATCTTGTGTCTTCAAAGCAACATTAATCCCCTGACAAGATGCAATGTAAGCAACCAGCTTTGAATCTCCCACTGTTACATTCAGTTACGGAACTCTGCTCATCACTAAGTGCCAAAATACAGGAGTATGTTTCAAAATGAATCTGCAAGATTTAATTAATCATGCCCACAGAAAGAACTTCATACACTGAGCTTTTACTTGATGAAAGATCCACTACTGGTCTGTCGGTACATATAGCAGAACAACTTGCAGTCTTGAAGATGAATAAACAGTGTTGTTACAACTACGTTCCATGTTGAAATCAAGTAAACCTAGCCTGGGTTCCTTTTAAGAATAAACATTGTTTTATAAATTGCCCTGGCAATTTCTTGTACTATGGAAAACATGTACTATATGTTACAGCCATTGTTGTTTTAATATTCAGCACAGGCACTAGGAGATAAGTTTATACTATTTAGTCTGTTTTATAGATGAGTTTGAATTTACTTAAATCTTATATCCATCCCACAATGTGATGGAGTAAAAATCTTGTGTTACGACTCCATTGCAATGTAGACGTGCCAATTTATAAGTCTAAGGGCTTGTAGAAAGAAGCTGACCCATGGCCTTTTGGCCCTGGCTTGTATGCTGCAGTACCATTTGCCAGAGGGAAGCAGCTGAAGCAGTTTATGGTTGGGGTGACTGGTGTCCCCAATGATCTTTCAGGCCTTCTTTATGCATCTGCTGTTGTAAATGTTCTCAGTGGAGGGAAGTTCATGTCCACAGATGCGCTGGGCTGTCTGTACCACTCTCTGCAGTGCCCAGCAATCAAGGTTGATGCAGTTCCTGTACCAGGCGGTGATACAGCCAGTCAGGATGCTCTCAACAGTGCCCTTGTAGAAGGTCTTGAGGATTTGAGGGCTCATGCTGAACTTCTTCAGTCGCCTCAGGTGGAAGGTAAGGAGTCACATGGAAGCTATCGAAGGCTTTATTTATCATTTTTCATATTTACATTGAAACATACAGTGAAATGTGTCATTTGCATCAACAACCAAAACTCTCTGAGGATGTGCTGTAAGCAACCCGCTAGTGTTGCCATGTTTCTGATGCCAACATAGCATGCCAACAACTTAGTAACTCACAACTTTTTAGTATGTGGGAATAAACCAAAGCACTCGGAGGAAACCAATGCAGTCACAGGGAGAACATACAGACAGTCACGAGAAATGAACCCCAATCTTCTGATTGCCAGTGCTGTAAAGCATTATGCTAATTGCCATGCTACTGCGACATGCCTACCTTATTGCCTCCTAGTTTTCTCTTCAGATCACAACACTTACTCTTGAAGTTAGAATATTATCTCCTATTGTTTCACTTGAATGCTCATAGATTTAGCAAAAGCAGGCAATCTTTTATTTACCCAGAGTGATGAAAAATACTGGAAAGTTTAACTCAAATGGTACCAACCCACTACACAAGGCAGGTGCAGAAATGTCAGAATGAGTCCAAGCTGATTCTGTGATTGTCTTCTGCAATGCAGGTGCAGCTGTTGATTGATCGAAGGTCAAGAATTTCACCAGCAGCACTGGTGAGGTGAAGCAGCAGAGTGAAGCACAAGCTGCAGTTACAAAACACCAAGACGGGAAAAACATAGCAGGAATTGTCCAAAAGTTTCTACTGAAGAGCAAACATTTCAAAAACAGCTCTGCATTAATTCTCTAATGTTCTATTATCAAGTTACATGGGCAACTAAATGAACTTGCCAAAAATGAAGCTTTCTAACATTCTGAGGAAACATTCCTCCAAAAATCAGAGAATTGTGAGCTAACATTAATAACAATGGATTATGCTCTGGTTTTTTCTCTCTCTCTCTCCCTGCCTCCTTCTCCCTCTCCCTTTTTTACTCTCTGCTTAATATCTGCTAGCAATAATCTTTCAACTCATTGCAGCTTTCCCTTTATCATTGCTGGAGAAGGAAAGGAAGTTTCATTCACAGAAACAGAGTACGCAATTTTACAATATGAACAAAAGAAAATTAACTAAACAATATGAACTAAACAAAATGAAAACAAGAGAAAAACACATCAGAGGTGAAACCCAAAGAAACAAAAATGGGGGCATTTGTAATGATCTTTCAAGAATCACTAGATTCTGGAATGGTCTGGAGGACTGGAAAATTGCAAATGTTACTCCTCCCTTTAAGAAGAGGGAGAGGCCAAAGGCAGGAAATTATAAACCAATTATCCTGACTTCAGTGGTTGATGAGATGTTAGGGTCCGTTTTGAATGATGAGACTTCGGGTACTTGATAAAACAAGCAGAAGTCAGCATGGTTTCCTGAATGGGAAATCCTACCTGACAAATCTGTTTGAATTATTTGAAGAAATAATAGGTAGGATAGTCAGTGGATATTGTTTACATGGATTTTCAGAAGGCCTTTGACAAGGTGCTGCAAATGAGATGAGAGTACATGGTGTTACAGGAAAATTACAAGCTTGGATAAAAGATGGGCTGACTGACAGAACGTAAAGAGTGGAAATAAAGAGGGACTTTTCTTTTGGCTCTCAGTGACTAGAGGTGTTCAACCAGGTTCAGTGCTGGGTCTGCTACTTTTCACATAATATGTTGATAATCTGGATGATGGAATTGATGGCTTGACGGACAAGTTTATGGATGACAGAGCAGGTAGTGTTGAGGAGCAGGGAGTCGGCAGGCAGTCTTGGACTGATCTAGAAAATGGGTAAAGAAGTGGCAGATAGAATATAGCATAGGGAAGTGAAGGGTTATGTGCTTCGGTTGAAGAATAAAGGTACAATCTATTTTCTAAAGAGGGAGCAAATTCAGAATCAACATTCAAAAATTGGAGGTGCAAAAGGACTTGGATTTCCCGGTGCAGGATTTCCAAAAAGTTAACTTGCAGGTTGAGTTGGTAGTATGGAAGGGAAATGCAATGTCATCGTTTATTTTGACAGGGCTAGGTATAAAACCAAGGCTGGAATGCTAAGGCTTTATAAGCCATTTGTCAGAACAGTTTGGAATATTGTGAACAGTTTTGGGTCCCTGTATTTAAGACAGGGTGTGCTGGTATTGGAGAACGTCCAGAGGAGGTGCGTGAGAATGATCCCGGGATTGAAAGCGATAACATATGAGAAGCGTTTGATGGCTCTGGGCCTAGACTTACTGAGTTTCGAAGTATAAATGGGGATCACATTGAAATTTACTGAATATAAATTTATAAATTTCGTAAATGATCACAATATGGACTAAATGAATGATAGAATCAGAATTCAAGATTCAAGATTCAAGATCGAGTCACGTCATTTCCTATACATAACCGTAAAGGAAAGCAAAATAATTGTTACCCTGGAGCCAATGCAGCATAAAAAAACACAATAATATGCAGAAAACAATAATAATTAAGAAACAATAAATATAAATACATGATCATTTATATACATAGATTGATAAAGTGCACAAGAGAGTCTGTACATCAGGTGACTGACAGGAAATGGTAACGTAGTGGCAGTTGGGGATGTTGTGATGTGGGTTAGTGGGTCTAGTTATTGATTAGCCCCAGAGCTAGGGGAAAGAAACTATTTTTGAGTCTCGTGATTCTGATGTGGATGCTACAGACAAACAGCAGAGTGGGTGAGATCATTCATGATGTTACCGGCCCAATTCCAGCACCTTTCTGATATATGTTCATGATGGCAGGTACGCTTAGTGCCAGTGATTCATTGTGCAGTTCTCACTTCCTGTTTTAGAGCCTTCCTGTCCACTACAGTACAGTTTCTGTACCATGCAGCTTGTCAGGATGATCTTCGCTGCGCATCTGTGGAATAACAGGAGTACAGATGTGCATAGTCTAGCTCTCTTCAGCCTCCTCAGAAAGAAGGGGCATTGGTGAGCTTTTCTGACTGTGTATGATGTGCTCTGGGACCAGAAGAGGTGATGTGGGATATGCACTCCAAGGAATTTGAAACTGCTTGCTGTTTTCACTGCTGTGCCATCAATGTATACCCTTGGATGGACAAACTACAGCGGTATAAATACCAACAAACTAGGCATGCCCAGGCATCAACCCTGAAGAAGATGGCAGAGCTTGTCATTGAAATGACTGTTATAAATGATAACTTTACCTGGCTGGAAACCGGAGCAGGGTTAGAGAATAGTGTTGAATGCCAAACTGAAATCCAGAAACAGCATTCTGATGCAAGTGTCCTTGTTTCCTAGGTGTGTCAGAGGCAGGTGCATGTCATAGAGCAGTTCTTTAGGTAAGCATAATGATGAGTATTCAATGTAGCAGAAATTGAGTTTTTGATATGTGCCATTACTAGCCATTCAAAGCACTTCTTGGTGATGGGTGTCAGTGTCAATCAGCGGTAGTCATTTGGTCCGGAAGGTCCTAGAGTGCTTTGGTAGAGGGATGATTTGAAGCAGCTGGAGATGTAGTCTGGATGAGTGCTGTGTTGAAGCTGTCTTTGAAGACGTCAGTGAGATGATGTGCACACTCCCTGAGTAGGCAGGCTGAAATGTTGTCTGACCCAGCCACTTCACAAGGGTTGACTCTCTGCAGAGTCCTTCTCACACCAGCTGCAGTTACAGGCAATGGCTGCTCATCTGGGAGAGGGGTAGCTTTCGTGGCCGGCAATGTTTACTGTATCACTGGTACAGCTAATAACTGTTCTTGAGGTACCAACATCATCTACACATTTACCAACGTAGCTGATGACAGAAGAGGCATACTCTTTGAGATCTGTGTCTCCTCTATTTGTGGTGCCTCCTTGAACATCTGCCAGTTAGTCCATTCAAAACAGTCCTGCAGCATAGATATTCGCATTTAGGTCATACAGTGATGACCCTCTTGACTGGTTTCTTCATTTTCAGCAGTGCTCAGTGTGCTGGGATTAACGTTGTGGAGATGTGGTCAGAGAGACCAAGATAAGAGCGTGGGATGGCTTTGTAAGTAATACTGTGTCTGTTTGTATAAACATGGTCCGGTCTGATTGATCCCCTGGTGGCCATGGTGATATGTTGGTGGAATTTAGGTAAATTGTCCTGCAGGTCAACATGATTGAAGTCTCCTGCAATTACGAAGAGAGCGTCCGGATGCTTGTTTTGTGGAGAGCTAATGATACTATAACCCTCTCCCAGTGAGTCCCTGGCAATTGTGCTGAGGTGGATGCAGTTAATGATGATGAACACAGCAGGAATTATTATCTCCCTGAGCAGATAATATTGCCCCAGAACAGTGATTGCTAACTACAGATGAGTTTGTGTACTAACCTTTGTTAATGTACACACAGATTCCGCCTGCGTTAGAGCTCCCCAACAGGGACTTCTGTCTGCGTGGAACAGAGACATGCTGTTGAGTTGAAATGGCATATTGGGCACGTTGTTGTTTAGCCACGTTTCGGTAAAATCCAGAATGCAGCAATTTCTCATCTTTTTTCATGTGTCCATTCTCAGTCTCAGGGAGTCCATTTTATTTTCTAGCAAGCAGACGTTGGCTAGGAAAAATGATAGTACCGCCAGTCTGGTCAGGTCTCGCTAGTGCCCAAGATCTCTTGCCGAGTTTCTGCTTCCTCTCACACCACCTGCATCTGCCGCTTCCTTGGCTGAGCCACCTCGGCCATGTTGCTGTCCACGGGTTTGATCCCTGTAGGATCTCTAATCCACTGAACATTTAATTAGTTTGATCTTCTGTTGATATAATTTTGCAGTCGTGCCTTGGCAATGCTAGCATCACTTAGACATTAGACATTAATTTCCTTGAGGTTTTGTGGTTGCTAGAAAACACAAGTTCTTTATGGCATCATCAGGAGCAACATGTTATTTCCTCATTAGTGCTATCTGAAGCCAGTGATATTAAGACATGCTTTCGGTTTTAATTTACAACTATCACATTGCTTATCTTCAGGTTAATTACATACAGTATGTGATAATTTTGTTGCAGAATTAGTCAGAGAGAGAGAGAGAGAGTTTCATTGTTACTAACTAGTCTCGTTGTACAAAGAACCAATCCAAATAAGAGATTATTAAACCTAGCGCATCACACATTAAGATTAACAAAGCATGTTAGGAAAAACACACATGACTTTTGCAAAGGAACAATTAAATTGAGTTCCCTTTAGAATAAATCAATAAATCAAGACGTCAACTCTCTAAAGTACTTAGATATGGTTATCAGTTAGTGTATTAAAAGACCAATAAAGATAAAAGAGAGTGAGTCCTCCCTGTGATGCTTAGGATATACAGAGTGTGCACAAAGGAAAGTTTCAATTACAATTATAAGTAAGTAAATCCATTGGATAAATTCTGAAAGCCATTGCCCTCAGCCTCCTACACATCTAGATAACATGGATCTTGGAGGAGCTTTTGGCATTAAAGCTGTTTCCATGGCTTTTCTCGTTCTTCCCATTATAGCAGAGCTTGCTGGACAGTGAGCTGTTTAAAATCTCAGTCTGGTGGGTCAGTAGTGAAAAGGGTGAGCAGCTTCAAGTTCCTGGGCATCAGCATCTCAGAGGCTCTATCTTGGACCCAATACATTGACGTAATCGGGAAGAAGCCATGCCACCAATCCTATTTAGTTAGGATTTTGAGGAGATTTAGTATGTCACTAAAGAATTTTGGAGAGCATTCTGACTGGTTGCATCACAATATGGAGGCGCCAGTGCAGCAGATTGCAAGAGGCTGCAGACGGTGGTGGACTCAGATAGTTCTATCTCAGGCATGACCCTCCCCACCAATGAGGACATCCTCAAGAGGCAGTGCCTCAAGAAGGCGACAGCCATCATTAAAAATCCTCACCATCAGAGACACTCCCTATTTGCATTACTACCATGCAAATACAAGAGCCTGAAGACCTACATTCAAAGTTTTCGGAATACATTCTTCCGTTCCACCAGCAAATTTCAGAAGTCCATTTGTGAACACTATTTCATTATATGTCTTGTTTTTTTTTGTGTGACTTACAGTAATTTTTCTGTCTTGCACCTGTACTGTTGCTGCAAAACAACAAATTTCAAAATAGTTGTCAATGACAACAAATGATTCTGATTCAGACTCTGAACTATACAGATTGCATGCTTTATATATATATATAAAAAACAAGGATATTGGTTTGAAAGAAATGCTTTATGCTCAGCTGTTAAACAATTGTCCATAGACCGTCATCCATCCATTCAGTGTGATACTCATCAAGGGATCGGTAGTGTCTCTGAACAGGGAAACAGCAACAGGAATCTTCAGACTGAACAATCTCAACAAGGCATACAGAGTCCCAAAATGGAAGCAAAGTACTCAAAGTACATATGGAGAAACAAGAATAATAATAAAGACAAACAGTCAATATAAAATCAACTTAAAGAAATTGTAGTATCAGTCTTCTTTTGATGGATAGAGATACCTTGTGAAATCGTTCTTTTCAGATCCCAAAACTTTGTTCAGTTGTAATTATCATCTAATTAAACGCTGGGTTGACATATTTTCTTGGAACTTGTAATTAACTGGTACATGTGGAAGACTACTAGCTTCCTTTTTTATTATTATAAGGGCTATCAGTACTTCAACAGCATATTTATTATTTTAAACTACTTGTTATAGAGTCATCTTTGATTTTTATTTAATTCATAGATAAATTGGTGTTAGGTAAATTGAGGGGATTAAAGACAGATAAATCCCCAGGGCCAGATGGTCTGCACCCCAGAGTGCTTAAGGAAGTAGCCCAAGAAATAGTGGATGCATTAGTGATAATTTTTCAAAACTCCTTAGATTCTGGATTAGTTCCTGAGGATTGGAGGGTGGCTAATGTAACCCCACTTTTTAAAAAAGGAGGGAGAGAGAAACCGGGGAATTATAGACCGGTGAGTCTGACATCAGTGGTGGGGAAAATGCTAGAGTCGGTTATCAAAGATGCGATAACAGCACATTTGCAAAGATGTGAAATCATCGGACAAAGTCAGCATGGATTTGTGAAAGGAAAGTCATGTCTGATGAATCTTATAGAATTTTTTGAAGATGTAACTAGTAGAGTGGATGGGGAGAGCCAGTGGATGTGATATATTTAGATTTTCAAAAGGCTTTTGACAAGGTCCCACACTGGAGATTAGTGTGCAAACTTAAAGCACACGGTATTGGGGGTATGGTATTGATGTGGATAGAGAATTGGTTGGCAGACAGGAAGCAAAGAGTGGGAGTAAACGGGACATTTTCAGAATGGCAGGCAGTGACTAGTGGGGTACCGCAAGGCTCAGTGCTGGGACCCCAGTTCTTTACAATATATATTAATGATTTAGACGAGGAAATTAAATGCAGCATCTCTAAGTTTGCGGATGACACGAAGCTGGGCGGCGGTGTTAGCTGTGAGGAGGATGCTAAGAGCATGCAGTGTGACTTGGATAGGTTAGGTGAGTGGGCAAGTTCAAGGCAGATGCAATTTAATGTGGATAAATGTGAGGTTATCCACTTTGGTTGCAAGAACAGGGAAACAGATTATTATCTGAACGGTGGCCGATTAGGAAAAAGGGAAATGCAACAAGACCTGGGTGTCATTGTACACCAGTCATTGAAGGTGGGCATGCAGGTACAGCAGGCAGTGAAAAAGGCAAATGGTATGTTGGCATTCATAGCAAAAGGATTTGAGTACAGGAGCAGGGAGGTTCTACTGCAGTTGTACAAGGCCTTGGTGAGACCGCACCTAGAATATTGTGTGCAGTTTTGGTCCCCTAATCTGAGGAAAGACATTCTCGTCATAGAGGGAGTACAGAGAAGGTTCACCAGATTGATTCCTGGGATGGCAGGATTTTCATATGAAGAAAGACTGGATTGACTAGGCTTATACTCACTGGAATTCAGAAGATTGAGGGGGGATCTATTGAAACGTATAAAATTCTAAAGGGATTGGACAGGCTAGATGTAGGAAGATTGTTTCTGATGTTGGGGAAGTCCAGAATGAGGGGTCTCAGTTTAAGGATAAAGGGGAAGCCTTTTAGGACCGAGATGAGGAAAAACTTCTTCACACAGAGAGTGCTGAATCTGTGGAATTCTCTGCCACAGGGAACAGTTGAGGTCTGTTCATTGGCTATATTTAAGAGGAAGTTAGATATGGTCCTTGTGGCTAAAGGGATCAGGGGGTATGGAGAGAAAGCAGGTACATGGTTGTGAGTTAGATGATCAGCCATGATCATACTGAATAGCAGTGCAGGCTTGAGGGGCCAAATGGCCTACTCCTGCACCTATTTTCTACGTTTCTATGTTTCTATTTGAATGGAGTCAAAAATCATGCTCATGCCAGAAATATATGGAGATTTGATCTGCTAGTTTACTTCCCAAATATTGAAAAAAGAAAACTCATCTCACTGATCTAATGAAGTTGATTTTCTTTCTTCATTGAACTTACATTAGCTGTTCGTACGTACGAAGAAGTCTAAATATGTAAATTGACCTGCACTATGAAGTTATAAAGAAAAATGTAAACAGGCCAACATGATGAAAATCTGATCCAGAAATGCACCAAAGTTCTAGTTTCTTATTACATGGAAGGTTTTCACTTCTGAAAATGTGTTGGAGCAGTGGTTTGAGTTCTACCAAGACACATATGCTATATAGAACAGTACAGCACAGTAGCCCTTCAGTCTACAAAATATTTAACCTTATTCTTCACTGCAATTATTTTATAAAAACTTCCAATTCCCCAAATCATTTTAATTGTCTTATGCTGCTATCAGTGCTCCAAAATCAGAGATAACGCGATAAGAAAATAGTTTACACAAATCATTTTTTAGGTATTTTAGCTCAACACACACTAAAATATATGAAATTAGGATGCAGTACACAGCATTTGTTCACTGCACTTGACTCAAGGGCAAGATTCCACAACTGCTAGCATTAGGTTTTAAATCCACTGCAATCCATTTAGTGACTAGCCACTTATGGTGTTCACTAAACTGCGTTAGAGAGAATAGTTGATGCTAAATTAGTTAAGCATTTCACTTGCACAGTCTCTGTCTGAGTCGCCTCATTTTCTCATGAAATGTCATATCTCTGAAATTTACCTCAGTAGAACAGAGCAGAAAAAGATTCTCAAGTAGAAGAGTCATATATAATCTTCGTGATAGGATAATTTCCTGTTTAAAATGTCTTAAAAGCTAGTTCCAATGCTGGACACAGGTACTAAATATTTAAGTGGAAGATATTTTCCTCAGATCAGCAGTAGTTAATATGTAATATTTATCAAAAATTATTTCTAAATAAATAAATTTAAATGATTTGATGTTGTTCCACATGAAGCAATCAGGGAAAATTGCAATATGGGAACAGGGAATTTAGCCGACTGAATCTACATCGACCATTGTTCTACCCTTTGAGTAAGTCATTTATGTTTTTCTATGTGATTAAGCACATCCAATTTTTATTTTAGTGAATAGCTTATGGTCAGCACAGGTCACTTCCGGTGCAGCCAGGAAGTAGAAAAACACGTCAGCTGGCAGTAGACCAGACGTTTATGTGAGGAGCGAAATAAATTTCTATCCAAAACTATCCTGTTGCTTCTCCATCAGAAGCCATTGCTTTTCAGTCCTTATTCACTGTGTCATGCCATTGAGTTTGCAATAAAACCAAGGAGCTAGGAGGCTATACCCTAACTCTAAAGTTATTTTGAATGGAGTTTGGCTGTCTGGTTGATGTCACAGCTCCTCTGTGAGAGCAGTATAACCATCAACAACCCATTTACACAGAGCCTACGACAATTCAATTTCTACTGTTTCATGTTATTCACTTCTATAACTTTATGAAATATGGGAGAGAATTTTTTCCCAAGAGTTTACATTGCACATCATACTAGAAAATAATATCACGGCAGGAACAATTTTGAGAGATGTTGTAGCGGTGTGCTACACGCAGCGCTAAAATTACGACACGGAGTCGGTAACTGCAGTCGAAGGAAAAAACTTTATTCGAAATCTTCAGCCTCACTTTTAAGCCTCCCTCAACCTGCCCCCCATGGCGCAGAGGCTCCAAAGCCCTGTGCTCGCAAAGCCCCCGTAGGCTATCTAATTGTGAGTCGGTTCGGATGTGCCAGGAAATGGGTCGCCACATAACCCCCCCCCCCCAGAACTGGTGATACACCCCCCAATGTCCACAGTCTGGGCCAGAACCTGCTTGGGAGGTCGGCCTCTGCGCCGAGATGCCGGAAACTCGGCCGGTTGCGCCAGGTCCACATGGGCCGGTTTGAGGCGGTCCACCGTGAAAACCTCCTCTTTCCCCCCAACGTCCAGCACGAACGTGGACCCGTTGTTCCGGAGCACCATAAACGGCCCCTCGTATGGCCGCTGCAGCGGCGGCCGATGCCCGCCCCTTCGTACAAACACAAACTACAGTTCTGTCGGTCTTTGGGTACGCAGGTCGGGCGCCGCCCGTGCTGTGAAGTGGGTATGGGGGCCAGGTTACCGAGCTTCTCGCGTAGTCTGCCCAGGACTGCTGCGGGATCTTCCTCTTGCCCCCTTGGGGCTGGTAGGAACTCCCCGGGGACGACCAGGGGCGCGCTGTATACCAACACGGCCGACGAGGCGTGCAGGTCATCCTTGGGCGCTGTGCGGATGCCGAGTAGGACCCAGGGAAGCTCGTCCGCCCAGTTGGCTCCTCGCAGGCGGGCCATGAGGGCCGACTTCAGGTGACGGTGGAAACGCTCCACTAGCCCGTTCGACTGTGGGTGGTAGGCAGTGGTGTGGTGCAGCTGAGTCCCCAAAAGGCTGGCCATAGCTGACCACAGGCTGGAGGTGAACTGGGCGCCTCTGTCGGAGGTAATGTGGGCTGGTACACCAAAGTGAGATATCCAGGTGGCGATCAGGGCTCGGGCGCAAGATTCGGAGGTGGTGTCGGTGAGCGGGACCGTCTCTGGCCATCTTGTGAACCGGTCCACGATAGTCAGGAGGTGCCGCGCTCCACGCGACACTGGCAGGGGGCCCACGATATCCACATGAATGTGGTCGAAACGCTGGTGGGCGGGATGGAACTGCTGCGGTGGGGCTTTGGTGTGCCACTGCACCTTGGCCGTCTGGCAGTGCATGCACGTTTTGGCCCATTCACTGACCTGTTTGCGGAGTCCGTGCCAAACGAACCTGCTGGAAACCATCCGGACAGTTGTCCAGATGGAGGGATGCGCCAAGTTATGAATGGAGTCGAAAACACGGCGCCGCCAGGCTGTCGGGACGACGGGACGGGGCTGGCCGGTGGCGACATCACAGAGTAGGGTCCTCTCACCCGGGCCCACGGGGAGGTCCTGGAGCTGCAAACCGGAGACTGCGGTTCTGTAACTCGGAATCTCCGCATCTGCCTGCTGCGCCTCTGCCAGTGCCTCAAAGTCTACCCCTTGGGAAAGGGCATGAACGGTAGGGCGAGAGAGCGCATCCGCCACGACATTGTCCTTACCCGAGACGTGCCGGACATCCGTCGTGTATTCAGAGATGTAGGACAGGTGGCGTTGCTGGCGGGATGACCAGGGGTCGGACGCTTTCGTAAACGCAAAGGTAAGCGGTTTGTGGTCCGTGAACGCGGTGAAGGGCCGACCTTCTAGGAAGTACCTGAAATGCCGGATTGCCAGGTAGAGCGCCAACAGTTCCCGGTCGAAAGCACTGTATTTGAGTTCGGGTGGTCGCAGGTGTTTGCTGAAAAACGCCAGGGGTTGCCAGCGACCTGCGATGAGTTGCTCCAGCACCCCACCGACTGCCGTGTTTGATGCGTCCACTGTGAGGGTGGTAGGGGCGTCCATTCTGGGATGTACTAGCATTGCGGCATCCGCCAAAGCTTCCTTCGTTTGAATGAAAGCGGCGGCGGACTCCTCGTCCCAGGTAATGTCCTTGCTCGGACCCGACATCAGGGCGAACAGGGGGCGCATGATCCGGGCAGCTGAAGGGAGGAAGCGGCGGTAGAAATTGACGATACCTACGAATTCCTGAAGGCCTTTGATCGTGGTGGGTCGGGGAAAGAGGCGGACTGCATCTACCTTAGCGGGCAGAGGGGTTGCCCCGTCTTTAGTAATCCTGTGGCCCAGGAAGTCAATGGTATCGAGTCCGAACTGGCATTTGGCGGGGTTGATTGTAAGACCGTACTCACTCAGTCGGGCGCAGAGTTGACGGAGGTGGGACAGATGCTCCTGACGACTGCTGCTGGCTATGAGGATGTCATCCAAATAGATGAACGCGAAGTCCAGGTCCCGTCCCACCGCGTCCATTAACCGCTGGAACGTCTGTGCGGCATTCTTCAGGCCGAACGGCATGCAGAGGAACTCAAAAAGGCCAAACGGGGTGATGAGAGCCGTTTTGGGGACGTCGTCAGGATGCATCGTGATTTGATGGTACCCTCGGACGAGGTCTACCTTGGAGAAGATCCGTGCTCCGTGCAGGTTTGCTGCAAAGTCCTGAATGTACGGCACAGGGTAGCGGTCCGATGTGGTAGCCTCGTTCAGCCTGCGGTAGTCGCAGCGGTCTCCAGCCTCCCGTCGCTTTGGGCACCATGTGCAGGGGGGAGGCCCATGGGATGATCCCCAATTCCTCCATCCTCTGGAACTCCTCCTTCGCCAGTCGGAGCTTGTCCGGGGGAAGCCACCGAGCGCGGGCGTGGAGGGGTGGTCCCTGGGTCGGGATGTGGTGCTGTACGCCATGCCTGGGCATGGCCGCTGTGAACTGCAGTGCCAGAACCGATGGGAAATCCGCCAGGACCCTGGTGAAGTCGTTGTCGGACAGCGTGATGGAGCCGAGGTGAGGGGCTGGCAACTGGGCTGTACCCAGGGAGAACGTCTGAAAGGTCTCGGCGTGTACCAGTCTCTTCCTGGGCAGGTCGACCAGTAGGCTGTGAGCCCGCAAAAATTCCGCACCCAGAAGCGGTTGGGCTACGGCGGCCAGTGTGAAGTCCCACGTGAACTGGCTGGAGCCGAACTGTAGCTGCACCTGACGGGTGCCATAGGTCCTTACTGTGCTGCCATTCACGGCCCTCAGGGGGGGACCCGGTGCCCTGATGCGGGTGTCGTAACTCGTCGGAGGTAAAACGCTGATCTCAGCCCCAGTATCGACCAAAAACCGGCGTCCCGACCTTCTATCTCACACATACAGGAGGCTATCCCGATGGCCAGCCGCCGTAGCCATCAGCGGCGGCTGGCCCTGGCGTTTCCCGGGAACTTGCCGGGCGGGCGACAACGGCGGGCTTCTGCGCCCCACCGCTGGTGGTAGAAGCACCAGTGTTCATTGGGCCGGGGGTTGGCAGGCTCTGCGGCCGGGCCTGGACTGGTTTGCTGCCGGGAGCGTGGCTGGGAGATCTGTGCGATGGACGCCCCGCTCACCTTTTTGGCGTTCCACAGCAAGTCCGCCCGGGCTGCCACCTTCCGGGGGTCACTGAAATCCGCGTCGGACAGCAGCAGGCGTATGTCCTCGGGCAGCTGCTCCAGGAATGCCTGCTCAAACATGAGGCAGGGTGTGTGTCCGTCGGCGAGAGACAACATCTCATTCATTAAAGCCGATGGAGGTCTGTCGCCCAAGCCATCCAGGTGCAGTAAACGGGCAGCCCGCTCGCGCTGTGAGAGTCCGAAAGTCCTGAGGAGCAGGGCTTTGAATTCCGTGTACTTGCCGTCTGCCGGGGGCGACTGTACGAACTCCGCGACCTGGGCCGCTGTGTCCTAGTCGAGGGAGCTCACCACGTAGTAGTAGCGGGTGTCTTCTGAGGTGATCTGGCGAACGTGGAATTGGGCTTCGGCTTGCTGGAACCATAGGTTCGGGCGCTGTGTCCAGAAACCCGGCAGTTTCAACGAAACCGCATGAACAGAGGCGGCGTTGGTCATTTCTGGTCCAAAAATCATTTGGACCGTCGGGGTCACCAATTGTAGTGGTGTGCTACACGCAGCGCTAAAATTACGACACGGAGTCGGTAACTGCAGTCGAATGAAAAACTTTATTCGAAATCTTCAGCCTCACTTTTAAGCCTCCCTCAACCTGCCCCCCATGGCGCAGAGGCTCCAAAGCCCTGTGCTCGCAAACCCCCGTAGGCTATCTAATTGTGAGTCGGTTCGGGTGTGCCAGGAAATGGGTCGCCACAATGTCCTATTTCACAAAATTTTATAAAAATATTCCATATCTTGTCCTTTATTTCTTAATTTTCCTTGTCACATGTGCTTTCTATTAACTGTGCTGCAGTTCTTTAAATATTATGGGCTAATAAAGATTTTCCCTTAGTAACTTCTTGTTATAAAATATATCTTTATGACTAAATGTATTCAGGAATGAATTTCAACATTTCCCAAGGAACCATCTGCTCAGAGGCAACCTATGGAACACATTCAGCCTGGAAGCTGGCAACAAGTGATGATCCATAGGAGTCATTTCTGGGACCCCTGCTCTTTGTAACTTTTATAATTGATTTGGATGAGGGAGTGGAAGAATGGTTAGTAATTTTGCGGGTGACATGAATGTTGATGGTGTTGGGGATAACATAGAAGGGTTGTTGTAGATTAATGAGACACAGAGAGACTGTAGATCTGGGCTGAGAAGTGGAGAATAGAGTAAAACTGGAAATGAATGAAGGAATACTCATTGGAAAGTCGAACTTGAAGGCAGAGTATAAGATTAATGGCAAGATTTTTAGTAGTGCAGAGGAACAGAAAGATCTTGGGATCCAAATCCATAGACTCCACAAAGTTGCCACACAAATTGATAGGGTGGTTTAGAAGGCAAATGGTGTGCATTGGGGGATGGAGTCCAAGAGCCATAAGATAATGGTGCAGCTTTATATAACTCTTCCTAGACCATACTTGGAGTATTGTGTTCAGTTCCGGCTGCCTCTTTCTAGAAAGAAAGAGGAAGCTTTACAAAGATTGCAAGAGGAGCATTGGGATCATCAGCACATCATTTTCTGCAACTTCCATCATCTTCAATGGGATCCTACCACCAAACACATCTTTAACCCTGTTGAGCACTTTTGCTCCATCTGCAAAAAGTAGGATTTCCAACTGGCCGACTATTTTAATTCCAGTCTCCAGATCCATTCCACCGTGTCATTTCATGTACTGCCATGATGAAGCCACTGTCAGGCTGGGGGCGCAACAAATCATATTCCATATGGGTAGCTTCTAACCTGATGGAATAAATATCATTTTCTGGAATGCCTGGTAATTATCCCCCCTCCTGCTTCCCTCTTCTTCTATTCCACCCTCAGGATCCTATCTTACCTCTTCTTCTATTCCACACTCAGGATCCCATCTTACCTCTTCTCCTCCTCACCTGCCTATGGTGCCCCTCCTCCTTCCTTTTTTTTGAATGGTCCACTCCCCTCTCTTTCTTCTTCAACCCTTTACCTTTTCCACCTATCATCTCCCCATTTCTCATCATTCCCCCTCCCCCATCAACCTGGCTTCACCTATCACCTTCTAGTTTGTACACGTTTTTCTTCTGGCTTCCTCCCCCTTCTTTCCAGTTCTGATGAAGAGTCGTGGCCCAATGAACTCAACACCGTTTATGAACACTTTGCGAGGGAGAATAAAACAATGCAAATTCCTGCAGCATCCAGTGACCCTGTGACCTCTGTCTCAGAGGCCAACATCAGGACATTTTTAAAGAGTGCGAACCCTTGCAAGGCCTCGGGCCCTGACGATGTTCCAGGCAGGGCTCTGAAAGCCTGTGCCAACCAACCAACAGGATAGTTCAAACACATTTTCAATCTCTTACTGCTGCAGTTACACATTCCCACCTGCCTCAAAAGGGTGACAGTGATATCAGGGGCAAGAAGAGCAGGATGAACTGTCTCAATGACTATTACATCTACAGTGATGCAGTGTTTTGAGAGGTTGGTCATGACTAGAAGCAACTCCTGCCTAAGAAAGGACCTGGACTTGCTGCAATTTGCCTATTGCCACATCAGGTCTGCAGAGAATGGGATCTCACTGGCTTTCCACTCGGCCTTGGGTCGCTTGGAGATTAGTAATACTTACGTCAAGCTGCTGTTTGTTGACTACAGCTCAGCGTTCAACAAAGTCACAAACCCTCAGTTCTAATCAAAGAACTCCAAAACATGGACATCTATACCTCCTGCTGCAACTGGATCCTTGACTTCCTCATCAGGAGACTGCAGTCTGTACAGATCAGATATAACATCTCCTCCACATTGACAGTCAACAATGGTGCACCTTAAGGATGTGTGCTTAGCCTATTGCTCTCATCTCTCTACACCCACAACTACGTAACTAGGCACAGCTCAATTGTCATCTATAATTTGCTGATGACAGCATTATTGTTGACAGAATTTCAGATGATGAATGGTGTTGCACTCAACGTCAGCAAGACCAAGAAATTGATTTTGGACTTCAGGAAGGGTATGTCGAGGGAATACACTCCAGTCCTCATCAGCAGTGGAAAGTGTGAGCAATTTCAAGTTCCTAGTTGGCAACATCTCTGAGGATCTATCCTGCACCCAACATGTTGATGCAAATACAAAGGAGGCTCAACAGCAACTATATCTCATTCAGAGATTGACGATAATTAGTGCATCAACAAAGACAATGACCAATTTCTACAGGTGTACCATGGAGGGTATTCTAACCATCTGTTACAGAGAGGCCACTGCACAGGATCAGATAGAACAAAAGAAAGTGGAAAATTCATTAAACTCAGCCAACTCCATCATGAAATCTAGCCTCCCCAGCATTGAGGACCCCTTCAAATCTGATGCCTCAAAAAGGTGGCATCCATCATTAAGGGACCCCATCACCCAGGACATGCCCTCTTCAGATTGCTGCCATCAAGGACAAGGTACAGGAGCTTCAAAAATTCAGGAAAAGCTTCTTCCCCTCCAACATCAGAACTTTGAATAGACAATGAACCCATGAACACTTCCCCCTCTTTTTGCACTGCTTATTTCAGAATCAGAATCAGAATCAGGTTTATTATCACCAGCATGTGACGTGAAATTTGTTAACTTAGCAGCAGCAGTTCTATGCAGTACATGATCTAGCAGAGAGAATAAAAAATAATAATAAATAAAATAAAACATAATAATAAATAAACAAGTAAACCAATTACATACATTGAATAGCTTATTAAAAATGTGCAAAAACAGAAATACTGTATATTAAAAATAGTGAGGTAGTGTCCAAAGCATCAAAGTCCATTAAGGAATCGGATGGCAGAGGGGAAGAAGCTGTTCCTGAATCACTGAGTGTGTGCCTTCAGGCTTCTGAACCACCTACCTGATGGTAACAGTGAGAAAAGGGCATGCCCTGGGTGCTGGAGGTCTTTAATAATGGACGCTGCCTTTTTGAGACACCGCTCCCTGAAGATGTATTGGATACTTTGTAGGCTAGTGCCCATGATGGAGCTGACTAGATTTACAACCTTCTGCAGCTTCTTTGGTCCTGTGCAGTAGCCCCTCCATACCAGACAGTGATGCAGCCTGTCAGAATGCTCTCCACAGTATAATTATAGAAGTTTTTGAACATATTTGTTGACATGCCAAATCACTTCAAACTACTAATAAATTATAGCTACTGTCTTGCCTTCTGCTTGACTACATCAGTGTGTTGGGACCAGGTTAAATTCTCAGAGATCTTGACACCCAGGAACTTGAAGCTGCTCACTCTCTCCACTTCTGATCCCTCTATGAGGATTGGTATGTGTTCCTACATCTTACCCTTCCTGAAGTCCACAATCAGCTCTTTGCCTTACAGGTTGCTGCGGCACCATTCCACGAGTTGGCATATCTCACTCCTGTACGCCCCCTTGTCACCACCTGAGATCCTACCAACAATGGTTGTATCATCAGCAAATTTGTAGATGGTATTTGAGCAATACCTAGTCACACAGTCATGTGTATACAGAGAGTAGAGCAGTGGGCTAAGCACACATCCCTAAGGTGCGCCAGTGTTGATCGTCAGCGATGAGGATATGTTATCACCAATTCGCACAGACCAATTTTCCAGTTAGGAAGTTGACCATCCAATTACAGAGGGAAATACAGAGACCCAAGTTCTGCAACTTCTCAATTGGGATTGTGGGAATGATGGAATTAAATGTTTTAATTCATTATTTAAAAATATTTCTCATTGTGATTTATAGTTTTATTACTATATATTGCAATGTACTGCTTCTGCTTCAAAACAACATATTTCACATCATATGCTAGTGATATTAAACCTGATTCTAAAACATCAATTGATTTTTCCATTCCATAGATGCTGCTTGACCTGCTGAGTTCATCCAACATTTTGTATATTATTCTTTATCTGCAGTCTCTTGTGCTTACCAGAAGTGACCAATGAGGAAAGGCTGACTCAGTTAGGCATTTTCTCTTTGGAATGAAGGAGGATGATTCCATTGAGGAGCATAACAGTGCAAGTTTATTGTAGGCATTGATAGAATGGACAGCCACCACCTATTTTTTTTCCCCAGAGCAGCCATAGTTAATTCCAGAGGTGAGTGGAGGAAAGTTTTGTGGGGACGTCATTGCACAAAGTCATAGATGCTTGGAATGCACTGCTGGGGGTGGTGAGAAAAGCTGATACATTAGGGATATTTAAGAGTCTCTTAGATAGACACATGGATGAAAGGAAAATAGTAGGTTATGGAGCAGAGTGGAGAGAAGGATTAGAGTGATCTTGAAGTAGATTAAAAGGTCAGCACATCATCATGGGCCAAAGGGCCCGTACTGTGCTGTATTCTTCTATGTTCTGTGTTGTGAGAAGAGAGTCATTGTTATTTTTAAATTGTATTTTTCAAAGTATGGCCTAATTCTAATAATTTCACATAAAGTTAATATGCCAAAACACTTCACAGGAGTATAATTAAACATAACTCGTCTCTTCAATACATGGGAATATTAGGACAGATGGCTAAAAGCTTGCTTAATGGAATAGATATTAAAGGACTATTAAAGGGACAGAAGGAAGTAGTAACATGAATAGATTTAGAGAGAGAATTCATGACCTTAGAGATTTGGCAGCTGAAATCATAGCTGCCAAGGAAGGATCATTTAAAATTGTGTTTCTTAACGGTATGTCGACATATATAAAACGGAGAAGTGATCATGAATTTGATGCAAATTAGAATACAGCTGCGGAGTATGACAATCTCAGAATGTGTCAACACACTTCACTTTAGTAGCAATTAAAACTATCTGAGGTACAGTTGCTGTTATAATGAACAGATATATAAATTCAACCACCTATCTACTTTAGTAACCCAGGAAACAATGTTACTGATGCTGAAAAAAAAATTACAGAAAAAATTCAATGTCCAACTGCATGAATCATCTTGATAAAGTGACACATTTTGCACTTAGGCATATCATTTACATAAACACAAAATTAATAGTGACAGGTATTGAATAGAAACAAACTCAAGTGAAGTGATTCCAGTTCATTTACTTAAGTACAATGAAAAATAATGGTTTAAGAGTGAATCTTCGCAAGATCATAATGTAACATAAAATATTACAACCATCTTGAATTTCTCAACATAATTCAAACTCAAATATAATGGCTAGAGTCATCGAATAGCAACATTCATGATATCTGATGTGGCAAGATTAGAATGCACTATATAGACAAATCATCCAAAACACATTTGGCAACTATTACAAACCCATTAAATTTAATTCTTAATAAATTTTACTACAGTGAAATGGTACCAGACAGTAATAAGGTTGCTGAACATCAATTTGTGCTTCTGAATATTTGCATTTTGGCTGTTAAATTTTCTGCTGACTCACAAAAAAAAGATCAAGTATAAATACTGCATAGTTATTTAATGCAATCATATTTTACAGCAAGAGTCCTCATTTCGGGGTTAAATATTGACTGGCATCAGCAGCAATCAGATGACAACAAAAAGATACAAATATTCGTGCCACCTCTGCAGGAAAGGGATGGAAAGTGATTAACACCTGTTTTAATGAAACTAAAATCAACATTAACACTTTACTGCAAGTGTACATAATCTGTCAACAGATTCCACAACTCCAAGGGAATATTATGCACTGACTTAATTTATACTGGTATGGCTATAGAGCCAGATAGACTCAAATGCGTGGCACAACATTACTTTTATGTCAGCACTGTAATGCTCAGTGTTCTACAGGCAATTGAAATAGCCTGTTTTTTGCATATATAGGAAATGGAATCCCTGACACTGAAAGATGAAAAGTGTATTTCTTATGAGTATCGCCTTCATCCAATATTGGAAAATATTCTAGCAAATCCACACACTTGTAGACATAACCTTGAAAGATCATTTGCAAATTGAAGACTTCCATTATATAAACACAACAAAGCGTATTTAATGAGACATTCAATACGGTGTGAAATTAGTTAAACCACTTGAAATGCTTGGCTGAGTATTACATAATGAAAACTATGATGAACAATACTAGTTTATTCTATCATGTTTATTACACACCTTCACAAGCCACTTCAGGCAGGTTCAGTATTGTTTTACAAGTCGTTTCAATACAGATGAAGTGAAATACACAGGCTTTGTAAATCATAATGTTGCAAGAATTATAGACATCTCAAACTATGAGAAGCAACCATTATCTCAGTCAGGATAAAATGTGGCAAGTTCTTGAAATCTTTACAAGCAAAACTGATGACTGCACATTATACACCCTGTCTTTATTACTATTGGCTTTATGGGATGAATAAAGCAAGGGGCAATTATCTCGCCACCAGTTTCTTCCTCAATTACAAGCTGATTTCACAGTTGATTGTACATAGCAATGATTGTCCACAAGTGTTACATTTCACAGGACAAGTTCTTCCTTAGAAAGAGTGAAGAAGTTCACACTGTGATCAGTGGTTCCGGTGCACAGAGCCCCATAGATAAAGAGAAAACAAAGGGATTTGTATTTGCTCTATTATTCCGTGAAGTGGAAAGGAAGTAACGCTCCAGCTTCAAACTGATGTCATCCTTTGAGATTCCGAACAAAAACATTTTTGTAAATCGTCGGATCACAGCTGTGCTGAGGACTGCTGACAGAATTAACACAGTGAACTACATAATTGGTGTGTTTTGCCTTTTCAAGAATATCAAAGGAAATCAAATTATGGTCTAATAGGCAAATAGCAATTAATTGGCCAATTAGTAAAGATTTGATATATATTATTTTAATTTTTGAACTTATTTTTCTTTTCTAAAATCTAAAATTCTTATTAAGGCTTGAAATAATTTAGAGTTGTCAAAAATTTTGGTTCTTTAAAGTGGGACATTAACAATGAAACTGGATTTCCAATTACACTGGTAACTACCATCATTCACATTCCAAAGAGTTACTGACAAAGCTGTAATCTTTTATAATGTACTTATGTATATATTGTCCATATATTTTGTGTATGAAATCCATATAATGTTACAAGGGCCAGCAGTTATACACCTGTGGTACCGTAGTCCTTGCAATTATTTTATATATATAAACAGCTGTTGTATATTTTGACATCCTTCTTTATTAGGCAGTCCTTTAGGATAACTTGCAGTCTGGGTTCTGAGGCAGCAGTTGAGGCCTGCAGGAGAACCTCAAAGACTTCTATAGATGGAGAATGTAGTGCCTGACGGAAATGAGTGGAGATAGTTTCTGAGGTGGTATGCTGCTTCTGAGACTTACTCAGGCTTCATTGTGCTTCAGGTGCCTAGCCCTGAATTCCTCAATACCGTCCCAAAAGATCCAGCTCCACGTTGAGAGGCCATCGGCCACAGTCTACCAAGAATCAGTTGGGATATTCCTAAAGCACATCCTTAAAACTTTTACTCTATCCATTAATTTCTTCCCATGTCAGAGCTCAGAAGAGTGTGCCTTCTTTGAGAGTCTGGAGACAGGCGTCGTATAACAAGGCCTGATCAATGTAAGTGACATAGGTTAATAAGAGCAGAGTAAACTGGAGATTCAAAGTTCAAAGTCAAGTTTATTGGCATACGCAGAAATGTATGAATTCACAAGTGCTCCATCACAGGCACACAACATTATACAAGCAGGATTCACAAAAAAACATAAATTAAAGATAAATTATACACACATGTTTCAAAATAAAACACAGTTGGAACAAATAAATCTCCATTTAGTACAAAATAATCAGAGTGGTCATAGAGCAAACACGAGGAAATCTGCAGATGCCAGAAATTCAAACAACAACACACACAAAATGCTGGTGGAACACAGCAGGCCAGTCATAGTGTTGTTAAACCATATTGATGATTAGGGTATTTCTGGTAGGTAAAAGAGATTAAACAATTCCTTTCCTCCACAGATGCTGTGCCATCCACTAAATTCCTCCAGCAGACTGTTCTCCTTTGGGGTACTTGGCGGCATACAGACAGTGTCTCAAAAAGAATAGTTTCTCATTAAACTTGATCTGTTATTGGCATGTGGTCGATATCTCTACTCCCATTCTCATTCTCTATTTCATACTTTATTACCTTAATTTCATTTGTTCTCACTGAATGCATATTAACAGTTCAGATGCAGAAACTATCAACCCTCAGCAAACCAATGGAAAACGCATAGCCAAAATGACAACTTGCATGTATATTGCACTTTAACTTTACAATACGCCCAAAGGCACTTTTCATGTGATGGGAAGTAAAGAGTGGCATGATAAGATGTTATGTAGAAAGGGACATCATTGATTCAATGCAAATCTTCTCACTTGGACCTGGAAGGGAAATGTGACTTGTTTCTTTCAATGTTCCCTTCTAATTTTCTGCCCTGTCATTCATGCTTCGTCATCTTTTTGTTCCAACATACCTTTTACTATTTTGGTTTCTCACTGGTCTGGCCTGTCCAATCACTATTTCTTTCCACTGATAGCTAATTAAATAACCTGATTCTGCTCTATCCCACCACAAACACTGATCATTCATTTCTCCTCCCACAGGCGGTGAGGAAGGAATCCAATGTTCCCGCATGTTCCCACTCCCAAATTGCTGTCCTGTTGCTCCATCTTCCAAGGAACATGCAAACTACTTTGGAATCTTACTAATTAACTGAAGACATAATCAAACCTGATTTTGAATTAATAACATTAATTTTACATATTTTTGTATTTCACTAAAACTAGGGAAACACTTGCAGTGGCTATCTTTAATTAATTAGGGTGACTGAGGATTCTTCCGAGAATGAGCTATTAGATATCCTCCTTCAAAGAGTTACACATTTTTTGTAATAACTATGGATGACCTTTCTTTTAATTGCAGGTCACATGATTTTACCTTTTCCACTGAATTCTGATACTCACATGTAACAGGTAGATGTTTAGCCTGGTTAATGTTGTTTGTAATAAAACTTTGTTTCTTCTCAGTCTTATTGATTGTATCTTGCAGCCTAAAGTGCTGAGATTGTTTGTTACAACACTCATTGAGAAACCATGGAGACAAGTGACCATTGGTCTCTCTGTTCTAAACCAATATCTATGTATATCAATATCAACCAATATCTTCATCTACTGTGAGAGTAAGCATTCAGCATGGACTAGAAGGGCCGAGATGGCCTGTTTCCATGCTGTAATTGTTATATGGTTATATGGTAAAATCTCAGAAGTTTTAATGTCAAATTAAAGGCACATTTGAAAATGGACCAGATATTAACATTTGACCGACATAAATTAAGAAGTCTGTTTAGATTATCATGCCAAAATGTGTAGCTTCTCATACATTAAATTCTTCATAAAATTTCTTAATGCCTTATAGTCAGGCTGCATCATCCTGGGTGCTGCTCATTGTTCAGAGTTATCAGTCATGGTCCTAAGCCTAATTTTACTGGAAACGTAGGGTGGATGATGCACCTGAAAAGCAGGCTGACCAGAAATCCAGATGGACCCGGACTCCAAGCAGTGAGGCCTCAGTCATTATAATTTGATATCTCCTGACAGTCCCTCAAGTCAAGTCAAGTCAAGTCACTTTTATTGTCATTTCGACCATAACTGCTGGTACAGTGCACAGTAAAAATGAGACAACATTTTTTCAGGACCATGGTGTTACATGACACAGTACAAAAACTAGACTGAAACTACACTACACTACAGACCTAAACAGGACTGCATAAAGTGCACAGAATAGTGCAGGCATTACAATAAATAATAAACAAGACAATAGGGCAGTAAGGTGTCAGTCCAGGCTCTGGGTATTGAGGAGTCTGATAGCTTGGGGGAAGAAACTGTTACGTAATCTGGTCTTGAGAACCCGAATGCTTCAGTGCCTTTTCCCAGATGGCAGGAGAGAGAAGAGTCTGTATGAGGGGTGCATGGTGTCCTTCATAATGCTGTTTGCTTTGCGGATGCAGCGTGTAGTGTAAATGTCCGTAATGGCGGGAAGAAAGACCCCGATGATCTTCTCAGCTGACCTCACTATCCGCTGCAGGGTCTTGCAATCTGAGATGGTGCAATTTCCGAACCAGGCAGTGATGCAGCTGCTCAGGATGCTCTCAATACAACCCCTGTAGAATGTGATGAGGATGGGGGGTGGGAGATAGACTTTCCTCAGCCTTCACAGAAAGTAGAGACATTACTGGGCTTTCTTTGCTATGGAGCTGGTGTTGAGGGACCAGGTGAGATTCTCCGCCAGGTGAACACCAAGAAATTTGGTGCTCTTAACGATCTCTACCGAGGAGCCGTCAATGTTCAGTGGGGAATGTTCGCTCTGTGCCCTCCTGAAGTGCCCTGAAGGCTATTTAATGGTTTCTGAATGTCTCTGCTATCAGAGACATTTACAAACAATTCAAATGACTTTAAATAATTCAACAAAAGTTACAAACAAAAAAAGACATTAAAATACTAACAAATATTTAAGATGTAAGTTAAATAAAGCAATTAAACTTCCTTTCTCTTTTTGCACAAGATTAGCAAACACATTCAAGTAAATAGAGTTGCCGCCTGTATTTTTCCTTCTGTGCTGCTGCTCAATTCAATGTGGAGACTGGTGATGGAGCGGGATTGTCAGTATGTTTCCAATCTCTTCATTTGATCACGCATGCACAAGGGATCCAAAATGAGCTGAAGCACAGATGGGTGACAGCCAAGCAGTTCCCTTTGGTCCATTAGCTATATCAATCAGAACAAATGGTATCGGTGCCTTGAAAATGTAAATAATTTAAAAGGAACAAAATATATATATAAGAAAAGCCCAGAATAGTTAATAAAAAAGTTTTCAGCATGTTTGAACCAATAGCCTAAAATATGAATGTAGCATGTAGGTTTCAATTATGATCTGTGGCCAGTGGTAAAAGTAAATCTCAGTTGGGTTGGAGTGCAGGTGAGAGACCACCCTCACAACTCCCAGAATTGGAGGAAACTCAGGAATCCTGACTTTATTACCTCATGCTGATACCAACGTTGGACTTACATAGCAGGGGTAATACTTCTCATATTCAGAGAGCTGAGACTGACAATCTAAACTTTCTGCATCCATGAATCAGTAATAAAAGTTTCAGAACACGTGGGGAAAGAAACTGCAAGCAATAATTTAAATGGATCAATTAGTAACAAAATTTGAAGAAGTATTTTTAGGCTGAGTTAAACCTTCAGACTTACTGGCAGTAGCATCCAGATGCTTGGTAGAAGAGTGTGGTGTGTGGGCCTGTGCTCTGTTAGCATGTGCTGACTTTTATACCATAAGAGAACTTATTTAAAACTTGAAGGAAGAAGCAGTACCACAGCCAGCAAGTCTGAGTACTTGTGTAAAAGAAATTAGTAAAGTTTCTTTCTATTTTAGTGATTTCCATGTGTTTGAGGGGTTTTGTTGTGGTTTATTTCAGACTGTTAATCGTTTCATTTCAGCTGCGGCTTCTCTGTTTGGAATATATATTTAGCATACCGCAAACTAAAATTAAACTTTAGTTTCCTTCATGTACCCTCTTCACTAAACATTTCCCTGTACTACTCCCTGATGCATCCACTCTTTCCTGGGGTAAGGGTCTTCACCCAAGAGGCCTAGCTTCAAATCTATGCCTCATTGGTAGCAAGCTGTTTAAATCAAAAAGAAAAATCACAGTTGAATCCATTCCTCTCTTTGTATGACTTCAACATTTTCTGTTCCTAATCCACAAGATCCATAAGACATAAGAACAAATATGGCCATTTGGCCTATTGAATCTGCTCGGCCATTTCTTCATTGGTGATTTATTATCCCTCTCAAACCCATTCTCCCTCCTTCTCCCTGTAACCTTTAACAAACTTACTAATCAAGAACCTATCTGTCTCTGCTTTAAATGTAGCCCATGACTTGGCCTGCACAGCCAATGAATTTCACAGATTTCTATCATATGTCTAAAGATATTACTCTTCATATAAGTTCTCAATGGCCTTCTGAGGCTGTGACTTCTGGTCCTAATCCACATCCACTCTGCCTATGCCTTTCAATATCCAAAAGGTTTCAATGAGATCACCCCTCATTTTCCTAAAATCCACCAATATAGGCCCAGAGCTATCAAACATGCTCATATTGGAAACATTTCATTCCCAAAATAATTCTCATGAACCTTCTCTGCACTTTCTTTAATGCAAGTGCATTTTTCCTTTGATAAGGGGCACAAAATCGCTTCCAATACTCCAAATGTAATCTGATGAACATTATAAAAGATTCAACATTATATCCTTGCTTTTGTATTCTAGTCCTCTCAAAATAAATGCTAACATTGCATTTGGCTTCCTTACTAACAACTCAATCTGCAAGTTAACCTTTAAGGATTCCTGGACGAGGGCTCTGATAGCCCTTTGCACCTCTGATTTCTGAATTTTCTCCCCATTTAGAGAACAGTCCACATCTTTTTTCCTTCAAAGTGCATGACCATATACTTCCCTACACTGTATTCCATCTGCTGCTTCATTGCCCATTCTTCTAATCTGTCTCGTCTTGGGGGGATTGAGTTCAAGAGTAGAGAGGTCATGTTGCAACTCAACAAATCTCTGGTGAGACCGCACTTAGAGTATTGTGTTCAATTCTGGTCACCTCATTATAGGAAGGATGTGGAAGCTATGGAGAGGGTGCAGAGGAGACTTACCAGGATGTTGCCTGGTTCGGAGAACAAGTCATATGAAGCAAGGTTAGCAGAGCTGTGACTTTTCCTCTTTGGATCGCAGAAAAATGAGAGAGGACTTCATAGAGGGCTACAAGATTATGAGAGGCATAGATAGGGTGGAAAGTCAGTACCTGTTTCCCAGGGCACCAATAGCAAACACCAGAGGGCATATGTACAAAATTAAGGGAGGGAAGTTTAGGGGAGACATCAGGGGTAAGTTTTTTACACAGAGGGTTGTGAGTGCCTGGAATGACTTGCCAGGGATGGTGGTGGAGTCTAAAACATTAGGGGTATTTAAGAGCTTCTTGGACAAGCACATGGATGAAAGAAAAATGGAGGGTTATGGGGTAGTGTGGGTTTACTTTTTTTAAAGATTATATGAGTTTTTTGAAGAGGTTACGAGGAAAGTTGACGAGGGTAAAGCAGTGGATGTTGTCTATATGGACCAGTAAGGCCTTTGACAAGGTTCCACACGGAAGGTTAGTTAGGAAGATCCAATCGTTAGGTATTAATATTGAAGTAGTAAAATGGATTCAACAGTGGCTAGATGGGAGATGCCAGAGAGTAGTGGTGGATAACTGTTTGTCAGGTTGGAGGCTGGTGACTAGTGGTGTGTCTCAGGGATCTGTACTGGGTTCAATGTTGTTTGTCATATACATTAATGATCTGGATGATGGGGTGGTAAATTGGATTAGTAAGTATGCAGATGATACTAAGGTAGGTGGCATTGTGGATAATGAAGTAGGTTTTCAAAGCTTGCAGAGAGATTTAGGCCAGTTAGAAGAGTAGGCTGAACAATGACAAATGGAGTTTAATGCTGATAAGAGTAAGGTGCTAACATTTTGGTAGGAATAATCCAAATAGGACATACATGGGAAATTGTAGGGCATTGAACAATGAAGTAGAACAGAGTGATCTAGGAATAATGGTGCATAGTTCCCTGAAGGTGGAATCTCATGTGGATAGGGTGGTGAAGAAAACTTTTGGTATGCTGGCCTTTATAAATCAGAGCATTGAGTATAGGAGTTGGGATGTAATGTTAAAATTGTACAAGGCATTGGTAAGGCTGAATTTGGAGTATTGTGTTCAGTTCTGGTCACCGAATTATAGGAAAGATAACAACAAAATAGCGAGAGTACAGAGAAGATTTACTAGAATGTTACCTGGATTTCAGTACCTAAGTTACAGGGGAAGGTTGAACAAGTTAGGTCTTTATTCTTTAGAGCGTAGAAGATTGAGGGGGGACTTGATAGAGGTATTTAAAACAATGAGGGGGATAGATCGAGTTGACATGGATAGGCTTTTTCCATTGAGAGTAGGGGAGATTCAAACAACAGGACATGATTTGAGAGTTGGAGGTAAAAGTTTAAGGGTAACACGAGGGGGAATTTCTTTACTCAGAGAGTGGTAGCTATGTGGAATGAGATTCCAGTAGAAGTGGTAGAGGCAGGTTCAGTATTGCCATTTAAAGTAAAATTGGATAGGTATATGGATAGGAAAGGAATGGTGGGTTATAGGCTGAGTGCGGACCAGTGGGACTAGGTGAGTGTAAGCGTCGGCATGGACTAGAAGGGCCGAGATGGCCTATTTCTGTGCTGTAATTGTTATATGGTTATATTTGGGTTGGCACAACATGGAGGGCTGAAGGGCCTGTACTATGCTGTAGTGTTCTATGGTTCTATGGTCCTTCTGTAGTCTTCCTGCTTCCTCAGCACTACCTGCCCCTCCAGCTAACTTAGCATTGTCTGCAAACTTGGACATAAAGCCATCAATTTGGTCATTCAAATCATTGACATACACCATGAAAAGAAATGGTCTCAGCACTAACCCCTGAGGAACACCACTAGTCACTGGGAACCAATCAGAAAGGGCCCCCTTCATTCCCATTCCCTTCCTCCTGCCAGTCAGCCAATCGTTGATCCATATGAGTATCTTTCCTGGAATACCACAGGCTCTTACTTTGTTTAGAGGCCTCATGTGTGACTCCTTGTCAAAGACCTTCTGAAAGACTAAGTAAACAACATCCTCTGATTCCAGCAGGGCTTTGCTTGGCACCAGGAAGAAACATAGAGTCAGATTGTGTTTTCTTCCACTACTACCACAATACTCACTGTAGATAACCCTCCACCATTGCACCAACCAAGACCAGCAAATTTAGTGAAAACTGGAATCATACCTTCTCACTTTTCAATTGGCATCACTGAACGTGTCCACAGAGCCAGCAGGGAGTATTTGTGGGCAACACAAGTGGATCTGCAGATGCTGGAAATAAATAAAAACACAAAATGCTGGCAGAACTCAGCAGGCCAGACAGCATCTATGGGAGGAGATAGTGACGACATTTCAGGCCAAAACCCTTCATCAGGAGTGAAGTAACATGGGATACCTGTCAGCTTGCATGGCCTCTTCTACAGTCAAGATGAGGCCACACGCAGGTCGATGGAGCAATACCTTATCTCCTGCCTAGGTAGCCTCCTACCTGCCAGCATGAACATCCAACTCCCAGACCTCCGTTTATACCCCTGCTCCCCCCCCCCCTTACACCCATCCCTATCTATTATTTTAGTCTGGTTCACTTTTTCTCTCTTTTTTCTCTTTCTCTCTCTTTTCCCCCCTCACTATAATCTCCCTCCAGCCCTACCTTTCTTTCTCTTTTATTTCCCATAATTCTCCACCTTCCCCCTAGCCCGGGGGTCGGCAACCCGCGGCTCCGGAGCCACATGTGGCTCTTTTACGTCTGTGCTGCGGCTCCCTGCTGCTTTGGGAAATAATTGGTTGTGGCGACCCTTTTCCTGGCACATCCGAACTGACTCACAATTAGATAGCCTACAGGGGTTTGCGAGCACAGAGCTTTGGAGCCTCTGCGCCATGGGGGGCAGGTTGAGGGAGGCTTAAAAGTGAGGCTGAAGATTTCGAATAAAGTTTTTTCCTTCGACTGCAGTTACCGACTCCGTGTCGTAATTTTAGCGCTGCGTGTAGCACACCACTACATGGTCAGTATTTAATTTTATTTTTATTTTATGTTAGTTTGTTAGTTTTTGAAATGTAAATCCAAATTTGAAGATTATGGTGATCTTGTACAATCTAAATAAGATGTTGTGGCGACCCATTTCCTGACACATCCGAACCGGCTCACAATTAGCCAGCGTTCAGGCTAAGGGAGATAGCCTACGGGGGTTTGTGAGTACATGTCTTTTGGAGCATCCGCGCCCATGGGGGGGCGCGTTGAGGGAGGCTTAAAAGCAAGGCTGTTTAGTTCGAATAAAGCTATCTTTGACTGCAGTTTACTGACTGCGTGTAGCACACCGCTACAACGTGTTTTTATCGCTGGCTGTCCAGAGGGGAGGTGCTGAAACGCTTTGTCGCGTGTCTGGAAGAAGTGAAAACTTTCCTGGGCAGCAAAGGGCTCACCTTTCCTGAGCTGGAACAGCCAGAGTGGCTGGAAAAGCTACACTTCATGGTAGACATGACAGCGCACCTGAACACGCTGAACACAGCTCTTCAGGGGTAAGGACGTACAGCCCTGCACATGTTGGAGGATGTTTTGGCATTCGAGCGCAAGTTGACAGTGCTTGCCAGAGATTTACAGAAAGGCACTTTGTCTCACTTCCCCAATTTGAGAGAGTTCAAACAAGGTCACGACATGATAAATTCGGAGTATTTACATTCTGCAATCATCACAATGCAAACATCGTTTGGGAAACGCTTCTGTGAGTTCAGAGAGGGAAAAAACACATTATCCTTCCCGGTCACTCCCCTAAGCATCGATCCATCCCTACTGAGTACGACTGCATTGGCAGGTGTGAGTCAACCTGAACAAGTATGATAAATATTTTAATTGCCTATTATTTTACGTATATTCATATGTTTTCATTGTTCAGTGAAATAGTCCTTTTATTTTTCAGGTTGACAACTGGCTGACGTTATTTTTGGTTTGCTGCTGGCGGCAAATTTAAGTTTGGCGTTTTTCATAAATACAAGAAGGACTCAAATAGACGTTGAGTATTTTACTTAAAAGTAACCTTCAACCCAACGTCTTTTTTTCGGAGTTCAAAATGTTTTTGTTGCATGCAGAAATGTAATTTCATTTTCTCTGCAGGAGTTCATCAATTTCATAAATGCAACACATTATAGTTTGTTTATACATAGCATAAAGGCAAAACAAAACGTTGTATGCAGTGTTATTTCATTTTAAATGTCAAACGGGTTTTGCGGCTCCCAGTGTTTTCTTTTCTGTGGGAAACGGGTCCAAGTGGCTCTTTCAGTGGTAAAGGTTGCTGACCCCTGCCCTAGCCTATTTCCCTCCAGCCTATCATTTCCCAGCTCTCTACATCCCTCCCCCCCACTTCTTATCCCCCCTCAACCATCCCATGTTACTTCACTCCTGATGAAGGGTTTCGGCCCGAAACGTCGTCACTACCTCCTCCCATAGATGCTATCTGGCCTGCTGAGTTCTGCCAGCATTTTGTGTTTTTAGGGAGTATTTGTGGCTGCCTTAGCAAGTTCAATATTCAAGTGTCTGGCATCACAGGAAATCAACAAACACCAGTCATTTAAAAACAAAGGGACAGAAACTATAACATTCAAAGTCTGGAGGATGTTTAATTATCTTCCCCTCCTGCAGACTGTTTGTTTGACTGTGATTCCATAGAAATGCCTAATTCAGCTTGCAAGCTGCTTGTGTGTGTTTCCATATAGCAGGAAATACAGTAACCAGCTTTGGAAGCACATTCATGAGTATATATATTGCATTCTCCACACAATTATACACGCACTTATATTGGAATTTATGTTTCACTTTTTTTGGAGCACAGGTTTACTATGTAGACTTCAGGCATTCGGCCTAGAGCAGTTCAGTAGGGTGACTGCTCTTCACTCACACGATCGCGACTTACATTCATCAGATATGAATAATGACTGAGGTCAGAGATTTTCATGACAACTTATCCCACAGGCCTGTTACTTGTTTCCAAACACTACCTATCTACTGGAATACCAAGATCAGAAGGAATAGCTAAAATTGGTAAAATATGTTGAGATAAAAAAGATCCACTCCAATACTCTATCAATAAGATAGTCAGAGGAAACTGCAACACATCTACAAATTCTGACTTTATCTCTAACAAAACAGGGCATTATCTCATAGAAAATAGGGGCAGTTGTCTCTTAAGAAATCTAAGTGTTAAAAGAGAGAACATGGCTCAATACATCCTCCTTTGAAAAAAAGAGGATGTTTTCTCTACAACTGAAGGTGTTTTATTTAAAAGCTTAGGGCTAAATCAGACCATGCACACTTTATTCCCAGTGAAGAAGTAATTGGAAAGAAGCATAAATAGAAGTCAACTCGCTATTAAATCAGCAGGGGTGAGTTGCAGTTTCCACTCCCAGAATGATGAACTTTCTGCTTCTGCCAAACAATGTAACCATCTTCTAAAAAAGAATCTGGAATGCACTTGTATACAACTAGTACAAAGAATATCACTGTGTTGAACAGAACAGCAAGAACAGTTTTGACATCCAACTCCATACTGTTCTTTCTCCCGAGGCCTCCTGTCCCATGATCCTTTCCCTTCTCTAGCTCTGTATCACTTTCGCCAATCACCTTTCTGGCTCTCGGCTTTGCCCCACCCATTCCAGTCTTCTCCTATCATTTTGCATTTTCCCCTCTCCCTCCTACTTTCAAATCTCTTACTATCTTTCCTTTCGGTTAGTCCTGACGAAGGGTCTCGGCCCGAATCGTCGACAGTACTTCTCCCTGTAGATGCTGCCTGACCTGCTGCGTTCCACCAGCATTTTGTGTGTGTTGCTTGAATTTCCAACATCTGCAGATTTCCTCGTGTTTTCCATACTGTCAATGTTCTCTATTGTGCTTTTATCAATTATTTATTGTGCTCTTTATTTTATTACGTATTTCTTTGTGCTGCATCAGATCCAGCATAACAATTTTGTTCTCCTTCACACTTGTGTGCTGGAAATAACATTAAACAGCCATGAATCTTGAATCTTGATTAAGTTTCTGGGCAGAGGAACGTTATCAGGGTTCTGGAAGATGCATCAGAGAATGAAAGTTTAATCTGAGTTACGGTGGCATAGACCTCCTGGTGGAAACCAAATAACTCTTGCTGATCTGGCCTGTAAACAAAACATTTTACTTTCCTCATGTCATACTGACATGTCCCTGGTCAGTAAAATTACCTTGCATATCAGAGATTAACATTTATCAGAAAGTCATCTGACTGAAATGGATCCATTTGGCATTCATTGGACCAAGGAAAGAGCTGTTAATATTAACTTCCATGCCATCTGACTTCAAAGTAAAATATCCCCATGACCTCTGTTCCATTATTCATACCTGTAACTCTAAAGGTGAGCATGGTGCTTCCACATTTTTAGAAGAATAACTTCAGGCTTATGCTGTTGAGCTTCCATTGCAAAATGAAGACAGCTGGGTGTTCATTCATTTATTCAATATGCTTACTGATTCTTACTGAATGCCTACACTACTCATCTCTCTAGCTCACTACTCGTCAGCAGGTCAGATTGTCTGTTTTATGC
Organism: Hypanus sabinus; assembly: GCF_030144855.1. Taxonomy (NCBI): domain Eukaryota; kingdom Metazoa; phylum Chordata; class Chondrichthyes; order Myliobatiformes; family Dasyatidae; genus Hypanus; species Hypanus sabinus. The sequence goes on from NC_082707.1 coordinate 50,283,677, forward strand.
ATCCACCTTCATCTGCAACAAAATCACAGGAGATTCTGCAGTTGCTGGAAACCCGGAACATACTCAAAATGCTGAGAAAAGCAGAAGGTCAGGCAGCATCTGTGGATAGGAATAAACAGTCGACATTTTAGGCCAAAAGCTTTCATCAGAACTCCTCAAGTTTTCTCTTCTTAACCTTTTGAACTTTTTCATTTGAAATCTGGTGTACAGAAACTTCCCAAAATTCTGCTCAATTGATAAAATGCAAATTCATAATACAGCATATGCATATGCCACCAATCACAGTTATTGTTAACATATATCAATTTTCCTTTGACATTGAATCCATGAGTTTGAGAGGTTATAATGCTGGCTCAATCCTCCCACTCTATAGCAGTGGCAGGACTTAAGACTCTAGTTATTTCTTACAAAATCTCCCTGGTTGTTTCACCATGCTTCACTGTGTTCTTGCACGTGTATCCTAAACCTTGAGAGTATGCCAGTCTGCAACATTTGGTTGTGGACTGCGCCTTACATGGCAAGACCAGCAATTTTTGAGCTGAACAATGGCTCTTCTACCAAGTTGCTGACCCTGAGCTGCACTTGATGTTTATCTCAGCATGCATTCCTAAGAGCCTATAGAGCACAAGGTCCTGTTTTACACAGATGAATGGGATTAACATCAACAAGGATTATTGCATCTTCTTTGAATGGACATTCCAATAGGAGACCATTGACAGCCTCACCCGTAGCCCAGCTGATCAGGGCAATATTTTGTACTTCTGAGACCCTAGCTGTTCATGATTCAGAGTCAGGTTTAATGTCACTGGCATATGTTGTGAGATTTGTTAACTTAGTGGCAGCAGCACAATGCAATACATGATAATATAGAAAAAGTATATATATGTACAGTAAATAGTTAAAAATAATTAAAATATAAGGAAATGTTCATGGGTTTCATGTCCATTTAGAAAATGGATGGCAGAGGGGAAGAAGCTGTTTCTGAATTGCTGAGTGTGTGCTTTCAGGTTTCTGTACCTTCTTCTTGGCTGTAACAGTGAGAAGAGGGCATATCATGGATGATGGAGGTTCTTAATCATGGATTCTAACTTTCTGAGGCACTGCTCCTTGAAGATGTCTTGGATAATACGGATCCAAGATGGAGCTGAATAGTTTTACAACTTTCTGTAGCTTCTTTTGATCCTGTCCAGTAGCCACACCCCAATACCAAATGCAGCCTATCAGAATGCTCTCCACAGTACGTCTGCAGTTTTCAGTGTTTTAGATGACAAACCAGAGCTCAAACTCCTAATGAAATATAGCCACTATCTTGCCTTCTTTAAAGCTGCATCAATATGTTGGGACCAGGTTAAATCCTCAGAGATCTTGACACGCAGGAACATGAAATTGCTCACTCTCTCCACTTCTGATCCCTCTATAAGGATTAGTTTGTGTTCTCTCATCTTACGCTTTCTGAAGTTCACAATCAGCCCTTTGGTCTTATTGACATTGAGTGCAAGATTGTTGCTGTGACACCACTCAACTAGCTGTTATTAGAAGGATGTTATTGGTAGGATCTGTTCAACAGCATCCAAGCAATATCCTAGTGTTGGCATCAACGTTCTAGCAATGAATTATTCTTCAAAAATACTTCTAAGATCTTCTGGGAGTATCACCTGACAGGATCCAATGTATTCATTCCCTGTAGGCTCTCAAAGGCATTTTCTGCAGACCACTGCCTGATTGACTTGTGATCAAATGTGTTCTTCTGCACAAACTTTTCTATGAAAGACAAGAGCTCCTGCTGAAAGAAACATTCCTTATCAATATGCTGCACCAATCTTTGCAGCAGCCAGAACCTTAGCATATAGTGACAGAATTTAGGCCGCACCAGGTGCAGTTTTTCTCTGTTTCCCTGGAGGTTTTTATTACATTGTGTCTGTGTGGATCTAACTTAATCATCAGAGGACTTGTAACTCCCATTCCAGACACAATCAAAATAGTGAATCAGATAGGGGTTGTAAATTTCAATTACAAAATAAGACCTTCATGGTTTTTCTCATTGTCGGTATGCTGAGTAACAATACAACATCTTTACTCTTCAACAGAATGCTGTGTTTTATTCATGAGCACATCCTTTTCATCCCAGCAGTGACTGGAGTATTAAACTACAACCTCCATTAGATTGATTCTCTGAAATAAAAATATTTTCCTTCTCCCTTTCACTCAGATTTTATCCAGTTACTCCTATTCTGAGGCTAATTGAAAACTGTTAGTGCAGTTTCATGGCTGGTAGAATTACTGCATTAACACATGAGGTTGTTCTTCAATGAGTCAGTTTGGGCACTGATTATCAGCTATTTAATTCCTCATTCAACCTTTTACACACTGACCTAAGCTCATGAGCAGGCTAAAAAGATTGGATAAAGGGAATCTTAAATCCAGATCAAGAAAGATTATGGGAATTTTTCTTACAACGTCTTGAAACAATCAAGCAAGTCTCCAAGGCACCTCTGGAGACATAGATGCCTTGAATCACAGGTATTTATCAATTTACCCTTAGCAGTGGAAAGTATAATTTCAGAATCTATTTCATAAAGTGTCTTGCCAGCTATTTTTAAAATTAATGATAAGAACTTAGATAAAAAAAAGTCAAGTTCTGTGTGTGTGTGTTTGTTTACGTTTATGTTGATGTGTATTTACAAATGATAATTTTCAAAAATGATCCCAAATAAAATGTGGCAATAGAAACCTTGGTAATTTTCATTCATCGGTAACCTCCACGAAGACTGTGTTTGATGAATTAAAAATGTAGCCTTGCTGTCTCCAGTTTTAATGGGGTCACTCCTTTTTGTATTTAATTGAAGCATTCAACACTGGGTTGTCACTGCTCCCTATCATATCTGAGGCTTCCTTATCAGCCTGAAGTAAACTTTGAATACCATCCACTTTCAAGGCAACCACACGCAGTGCGGAGTTTGTTAACTGAGCAGTGATAAATGCTAATTGAAGATCACCGTTCGGCCTTTATGTAGTGCTCACTGCCTCTCTAAGACATCAGTAGCTCTAATGTCAAGGAGCTGAATCAGCTTGTGGCTAAGTTTTCAGAAAACTCCATTGTGAAAAATGAGCCATGTCCCACCTTTACATAAGCAGTTCTTTGTGCATTTCTTTAAGTGAAATAAGCCCCAGGAGAGTCTTGATGTGTGCAGCTTGTAAATATGACAAGACTGTGATTTTACTTTGTTGACATAAAAAAATCCCTCCTAAGTTCCAGAGAACCATTTTAACAAGAGGTCACCCATTAGTAGTCCTCCAGCCAAATCAGAAACTTTAGCCATTTCTGATGGCTGAGTTTAATGAACAAGATTTGAAAGGATTTATAGTGCACCCAGTCATGTTGAGTTCAGGGTTAGGACCTATTGGAAAAAGCCTGATCCTTGAACAAATTTAAACCTGTTCTGAGTCACAATATACATTTAAAGCTCCATTTTCTTTTTCAGTGTTTTACTCTGGTCTAATTAAGAGTTATAAATTCACATTTTATTGATGGATTTGTGATTACACCTCACATAAAACTGTATGAAGTGAAAAGGAATGCATTGTCCCACCAAATGGAATGGAGAAGTGTGCGCTTTCCAGAGAAGCTCATAACGACACAAATGCAGTTTATTTCCTTTAGTTAAGTCTTTCAATTAGTGGTTATTCTGCAGGACAATAACAGCAGAGGAAATATTATCCTGTGTAGCCATTCTTACTGCAAAAGGTTTGATTAAAAATGGTTCCGGAGCGAATTGATTTGATACTGGGTTAGACAAACAATCTTAGCATTTCTCCGGGTAACCAGAACTGACCAGTGCACGCATCCTCCTTAAACTAATTATTGTTGAAAAATCTGTTCCCAGTTGGAGAAGAGGTCAAATGTAAATTATAGGGATGGTAAATTCAGTTAGGATGTGACCAGAACTGAACTCCGGAGCTAAGCAAGATGTTAAAGCCCAGCATCAGATCCTGCACTCCTCTGGTTTGACTGGGATTAAGCAGACATTTTGCCAATTTAGTTTTCATTTTCAGAGTTATAGTTTTAATTATTTTCCCTTAAAATAGAAGTGTGAGCAGTCAGCACAGCAGTCATCATTTCGGAAATGAGTCATTTCACTTTCTGATTCTTCATTAAATCGAGTAGATTGTTTACTAACCCTGCAAAAAGTAGTGGAGGGATAACCCTAACCAAAATTTCCAGTTTTAGCTCAATGGACCGAAGTCATAGACCCCAAAGAAGAGTTCTGTAGGAGTCATATATCTATTTTCTGTCTGTGTGCATTATATTTTGTGTTGATTGCTTTGTTATGGGTATGGTAATTTGACACTTCGGTTGAGGTGTGGAAGATGCAAATAAGTATAGTTATGTTAGCACTAGATCCTTTTTTCTAATTCTCTTATTCTGCTTATTTTGTTATTTTGCTAATTTTAGTTATGTTAGTTTACCTGTCTCGACTTGGAACTCAGTGCGTCATACAGTGTTGAGTCCCTCACTCAGTCTCTCACCAGCTTTGGTTTGTTTTCAGGTATCTGCTACAAGCTCCAAGGGACATAACGCCAGGAAAGGATCTCACTCCTGGTTACTATCCTCTGTCCCCCTCTGAAGAATAGGTATATAGCATGCTAACTGCAGCCCAACAGCCTACTCATTATCTTGTTAAAATACACAAGAGTAAATCTTTGTGTTTGAGTATAAAAAACTATTGTCTGGTAAATCCATCTTATTGCGTATTTCTAGGTAATTCAAACAGGGATCAAATTTGACTTTGTTTATTTCCTGAAACTTGTTGAGGAATTCCCCATAGATCTTAATGTAAGAAGTGTAAAAGGTGTCATAAGAATTATAAATGGAAGTAGAGGGTAGCATGTGTGACTGGAGCCCTGTGATGAGTGGTGCGCAGAGATCGGTGCTGGGTCTGTTGTTGCTTGTCATCTATATCAACAATCTGGATGATAATGTGGTAAACTGGATCGGTAAATTTGCAAATGACACCAAGGCTTGGGGATGCAGTGGACAGTGAGGAAGGTTATCAAAGCTTGTGGTGGGACTTAGACCACCTGGAAAATGGTAGAAGGAACTGAATGAGGAGAAATGTGAGGTGTGGCACTTTGCAAGAGCCTACCAGGGTAGGACCTACACAGTGAGGCACTGAGAAGTGTGATAGAACAGAGGGATCAGGGAATACAGGTCCATACTTTCTTGAAAGAGGCATCACAGGTAAATAAGGTTGTAAAGAGAACTTCTGGCACATTGGCCTTCATAAATCAAAGTATTGAGTATAGGAGTTGGGATATAACCAGATAACAATCACAGCATGGAAACAGGCCATCTCGGCCCTCCTAGTCCATGCCGAACTCTTAATCTCACCTAGTCCCACCTACCCGCACTCAGCCCATAACCCTCCACTCCTTTCCTGTCCATATACCTATCCAATTTTACCTTAAATGACACAACTGAACTGGCCTATACTACTTCTACAGGAAGCTCATTCCACACAGCTATCACTCTTTGAGTAAAGAAATACCCCCTCGTGTTTCCCTTAAACTTCTGCCCCCTAACTCTCAAATCACGTCCTCTCGTTTGAATCTCCCCTACTCTCAATGGAAACAGCCTATTCACGTCAACTCTATCTATCCCTCTCAAAATTTTAAATACCTCGATCAAATCCCCCCTCAACCTTCTACGCTCCAATGAATAGAGACCTAACTTGTTCAACCTTTCTCTGTAACTTAAGTGCTGAATCCCAGGTAACATCCTAGTAAATAGGAGTTGGGATGTTACGCTAACATTATTTAAGACATCGATGAGGCCTAATGTGGAGTATTGTGTGTAGTTTTAGTTACTTACCTACAGCAAATATATCAATAAGATTGAAAGGGTACAGAGAAAGTTTAAAAGAAAGCTGCCAGGACTTGAGGAAAGGTTGAAGAGGTTAGAACTTTACTCCCTGGATATGGAAAGTCGAGGGTGACTTGATAGAGGTATATTAATTACGAGGCGTATAGACAGGATAAATGCTAGCAGGCTTTTCCCACTGAGGTTGGGTAAGACTAGAAATAGAGGACATAGGTTAACTGTGAAAGATGAAATATTTAAGGGGAACCCGGGGGGGGGGGTAATATTTCTTCGTTTAGAAAGTGGAACAAGTTCCCAGGGGAAGTAGTGGATGTGGGTTTAATTTCAACAATTAAGATAAAGTTAGATAAGTGCATGGTTAGGAGGGGCATGAAGGGCTATGGTCCAGGTGCAGGTCAATAGGACTAGGCAGGAAAACACTTCAGCATGGACTGGGTGGGCCAAAGGGCGTGTTTCTATGCTGTACTGCTCTGTGATTCTATTGCATTGAGATCTGAATTTTAAAAATAAGGCTCTCTAAGCAATATAGCCCTTGACCTAAAGCAGGGAGTTAAACAAGAGAGGGATTCTTTTTTGTGTAATTAGGGTGGCAAAACCTGGAGTGAACAAGTCAGCCCAGAGAAGCTTATTTTTCCCATGTTTTTAAGGCATGAAATGAGAGATGAGAAAAAATTGTTTTGATTGTTATTTTGTACTTTAATCAGTGTCTTTGAAAACTTTGCCAAACCTCTAGAAAACAAGGGGAAGCCAAGTGGTAGATTTCACTGTTGCTATATAAATGTTTGGCAACATGCTCACAGCATTATGTATATGCACAACGTTTAGACCTTTTACCAGAATAAGAGTCACAATGTTTCATCTGATAAGCTCATAAGAAAGGGTATTTGCGTCGAGTTATTCAGTTGTAAAAAGACACATAATTGAGAAAGCCCGTGCTGACTGTGCTAACCATTATGAATCATTCCCCAATTATTTTTAATGAGAAAACTGCTCTAACCCATTCTACTCCCTGTAAATTCATCAACTTCCCCCAGATTCTGCATATTGGGGCAACTTAAAGTGCTCAATTAACTTATTAAACTATACATATTTGGAACATTGGGGGGGGGGGTATTATGGCATCCAGAGGATACCCACTGGTCATAGTGAGAACATACAAACTCCACACTGACAGAACCAGAGATCAGAATCCAACCCAGATCACTGGAGCTATGATGTGGCAGTTCTACTTGCTGCATCATCTGCCACAACTTTTTAATTTTTGTGGCCGTAGAAAGTTATTTTTCCAGTGACCAGGGGCTCTTCACTTGTAAGCAGTCAGCACAGCAGTAAGTACCAGGAGTGGTTCATCTAATTGCCTAATGTGAACCGAATGGGACTCCTTGATGTATTTAATCAGAACACAGCAACTTTATTTCATTTGAGTCATCTTGTTCATGTAATCCCAGGCAATGCATTCTCAACACCATTTACAATCTCACAAGTGTTGACATGTGTGTAATTGCATTCAACAATATCACAAATGTACTATAATACTAAAGGTATAATGGCTGGAGGGAAAATCATATATCTTAGGTAACCTCTTGGCTACCATTACTGAGTGGTATTGTTTGAGTATGGTGTTTCTGGCATTAACTACAAGTAATACAGGCTATTGCTTAAGCAAGTGATTGGGGAATTTTTGTGTGTTCAGTTGGCTGCCAAAATCCAAATGAATAAAAAGGGTTTTGTAAGTGTTGTAAACAAATCCTGAGGCAATTGCATCTTTTTTTTGAATTCAAAAACAACTTTGTTAAAGTATGCTGTCCAACAATAGATCAAACTGCCAATAATGCACTCCCCTCCCTGCAGGCAGGATCCAAGCACACTTAAATGTCTATCAGAATCAGAATCAGAATCTGGAATTTGCTAACTTGTGAGGCCAGAAGTATTTAATTGAACTCCCCAATCGAAGATTTTTGGTACCATATTAAGGATAATATCCTGTGAGAAAATTATCTCTACGTTTTTACTACATAGTCTAGAATGCAAGTACATCTCAGTGGAGAGGGCCTCAGTAAGAAGAAGGCTATCTCAAAACTGCAACAAAATTCTATAATGGTTGCTGAAACACTCAGAAATTTTCATAGCTTTCTGCACTGGGTTAATCCAACTTTCAACAGCAAATCAACTTTTTCTTCCCCGAAGTTTTGTGAATGCATTCCTAGACCCTCATCCTAGTTTAAAGAAAACATGCATCAATAATTCCTGAATGATATACAATGCTCACTTGATTTTCCATAAATGTGTCATTTCTGATGGCCAATGAATTACAATTTCCTTTTCTTTCAGTTATCCTTCATTGCCTTAAATCTACTTGGGAATTTAATTTCAGGATCACCAACACCGCTTCCCTCCTTCTCCCAACCCCTACTCCCAGGAGCGAATTGTTTGCAATATTGCTTTGTCACATGGTGAACCAATATAACTCAAATTAATTGATTGATTAATGTCAATGGAATGTATGAATACAAGCAAAAGTAATTTTCAGCTGAAAAACACAGATGCTTTGTAAAGCAGAAGGCACTCAAAGTGCAGACCAAGATAATGAATTGTTCCTAGTCAGTGATTGACAATCTGTTAAGTTTGATTTATGTATATCCAGAAAAATGGGTACTGTGGCATAAAGAATTTATCCACAAGTGTGGAAAACTTGATAGTTCATGAGTGATGAAGTCACGAGAGAGTTATCAACCTCTTCCTTGTCAGTTCTCCACTGAGGCTTGCCTTGTATCATTCATTTCTGATTTACCCTTAATGAACACAGAGGTTGTTTCAGTACTTCTCCAGAGGACATGTGACCTGCCTTTCACTTCTTTTCAAAAGGAAATGCTTACCAGATTGAAAATCTGCTCAGTGGAGGGACAATTACTTTGAAGGGAGCATTTCAGCTCAAATTTAAGCTTGCTGCAGCCGTGAGAAGTGGAGGTTTGTTGGAGTATTTAACAGTGAGACAGGGGAAGGAAAAAGCGATTTCTAAAAATTAGATTTGCAATATAAAGTTGTCATGGCTGCCAGTTTTAGCAGTATGACTGAAAATTGGATCTCTGCATTAGATTTTTTTTATCTTTTAACAGCCACTTGCATTTGTATAACATCTTTTAAATGACAGGTTTTCCCATGGAGCTTCATAGAATGTGAGAGAATAAAATGTTGTGTAAGGGGATGTGAGGACAGGAGAATTGATCAAATTTAGTGGAGGCTCATAAACGGGAAGGAAGAGTTGAAAAGTTGAGGATCTACTAAGGGAGGCAATTTCAGAAATGGGTCATGGCTGAAGAGAAGATTATTAATGCTGGAATTATACATATTTGGGATGTGCAAGAAGTTCTAATTTCAGCAGCTCAGAGACTTTAGATTGTAGTGGGGCTGGAGAAGGGGAGGGTAAGTCCCCAGTGGATTTAAAAAATTTAAGAATTTTAATTTAAGGCTACGCTGGAATTGGAACTGATGGAAGACAGCAAGCACTGGAATATGGATGACTAGAACATGTAGTTTGACGCTCAAGAAAAAGTGGCTTTAAATTGTCGGCTATGCATCCCTCAGATCAACATTTCTAAATTAATTTTTAATTTTCTTCTTTAATCATTAATGGTTTATGATATTGCATCCTGTAATCTCACCACATTAGGAATCAAGATCAAAATCAGGTTTAATTTCATGATTTATGCCAGAGGTATTAAACCTGATTTTGATTCCTAATGTGGTGAGACTACAGGGTGCAATATCATAAACCATTAAAGATTAAAGAAAATTAAAACTGAATTTAGAAATGTTGATCTGAGGGGTTCACAACCCATAATATAAAATCCTTTTCTCTTGAGGGTCAAGCTTTTATGTTTTATTCATCCATCATTCTAGTGCTTGCTGTCTTCTATCAGATCCAATTCCAACATTAAAATTCTTAAATTTTTAAAATCCTCTAGGGACTTACTCTCTCCTTCTCCAGTCTCCCTACTATCTAAAGTCTCTGAGCTGCTTAAGCTTGTCATGCAAACAAAGAAGTTCTGAACTTTAAAAACTTGTTAATACTGCTACCCTATTTTCTCTTTTCTTACATCCATATTTTTACTTGTTTAACCATTAATTTTTCATTTCCTTAGTTCACATATTCTCAGTGAATTCTCTGAAAATTATCAGATCTTAATAATTTTTTCCATCTATCCCGATACAAATATTACTTGTTTGCTGTTTTGGTCTCTGCCTTCTTCCCTCTTTGAGATACAAGAAAGTAGCTGGTCGTTGAACCTGGCATAGAAACTGGCATCATCAGTGAAATAGACAAAGTATAAATCAACATTCTCATTCTAACTTTCTTCCAGTAAGCTCCCAGTGGAAATTTCTGTACATGTTGTTACAGCCTGGAGACAGTTAGTCACAGGGGGCAATCCAGAAAAAGTGACAACATTAAAGCAACAATTATTGCCAAGAAACCAACTCTACATTGAACACATATGTTCCAGTTTTACTGCACTGATGTTGTTTCTCAGTCTTATAATGAAGTGAGCATGATGGATAGCACATGCGTAACAGAGTCTGTCATTTACTTTATTATTATTATTACATGAGAAGAATGTTGCTGGTGAGACCATTATATTTTGACCATTGCAAATTGCACTCAAGAAGATGATGGTGACCATCCAGCTTGAACAAGGCCAGCCATTGTGGTGAAAGTACTCTACTTATGCTGATTGAGAGTATGTTACAGGAATTTCCATTTTGTTTAAGGAATGGTATTGACCACAAATTTTATAGCTTTGACCAATCGACCACGTGGAACTTTGTGAAAATCCATGTAACCTACGTGAAATGTATTCATACCCAAACAAGTCTCCTTGTTGTCAGCTCAGAACATCCAGTTAAGTTAGTCAGACAAATGCTTCATTCCTTGACAAATCCTGTAGGCACACCACTTATGTTGCTGGCGTGGTTAAGTTGCTGATAGAAATGGCCAGTGTCTGCCACATTTCAGCCCTGGTCTGCATGGTAACCTGATTTCACTATACTCAGGCAAGAGATACTCCATTATCTGATGTGTTGTGTATGAAGACAAACTATGTGAAGTAACTCACAAGCTCCGCTATTTCTGAGATGATAGGAAAGCCATTGGTTCAAAAGTGGGTTCAGAACTCCATACAATGAACTTCTGAGGTTTATAGGATTGTCCTATAGCAACCATGTCCATCAAGATACTGCAAAAACCATGAAAACTAATTCCAAAACATGAAGAGAACAGGAGACAAGAAGATTAAGTAACACCTTTTGAGAATTATGAAAGAAAAGGTAAATTCTAATTCTTTAGCCACCCAAATGTTTGGAATTGCACTTTGATTAGGTGCCAGATTGACCTTTATACATTATTGGTGCATCAACATAAGAGGTTAATTCCAATTGCCTCCTGGAGACCTATAGGACACCAAGACATAACTGATAGGAAGTGATGGAGAAATCTATTTCTTACAGTAATGTCACTTCTTACAGTACATCCCCACCACTTCCATCTCTGAATGCTATAACACACTGAAAAGAGATCTATCCTGTCTTATGCATGGGTGTGATTTCGAGCACTCATAACCTGACTCCTTTTCATTATTAAATTCTGACAAAGCATTGGAGGTGATTGAGATATCCTAATTTGCAGACCCTTAGCAGACCCGCAGTTGCACAGGCCATGCCAGAATCAGACCTGACCCGGCACAAAATAAATCCTACTTTAAATAGAATGCACTCACCAAGCAGTAGAGTGAACACTAAAATCAAACAAGAATTATCATACAGAGTCAAAGTTGCACATTTTAGCAATAAATGCAGACATCCAGTGAGGAAACCGATGAAAATGAAGATAGCTCAGTTTTTGGGATGAGTTGTGAAATAAATGGATATAAAGTCAATGCTAGGTGACAGGGTGGTGATTCATCTCTACCAAAGGAGGTGCATGGCTCTCCTTCCCTGTGCTAGCCTGCAGGTCACCATCGGGCAAAATGTAGCACCTACTTATCTCCCCAGTCAGGGCCATGTGACATCATGGGAACAAGTGGTGGATGGCTGTATGAGCAGCTGGTGCATATCACAAGTCCTGGTTATGTGACCACCGACAACAGGCAGACAATCTCTGAAGAGTATTGATAATGGCTGGGGGCACGCATCTTGTAAAGACACTGCCTTAGAAGAAGGCAATGGCAAACCACTTTTGTAGAAAAATTTGCCAAGAATAATCATGGTCGTGGGACCACGATCACCTCCTTCATACAGCAAGCTACATAATGAGGATGATGGATGTAAATACATTATATTCCCCAGAATGCCACAGGACCTCAGCATTGCTTGTGCTTCTTTAGAACTCATTCCCTGGCATTGCTATTTCACAGTGTGAACCAATTTCCAAATTGAATTCAAACATTGGTGGCAGCAAGTAACCTCCAACCTATATTGTCATCCAGTCTTCTCAGCGACTGAATGTTTAAAATAATTTATGTTTATTACTGTACACTTCTCCATTTCTCACAATATGAAAATAATTTCCTGCTGCTCTGCACAAAACATCTGCTGATGTAAATTTAATCACAAAAAAATTAAAACAAAAATTGTAATTACAACTAAACATGTCTTCCACTTAAGATAGGTATTTATTTCAGGAATGTCACAGTTATTTTTTTGTGTTAGTATCAAGGGATTCATTCCATCCATTTAATGCTCAATTCTTCACACTATTATCATATTAAGGCAAACCAAGGAGACAATAAAGCTAGAGATCTTTAAATCTCACAACTTGCTAAAGGAATTAAACCATTTATATTTAAATTTCAGCCATTAAAGTTTGCAAGCTCTTTACTTTCAATTTAGATTGAACAGGAATACTTTTGAACATATTGATTTTGAAACATTGATATTACCATTGTGTACACTTAACTGCTCCTATTATATCGCATAAACTCTTTCTCTGATATTTTATTCTTAATGCAGCTGCAATATGACTTACCAATCTTTATGTTCAACAGCCCAACCAATAAGGGCCAGTATACAGTATTCCTTTAAAACCTTATCTATTTGTGTTGCACTCTCTGGGGGTGGAGTGGTACAGACGTCTTCTATGCTTTTATTCATATATATAAGACCATATTACAATAGGAGCAGAATTAGGCCATTTGGCCCATCGAGTCTGTTCCACCATTTCATCATGGCTGATCAACTTTCCCTCTCAGCCGCTATCTCTTGCCTTCTCCCTGCATCCGTTGATGTCATGACTAATCAAAAATCTATCAACCTCTGCCTTAAATATACCCAACTGCTTGGCCTCCATGGCCACCCATGGCAGCAAATTGCACAGACTCACCACTCTCTCCTCATCTCCATTCTAAAAGGATGCCCTTCCATTCTGAGTCTGTGTCCTCTGACCTTCGACTATCCCACCACAGGAAACATCCTCTCCTCATTCACTCTATCAAGGCCTTTCAGCATGTGATAGGTTTCAATGACATATCATAAGTGACAAAATCATCCCAGCATTGATCCTTGAGAAACATCACTGGTCACAGATTTCCATTTAGAAAAGCACCTGTCCACCATTATCCTCTGTCTGCTGTGGCCACACTAATTTTGAATTTAATCTACCAAGTGACTGTGGATCCCATGTGCGTCAGTCTTCTGGATGAACCTACTATAATAGAACATGGAAATCAACAGCACATTACAGGCACCTCGGCCCACAATGTCGTGCCAGTCATGTAACCTACTCTTGAAACTGCCTAGAATTTCCTTACTGCCTAGTCCTTCATTTTTCAAAGCTCCATGTACCTATTGACCCTATTGTATCCACCATTACCACCATCACTGGCAGTGCTTTCCATGCATCCACCACTCGCTGTGTGAAAAACTTACCTCTGACATCCCCTTTGAATCTAATTCCAAGCACTTTGAGACTATGTCGCCTCGTGTTAGCCATTTTAGTCCTGGGAAAAAAGCCTCTGCCTATCCATATTGACAATGCCTCTCATCATCTTATAAACCTCTATCAGGTCACCTCTCATTCTCCGTCACTCCAAGGAGAAAAGGTCAAGAAATTTATCAAAAGCTTTATAGCTGTACTGAAGGCAGAGGAGCTAGACAGAAATGAATACAACCATAAAAATGGAGACAGGAACATGTGGGTTGCATAAAGAGTGGGAAATGAATTAGGGTAACAATGGTAAAGTTAAGGCAAGGTGACAAAATGGGTGAGAAAGAGAGAAATTAAGCATAAGGCAATAAAGTGATTGAATGTATCATGAAAGAAAGAAACTGAAGAGTTAACACAATTCTCATGGTGAATCAGCTCCATACTTTAGCTTATTTTACATAGTTTGGATCCAGATTATGATACTGAATATGCAGCACAAAGACAGAGCATGTACTATCTTCTTTGCATTCTAGCACTCATCATTGAGTCAGGCATCGGTCCATACTATCTCACGTAACTCCAGCAGCTTTCCCTTCTCCATTATTCGATTATCTATTTCACATTTACATGGAACCTGCACCCCTCAATGAAATTAATCTACATGGTGAATTTAGCACTCTCACTACTCTCTGCAGAAAGGAGTTACTTAGATCTACAATTCTGACGTTTATTGCAACTCTGTTATTGATGTTGGGAAATGTTCTCTCCACAAATTTTCCAAGGCACCATGATAGGTGAGAAAATGCTCTCTGAAACATGGAAATTAAGGTTCATATACTTAACTCCAAAGTAACCAAGAGTTCTCTAGATATTAGTTATGACATTCCAAAGATGTTCTCCAGATTATTAGCACTAATTTTAATGGCATAAATGGAAACTATGCTGCTGTGTCTTTTGCAAATCTACTAATCATCTTATCTACATTTATGTCCAAGAAGTTGGTACATATCACTACAGCAGAGGTATTAGCACTGATCCTTGTGGAACATCACTGGTCATAGACCTTCAATCAGAATAACACCCCTCAACCACTACCCACAGTCTTCTATAACCAAGCTAATTATGAATTTAATCTTCCAAGTCTCCATGGTACCCATGTAAAAAAATAATGTAAAGAATATTTCTGTGAATTTTCCTGTATTTTCATAAATCTTTCATCATCATCACTGCTGATGATGAGAGATCACCTGTAGAAATATAATTTCATTAGGTAAGGCCTTGCACATTTCCTCATTGATTACCTTCTGTCTTAACTACACCAGACATCCAGATTTTTTAGATTTTATCAAAATTTAAACTTTGTTGATCTCTTTATTTGTTGATTGTCAAGCCAATATGATTGGAGATCAGATGCAATAGATGAATATTTATCTAAAAATTTAAATGCATTCAAAATAGAAAATGAGAAATATGATAATAAGGAATAAAGTTGAAATGAATTAAGAATGCCATTTGTAATACAACCGTAATAATCTGTAAGATTTCCTGGAAAACTTTAAAACCAATTAACTGTTTTTGACATGTCGTCATGAAACATTTGCCTTACGGTTCTTGTCTCATTATTAGCACTTTAATTTACACAGGAATGAAAAAAAAAGTCTTTGATCTCTTTTGGTGCTACATATAATCAACTACCTCCTGTCTGGCAAGACTTATCTTAGCTATCCCCAAATGATTTTTACAACACTCCCATTCCTCATTATTTTTTAATATTTTCTTTTTTATCACAGCCTTTAAGGTTATTTTTGACTTCTTATTTCAACCAGTTGGTTTGATCTCATTATTTTCTCTTCACCCCCACCTGCATACACACACAAAAGATACATTTCCACATTTTAAAAAGCAGCATTGTAAAACATCCAGTTCTGTACTATTTTCTAATGCGGCCTCTGATTTAATCCTCCTTAGACTCTTCTGAAATTGTGTAAGTCAGTGTTATTTTTAGTCTTAAGCTTTATCACGATGTTAAATCCAGCAATACAATGATCATTGGGACACTGTGGCAAAAGGATGAGTAAAAGGAATAAATGTATTTTTTATAACCAGTCATTGCTATTATATATATTGGTGTCAAGATCAGTATTGAATTTGATTTACAGGTCAATTAAATTCCAGCTCATCAAAACAGCATTCTCGTCCCTGAGGTTAAACAATCAGAGTGAGGAAGCACAACATCAATCTCTGTAGTAAATGAGGTATCATAAAGCTTTGTAGCTACTTCAGATTGGTCATCCACAAGGCCATCTGTATTAAAAGGGCATAAAAAGATACATTTACATGCTTTTCAGATTGCTGTACTTTAGTGTATTTAAACAAATCAAAACACCCCTTATTGACTTTTCCAAGCAATGGTCTGAAGAAAACCAGCTTTGATGTATGATAAAGATGCATTGACTTCAAAGTGAAAGCTTCCATAATCCCACATTTGTCTAAATTTTCTATGAATTCAACCAGAAATTAGCAGAGAGCATTTTTGAATGTCATTTTAGCTTTAATCAGTGACTTTGGAGGATCAGAGTAGCATGATTAAAAAGTATATACCTACAGAGATAACAAAGCAATTCTTTTAAAGTGTGTTGTTCGAGAAATTATCTCCTGTTTTGAGATCAAGGTTAATCATGTTCTGTGTCCATATCTCTTCTACTTAACCAAGCCTTCAGTCCCTTTGTCTCTGATTCACTGACTGTACTTTTCACCCCGTATCCAGATGTCAGAAGTTGAAAGTCTCAGTCTTATCCACTAAATTTGAAGCTTCTTCAGCAACAACAAATTTTCCTCCTTAATTTTAACAGAAATCAGTTACAATTCTACCAGCTGCAATTTACCTGCCACAGATTCATTCAAGCACGAACTAGAGAGGGTGCATGACAAAAACTAGGTAAACATAAACCATGATGCAGTACTGCTCTTTTCACACTTTGCATGCTAATGGTTCACTTTATTATCTTAAGTGATCAACAGTTCATTCAGTCAACTGTGGGAATCCTGATATCTCACATTGGAGTAGGGAAACAATCTGTTTCTTAGCACTACAGGGAGGACTATTTCCATATTCCAAAGTTTAAATGAACTTCATAGCAGACGTGGCAGACCAGATAAATACTGAGAGGATTCAGACAGAAGTCTTAAAGAATTTTCCTGATGAGGTAACAATAGCAAAGATAAGGCTAACAAAAAAAATAGATGTTTTTATATATCACAAAGATAATTGAAACTAGTGTTTCTTACACCAAGACAAACATGATCTAGAAATTCCATAAACATGTAAATGGGCAAAATTACATTTCATGATTTACTGCATATTTAATTATTCTGGCATTTTTTCTGCAATAGCCTCACTGTCTTGCGTGTGGACTTTGTATTCATATAGTGAAACATTTTGGTGCTTATTCCTTCTCGTAAGCATTTTGTGCTGCAGAGATGCTTGGTATTGTGCTCATCAATATGAATGATCACTTTTATCTTTTTAAAAAAGATTTCAGGTGAAGGTCATTTCCCCATCACATCCAATTATCTCATCTAAGTTATACTCTTTGTTTCACCCACATTGTGTATACTTGATTATTTAAATCTTTAGTGCCAGTGTGGTCCTGAAATGGAATTCTCTTATTCTCAGTGAGTGAGGGAACAAAGCAGAGTCAAGGTCAGTGGAAGGGTAAATGTCTAACCATTTATTCCAAAGAAGAAATAATACTTGTATATGCATAACAATTGTAGAGAAGCTGTATTAGTAATACAAGCAAACTTAACCTTCAGATGCTATGTTAAGTATTCATGTAGTTCGTCTTGCTCACTGCACCAAAATAGATGAATCATGTAAATCTATTGTTTTTCATAGCAACATAACTTCAGACCATGAATCATTCCCACTTACCCGTGTAGATAACACAAACAACTGTCCTGTGATGAATTCTCGGTGATGTGATGGCATTGTAAAGCATATGGCTCCTGTTTAAGGAGACCAGAGGAACAATATAGGAAAGATGGTATCAAAATGGAAGAGAGTACAGAGGAGAGCTACAAGAATGTTACCAGGACTCAAGGGATTGGGTTATAATGAGAGGTTGAGCAAGCTGGGACTTTATTCACCGGAGTGAATAATTATATCGGCATGAGGGCTGATATAATAGAGGTGTATATCTCTATAAATCATGAGTGGCATAGATTGACTAAATGTACACAGTCTTTTTCCTGAGCTGAGGAACAACATTGTAAAAGTAGTTGGGCAGGTACTGTACATGGAAAGATTAAAGGGAAATAAAAGTCCAAATTTATTATCCAAGTACTGTATGTATACCATATACAACCTTGAGATTCATCTTCTTGCAAGCAGCCACAACACAAAGAAACATAATAGAATCCACAAAATTCCACACATAACAGAGACCGCCACACATCCAATGTGCAAAAGAAGCCAAAATGCCCAGGGCCTAAGTGCCTGTTTCCGTGCTGTATGACTCTATGCGTGAAGTGGTGATGGGTGTAAAGATGGTGCAAAGTAATGATCCCAAATGTTGCATCTACTTCCTGAGTCATTTAACAAGCTGGACTACTTTTCACTATTAAAAAGATGTTATGGTACATGGATAATAAATTCAATCAGTCTAACAGCAGAAGTTGTTCGGTTACTTCATTTACACAGTCAACCACTGTCAGCTCCAGGCTGCTGGGAACGACCATACCAATATATTTCCTATAGTTCCACTTCAAAGGAGATCAGCTGCTACTGAAACTTAGGAACTCAAACGGCGACCAATTGCATACGTACTATTGATATGTTGGTATTTCCCATTCGTATTGCAGGCATCGGTTGCTTAACGTTGTTATAACCAGGATGGTACTGGGAATAAGCTCCCACTTCCTAACAATGCTTCCAATGGCGTGCACCTCAATAACCACTAACAACTAATCCAGCTACTGGCCTTCATGAGTGGCTTAGCTACTAAGTCCGATGCAACCATTTCCACTGACAGAAGAAGGGGCAAAGACTGCTTACTGGCTCCTTAAAACCAGTCGCTTTGGTCATTTGTGGATCGTCAGCCATGGTTGGGAGCTCCTCTAGAAGAAACAAAACTCTGATATCAAATCTCCACTGCCTTGTGATTATACCCACTCATGGGAAAGGCTTCAGGAGTCAACTCCAAGGGAAAAATCACCAGCAGAAGTCCCTAAAGCAGTCCTACGTTGAATTCAGCGCTGACTGGCAACTCCTATGATGCCATAGGTACCAAACTGTATTGGTCTTTGCCGTTCCTTTGGGTTCACCAGGCATGTGGAGAGTGGGAGCTTGCTCTATGGGCAACAGCTTGCTCTCCATATCATACCGCCCAGGCTTCCGTATCTAGACAGTTAGGACGCAATATCCATGGTCAGAGGCCTCACTCACTCATTGCAGCCATTCCTACCAACGATATCTACTTTATTAGCCGGCCAGACTGCATGTACGTTCTGAGATCTTGTACTAGAAAGCAAAGCTGAAAAGACCCAGAAACTTAAATGCATACTTCTCTAATTTAGCACAAGGATTAGCAGGTACTTGTCATTTCATTCTCAAGGTTGCCCAAAGCTACAGTAAGGCTACATTCACACTAGACCAGATAATTTTGAAAGTGCCGGTTTCGCGTAAAAACGATAGGCGTCCACACTATGCGTTTTTGGAAATATCTCTGTCCACCTTGAAACGGAGATTTCGGCGAATCTCCTCCTCCTGCAAATGCGCTGGACACATCTACCGAAAACAAGCGACATGTTTGGTGTCGAATCTCACCATGAAAGTGCGCGTTTGTATAGTTACAGACTAGAAAAACTTAAAACGATGGACAGCTGTTGGCTCTCACGCAGGAGAACTTAAAACTAAAAAAAACACAAATACTGAAGCGTATGGTGGCAACCGACAGGGAGTCCATGGACAGATTGACCCAGCTGACGACAAACATTGAAAAACTGACTAACTCTGGTTCATTACTAAAGCACCTTGTTAAATGTATAAAACATGTCTGTGTCAGTGTTATCTAATATTTCCATACAATGTTACATTAGGCTGTTACACATCTATCGTCAGAGAAGTATTTGCATAAATAGGTAAACCACCTTCACACGAGCAAGGACAGAAAACAGGGCAAAGTGAGTACAGTATACTTATTTATTCATTAAGTTATGGGTCAAAGTATTTGGTGAGGACATTTCTAACTCTTCTGGCTTCAGTCTTGTTGCCATCTGTTCTGAAATTGTTAGGTTGCGTTCAAGAAAACGATGAAATGTCACGCTGCCGTCTGACAGCGTTTTCAGAAGTCTCCGGTTACCCCGTCCACACTGATCTGCCTGAGCAGCGTTTTCAAAAACACCCACCCTGGAAAGCATTTCTGAAAAGCTCCGTTTTCAGGGGACGAAAATGCCGTTTTAGTGTGGACGGAGGGTAAAAACGAAGAGAAAAAGCTGGTTGTGAATTTATCCAGCGTAGTGTGGATATAGCCTAATCCAAGATCAAGAAAATACATCAGAATCCCCATTCAGGACATGCATTTTAGTAGCAGGTTTTGGCTGTAAGAAGGTTCAAAACTGCAATCAGAGGAAATGTGTTAGGAATTTCATTCCTATTACAGATAACCACCCGCAACTATATCCTCACCTGCAATCAAAAATCTGCTCACTTTCCACATTACATCAATTATCAAAATCAATGCCATTAAATTAGTTTTTGATTGATTATCCCTGAAGTATTACAAATATTGATCACACCATTTCTTTATTCTTTAATATTAATACTTTCAGAGCCCAATTACATTATTAATTGCTAAACAACTGTAAGTGAACATTTGTTAGTTTGGGCATTTTTTTAAACTTGGAACAAAATACTAATCTCATATACATTATGAGAAGAAAGGGTTAACTAAACCAAGGAACTGGCAAATTGAAACTGTGAAAAAATCAGATATCAAAATATTTTAATCGCAACCAATTCCCCGTTGGATGAACTCCCAAATATTTGCTGAAAAAAATGTACACAGGGCTTGACAGGCAAGCTTTGGAAATAATCAGGTCACCATGAGGAACTCAGCTTGTTAGCCTGAGTACTTTAGCCATGAACAACAAGGCATGATGTTTGAAATTATTAGAGCTAGAAAACAGACAGAGTACATGACCAGAACTTGACCCCACAGAAGTTGTGTTCACACACAGCGCCTTGAGTTATAGCATCACATTGAACCGACTGTCTGTTTCTAGGTCAAGCCCTGCAGCTCGAAACACCTATTACTGTAGATGTCAAATGCTCAACTGAAATCAATAGCAAATGCAAGCAAAATTCATCAAAACATTAATAAATAGTGTAATCTCGCTTTTTTTAATGAAGCCATTCCACTTGGTTTTACTTCATACTTTAAGCTTTCTGATTTACAATTCAACAAATCACTAGATTGGAAACAGAGGAAATGAAGAAAGGAATAAACTCGGTATTTTTAATCATTAGGAGAGAAACAGTTCAAAAAAATCTTCTAAATTATTCCTTTACATCTTGTTGTCTAGCAAGAGGAGATGGAGAGTGGGATGGGAAAGAAAGGAAATGCACATAAATATATCTATGAATTTAGGTTGTTTGCTTCACTTCATCCGAAGCAATTGCATTTCTAAAGTATGGGATTTATAATGGCATTTATTATATCTGTTCGCAATTCACTCTAGATTAAAACACTG
Source organism: Hypanus sabinus (assembly GCF_030144855.1). NCBI lineage: Eukaryota > Metazoa > Chordata > Chondrichthyes > Myliobatiformes > Dasyatidae > Hypanus > Hypanus sabinus. The sequence continues at coordinate 50,305,222 of NC_082707.1, forward strand.
AGGATGAATTTAACCTTTCCCACCCAAGAACGTATCTGCAACACTTAAAGCATTCAGGTGTGCCTGGTTCTGCTCTTAAGATGGCCCAAAACAGTCACTGGATATTCAATTAAATATAACAGCAACTGTTCTTAATCTACCCTGCTTAGCAATAATAATGCCACCCTTCATTAAAGTAAGCAGAGTGGATTGTGTCTCAACAATGATCATGTATTGGTCATTTCTGCCAAAATGGGCATTTAGAAATGCATGCTCAACATGTAAATTTCTGAGAATGATATTATGAACATTTCTTTATGCTGATTTTTGCATTAACCAAAGTTCAAAGTAAATTTATTATCAAAATACATATGTCACCATATAGCATTTGAGATTTGTTTTCTTGCAAGCATTCACAGGAAGTACAAACAAAACAATAAAATAAATCAAAAACTTCATAACACAAGATGGACAAACAACCAATGTTCAAATGACAACAAAATGTGCAAATACTAAAGGAAAAAATAATAACAATAGCTAAGTAAGTAATAAATATTGAGAACATGAAGAGGCCTTGAAAGTGAGTTCATACGTTGTAAGAACAATTCAGTGTTGAGATGAGTAAAGTTGAGTGAAAATATCCCTTCTGATTCAAGAGCCTGCTGGTTGATGGGTAATAACTATTCCTGAATCTGGCGGCATGAGTCCTGAGGCTCCTGTAGCTCCTTCCTGATGGCAGCAATGAGCAGAGAACATGGCCTGGATTGTGTGGATCCTTGATGATGGATGCTGCTTCCCCACAACAGCATTCCTTGTAGGTGTGCTCAGTGGTGTGGAGGACTTTACCATGAAAGACCAGGCTGTATCCATCGCTTCCATTCAAGGGCTTTGATATTTCCACTCCAGGCCATGATGCAACCAGTCAGTATACTCTCCATTGCACATTGATAACGTTTGTCAAAGTTTTAGATCTCGCGCCAAACCTGTGCAGATTTCTAGCATGCTTTCTTTGTAATGGCACTTACATGCTGGACCCTGGACAAATTCTCTGAAATAATAATTCTGAGGAATTTAAAGTTGCTGACGCTCTCCACCTCTGATCCCCCAGTGAAGACTGGCTCATGGACCTCTGGTTTCCTTTGCCTAAAATCAATAACCAGCTCCTTGGTCTTGCTGACATTGAATGAGAATTTTTTGTTGTGGCACTATTTAGCCAGATTTGGGCAATGATAATAGTGTTATCTGCAACTTAAATGTGGCATTGGAGCTGTGCCTAGCCTAACAGTCATAAATATAAAGCGAGACGAGCAGGGGGCTAGGTACCCAGGTTTGTGCACCAGTGCTGATGGTGATCATGGTGGAGATGTTGCTATCAATCTGAAGTGACTGGAGTTTGCACGTGAGGAAATCAGGATCCAGGTGCACAAGGAAGTACTGAGGCCAAGGTTTTGGAGTCTATCGATTAATTTTGAGGGGATGATAGTACTGAATGCAGAGCTGTAGTCAATGAAGCACAGCCTGATGTCTGCACCTTCACAGTCTAGATGTTCCAGAGCCTGCTACAATGGTACCAACACTTTGGTGATAGATGCCAAAAATATCTTCATCTGTGCCCACAGTCAGTATCCATGCAGTCCTCAATGCCTCTCACACAATGTGCTGAAAGTGAATCTTTCATGGACACAGAATTTATACTGAAAGGTGTCAGAACTATTCTCAACCACCTGCACACCTCTCTCTGCCCTGAACCAAAATTATCCACATCATTTTCCCCAAAGCAGAAATCAGTGTACCTCTGTTTCCAGTGGGATGGTATATACATAGAAGGTGATAGAACATTCCGGGATTTTAATTATTCATGTGATTCAGTTTTGCATAAAAATACATCAGCTATTATATCTGACAGGTCAGCCCATGGGACTGCTATCTCTCTTTGGAAGCAGTCCTTGAATAATTCTGATGTTCTCAAATTATTAACAGCAGCTCCCAATACAGTTTTGCACAAAAAAATATTCTCCCTCTTAAGCAATAGATTTCTGAACTTTCATTTTCTTTTCCAAACAGGTATAATGTTTACTTACTGCTGAGCGTATACCTTAATAGGAATTGTTTCCTGATACCATTTTCAGCAGTGAACCGAATTTATCAACTAATACCCTAAACTCTCATCTGATGTACTGTACATCGCCTTTAGGGAATATATTTATGGCATGGTCCTTATTCTAGCTGTCACTTCTTTTTCCAGACTATCTTGGGATGAAGTTTGTTCCTTCATAAGTCATTTCGATAACAAAATCAGAAAATATTAATGCATTAAAATCTAAGTTCTGTAACTAATGCTGGAAAACAGACAAGGGTAATTTAATCACAAACAAGAGAAAATCTGCAGATATGGGAAATCCAAGCAACACACAGAAAATGCTGGAGGAGCTCAGCAAACCAGGCAGCATCTACGGAAAGGAGTACAGTCGACGTGTCAGGCTGAGCTGTCTCAGCAGGACCGGAGGTCAAAATGCTGAGGAGTAGATTTAAAAGGAGGGGGTAGGGAAGAGAGAACCACAAGGTGATAGCTGAAACCTGAAAGGGTAGGGATGAAGTAAAGAGCTGGGAAATTGATTGGTGAAAGAGATGCAGGGCTGGAGAAAGGGGAGTCTGATAGGAGAGGACAGAAGGCCACGAGGGAAAGCAAAGGTGGGAGGAGCACCATAGGGGCGAGATAGCCAGGCAAGGAGATAAAGTGAGAGAGAGAAAAAGAGATGGGGAATGGTTAAGGAGAGGGGCTGGGGAGGGAGCGTTACTGGAAGTTCAAGAAATCAATGTTCATGCCTTCAAGTTGGGGGCTACCCAGACGGAATACAAGGTGATGTCCCTCCAACATAAATGTGACCACATCATAACAGTGGAGAAGACCATGGATAGATATAGCGGAATGGAAATGGGAACTGAAATTAAAATGAGTGGCCACTGGGAGATCCTGCTTTTTCTGGCGGATGGAGCGTAGGTGCTCGGCAATGCAATTTAATAATAATCCCATCTATTTGTACCTTAAATCAAATCTCATTTCAGTTACACCATGGGAAGCCTTTTGAGAAATGCAGGATTTTAGCTTGTACCACTTTCAGAGCCATGACAAATGACAAAAAGCTAATAAGATATAAACCAGTATGCTTTGTGATCAAAATAGCAATCGGGTGTTTGTCTATCAATTGTATAGTGAAATAGAATGGTCACATCTTAATCAGCATTGTTTAGTGTCATCTCCAGTTCACAAATGTAAAGGAGAATGAAATAATTGTTACTCCCGTCCAATGTAGCACAAAAAAAACACAACAGGATAAAGAACCCATTAATTCTGGCTGTCACTATCTCAGAGGACCTATACTGGACCCATCATATAAATATTACTCCAAAGAAAGCATGACAGTACCTCTACTTCCTCAGGAGTCAGTGGAGATTCGGCATGTCATCGAAAACCTTGGCAAGCTTCTATAGACGAGTGGTGGAAAGTGTACCAACTGGCTGAATTGCGGCCAGGTACAGGAACACCAATGCTTTTGAGTGGAAAATCCGATGAAGGGTACTGGATTCAGCCTAGTGCATCACAGGTAAAACCCTCCCACCTGTTGAGCACATCTATATGAAACATTGCCGTAGAAAGGCAGAATCCATCATCAAAGACCCTCACCACCCAGGCCTTGCTCTTTTCTCACTATTGCCATCAAATAGGTACAGGTGCCTCAGGATTCACACCACCAGGTTTAAGAATGGTTCCTACCTCTCAACCATTAGGCTCCTGACAAAAGGGGATTAGCACACAAATTCTTTTTCGGGTGTTCCCACAACCAATGGTTTCACTTTAAAGACACGTTATCTTGTCATCTCATGCTGGTTATTTATTGCAATTTATTTATTTTTGCATTTGCTGTTTGCTCATTGATCCTGTTTACAGTTACTGTTCTATTGACATTCCAAGCATGCCCGCAGAAAAAGTATGTACTCTGATCATAAAATTTACTTTGAAATTTAATAATAAAAACACAGTAAATACAAATTTGTAAGAGAGTCCTGAGGCACCTGTACCTTCTATGTATATAGACTGATTGTATTTCCATAAAGTGATGCTAGCTACAGGAGTGTCTGTGCATAAGATGACTATCAGAAATGATAAAATAGTGGTGATTGGGGCTGTGGTGGGGTGGGCTAGTGGGTGTGGGTACTGATCAGCCTTACTGCTTGGGGAAAGTAACTGTTTTTGAGTCTGGTGGTCCTATCCTGGATGCTACAGAATTCATGTAGCATCCAATGGGAGTGGGACAACACTCCATGAGCAGGGTGGGATCCTTCATGATGTTACTAGCACCATTCTGTATATATGTCCGTGATGGAGGACAGGCTGGTGCCGGTGATGCATTGGGCAGTTTTGAAGACCTGTTATAGAGCTTTCCTGACTGCCATAGTGCAGTTTCCGTGCCATACAATCATGCAGCCTGTTAGGACGCTCTCTGCTGCGCGGCTGTAGAATGACATGAATACAAACATGCATAGTCCGGCTCTCTTCAGCCTCCTCACAAAGTAGAGGCATTGGTGAGCTTTCCTGATGGAGCAGAATGTGTTCTGGTACTGTGAGAGCATGTGTGTGATTTGCACTCCCAGGAGTCTGAAATGGCTCGTAGTTTCCACTGCTGTGCCGCCAATGTAAAGAGAGGTATAAGTTATTTATGAAAACAAACAAAAAGTAAAACTGAAGGAACAATACAATTAAATCTTCCTAGTCTACTTTCACATTCTGGACTCGCTTCAGAAGAGTGGTGCAACTTCTGCGAGCATGTAAGTGTTAAAACGTGTCCATCCATGAAAGAGCGAGCTGAAAGAATTTCAGTTATTAAAACAATCTGCAGAGACATACAGGCATCTGTACATTCATTAGGTTTGTAAACATTTTCTTCAGTACGCTTATTCACTGGTACCAGAAAACACTGCAGGTGGACATGGTGAAAATAGAATAAACGACTATTGGGCAATGACATTAGGAAATACTTTCTGGGAAACCTTATGAAGAAGAAAGCTGATGATAGCATTGTCAGTTCAGGTCCTCAGCACAGGGACCCCAACTCTAGAGTTACTTAGATTGTAGCTGACAGACACATTGAAAATCCAAGGCATGACAAGATTCAAAGCGCCACTGACTGAAGATCACAAATTTTTCTTGCCTTTCTTAAATAAGCTGGTAACACATCCACAATCTTGTATGATAATGAATCATTAATGGCTGAGTGATAATACAGATTCCACCACAGAAGTTTACAAGGTGACCTTAGACCACTGAGTTACAGGAAGCAGGACATGTACAAGTGTTTGCTTGTTCTTATCAGAAACACAGTGCTACAGACATAAATAGGAAAAATTCAGACTTGTGTCACATTGACTCTGAAGTGGAACGAATCCAAGCTCTTATCAGACTTGCTTCAATGAAGTGGCCTGCATTTGATCTCACCCATAGGGCCCCATTGTAAATCAAATGTAAGCAACTGTATCTTTGCTTTCTGTATTTAACGCAACTTATTCTGTAAAAAGAGTAAAACAAATATATTTTCCAACTCTGCAAATGGATCTTCCATCCGATCTCAGCATAATCAAATCTACTGCAGCGTTTCCTCACAAAAGATTTAATTAAACTGTATCTTTAACTCCCGGAGGGAAAAATATAAACAAACTCAGCAATTAATTTCAAAAAAGATGTGTACTGAAAAATTCCATTTCTTTTAGTATTAAAACTAAAAACTTAAAATATTAAACTTTATATATTAGTCATGATACAGTGGTTTTTGTCGTTTGGGTATGCTGCAATAGTGAACAGGGGGTCTCATTTTCATTTATACATTAATCGCGTAAAACTTCCTCATAAACAGAACGCAGAAGTTTTCAAACTCTGGGTTAATTGCATTACTATAACCTTGACTATACAATGCCTCAATAAAAAAGTTACTGCTGTTTATAAACAGAGTGGAAGAAAAGCAGATATTAGTCAGGATAAACCCCATTAAATTTTATTACTTTGTTTGAAGTCTTTCAAAAGGATGGAGGACTTTGGGCAAAAGTCAAGCTTTTAAAAGAGTGCTAAGCTTTACTCGTTGGTTTACTCATTTGACAACATTTAAAATCCATGTCCATTATTCTACCTCTATTTGAAGTATTTTACTGTGCAGGACTGACAAAATCATACAAAATTTATCTAATTGGCATCACTTTATTCTGCCATTAACCGTTACAAATGCATAGCATGCCAAGGACGGGCGAAATCTTGCGTGCAGCTTCCCATCTGTGAATCCCCATCATAGATTGATTACAAAATAGGTTATAGTTTAGAAATAATTCAGATGATAACTAATAATAATCAAACAAAGGCATGAATCACAGCCAGATCCTTTTAGCATTGATCATTTACCATTTAGGTTCAGGAGCATGAAGATACGTACGGCCAGATTTGGGAACAGCTTCTTTCCAAGTGTGATAAGACTGCTAAATGGATCCTGACCCAGATCTGGGCCGTACCTTCCAAATATCCAGATCTGACTTGCACTACCTTACTTTCCCTTTTCTATTTTCTAATTACGATTTATAATTTAAATTTTTATTATATTTACTTTGATTTGTACTCCAGGGAGCGTGAAACGCAGAAACAAATATCGCTGTGATGATTGTACGCTCTAGTATCAATTGTTTGGTGACAATTAAGTAAAGTATTTAATTCAGAAGTTCAAGAATCACATCCTGATTTTTCCTGCATTCCAATTTTCTAATTTGTACTTTTTAAAAAAAAAACTTCAGTGACTTTTTTCCCCGACATCTAAAGGTAAAAGGCTTTGAAAATACCATCCACTGAACACTTCACAAATTAAATATTGCTGTTGCACTTGAATCTGCTGCTCAGCATTTATGTTCAAAGAAACTCATTTACGCAAGACAACAATTAATTTATCTACAGAGATTCCTGAAAATATATTTTTCCTCTGCCACCTGTGAAATAATCTGATAGAACAGACTGGAAGTGACAGATTGTTTTACCATTCCATTGTTGTACTGTTGTTCTATTGTTGTAATCCCCCCCTTCCCTTAGCACTATGCATTGATCTGTTGTCTGCACATGTGCTGTTGTCTATGCATGCACATTGTTTTCTTTCTCTCCCCTCTCTCTCTCTTTCTCTCTCTCACACACACACTGCAATGTGGATACACTGGTTAAAACGATCACCCATGTGCGTGCTTTTATTTAATCAATTGTAGTATTTCCTTGGATTCCTAAATCCATCCTCAAGATTCAAGTTTACCTCCTGAACCCAATGAAGCTGCAACTTTTATACACTTTGTTTTCAAGCTAGATGCCTGTATTTAAGTGAGCAAGTGCAGTATGCGGTCTGGCAGAGCCATTCCCTAATTCCTACATTCACCCCTATGGCCATGACCATTGTCACAAATGTTAATGACATCAGACACCCCTTTGCACACCACCTCCAATCTTTCTGTAGAACAGAAGATGGGGTGAGCATTGATGCAGTTGGATTTGCAGAACCGACTGCGCAAGTTACTAATATTAACAACATTACATGACAACAAAGCCATCTCTGAACAAACTTGATTTTATTGCCTGGACAGATGTCTGGTTTACTGCATTAACAAGAACAATTAGAGCAGCTGAAGACTCAGTTCAGCTCTTTTACTGCTGAAGCCAATATTTTACTTTGAGTGCTAAAACAGGAAAAAGGCCACATGAAGACTGTCTGGATGAAATGAATAAGTAAAATCCAATACCATCCTAGCAAATCCTTTACCTATTTTATATTTTTATATTTTACCTATATATAGGTAAAATACAAAAAATATATTACATAAATACATAAAGGGGTTGCTGGAATGGTTTTGGATTTATTTATTATTTTTATATATACAGTACTGTGCAAAAATCTTAAGTCACATATATATAGCAAAGTTGCCTAAGACATTTGCACAGCTCTGTATTTATCAACATGGAGTGGAGAGCAAGCTTGTAGATCTGCGGGGAGCAAAGGATGCTGGGAATGGTGAAGGTGGAGTGCCATGGGAGAGTGTGGGACAGGGAGCCCAGAAGGGGGGTGAGATTGACACGGGTGCAGACACCCCCTGCCTTGAGACACCAGGCGAGGTCATTTGATTCCAAACAATAGATTTAAATATTTGTTACAAAATGTCTCTGTGCTGCTTCCCTCTCTCTTCCCCTTTTCCCAACTATAATACCCCTGCCCAATTCCCACGCTCAGTCTTCACTATTGACCTGTATCAGAATCAGGTTTATCATCACTCACATATGTCATGAAATATGCTTTTAATACAGACCAATATACAAAATTACTGCAGTACTGAGCAAGAGTTTCAGACACCCTAGCTACATGAATATACATGTGCCATAATGGCACAGGCAGTAGAGCCACTGCCTCCCAACATGGTAGACTAGGGTTCACTCCTATCTATGTGGAGCTTACACGTTTTCCCTGGGACAGTGTGGATTTTGTCTGGTGGGTCCAACTCCCGAACCACATCCAAAACACATTCTGTTCAGTAGGTTGCCATTGTAAATTGCCTCTCGAGGTGTGAGGAAGTGTTAGAATCTGGGGACAGTCGATGAGGAGGTAGGGAGAATAAATAAGAACTTGTGTAGAATTTGTGCCGCTGCTGGAGGTGAGCTCCATGAACCAAAGGGCCTGTTCTCCAGCTGTACGGTGCTGTGGCTCTGCTAAAGTAGTTTGAAAAGATTGACAGAGAATTCAAACCACGCATGTACTGAGCAGGGCAATACGAGTGGAAGTGCCCGGAAGGCAGAGAGTCCTGGGGAGAACTGGAACACCTGATTTCCCGCAGGTGTTCATTGAATGAAGCAAATAGCGTTGCTGTGCTCATGGACGTGTAATTGGAGCAGGCCACCCAGGTGACAGGCATCTTGGATGTATGAAGCTGATTAAAAGAGAGCAGAATGAGCGGAGACAGAAATAAGGCAGTGCAGTTAACCAATGGTTATTGAGTGACCCTGATGTTCTCTCAGGAAGCCGGGTGCCTGTTTTGACTGCTTTTGATAACTTTCAAAGTCTACAGATTTGAAAGTGGTGAACTGTTTAATTTAAAATGTTTTAAATGTACTTGTGTCTGTAGTCAGTATGTTGTTTCTTTTTCAAGTGTCTTGACAAGCAGAGTGTTGTTACTGGAGGTTATAGCGGGACTGAGGACAGTGTGTACCCTGCATTAGACAGAAAATATCAAAAACAGCTGGACACACAGTACAACAGAATGAACCAAAAGAGCTGAATTCCAACTTTACTGCAAAAACAGTGCTGTAAAGATCATTGACCTTTTGAAAACATGTATCCAAAAGGCACTGGCTAACTTAGTTCCTAGATCAAAATATGGTCTGAATGCCTTTTAATGATCTGGTTCTTACAATCACAGCTTCAGCATGAGTTCTGTGAAACATTCCTTCAAGTCTGTTTCTATCTCTGCTTATTGGCCTGGCATGCTGGCAAGCGACATATGTGGAAATAAGGTTTTGCTCACAATGAGCTCAATGCCTTTTATTCTCACTTTGACTGACCGAACATGGAGGCACCTTTACGGTCTTCCATAGCCCCCCAACGAGCCAATGAATTCGGTCTCTGCAGCTGGCGTGAGAACATGCTGCAGGAGGGTGAACCCATGGAAAGCATTTGGCCTAGATGGTGTACAGAAGGCATGTGCTAATTAACTGGGTGAAGAGTTTACTGGCATCTTCAACCTCTCGCTTTGGCGCTCTGAGGTACTCAGCTGCTTCAATCGTACCAGCGCCCATGCTAACCTGCATCCACTGAGGCTAGTCGTGAAACAAAGCTGGTGACAATGACAAGAAAAATATTGCATGAGTAATTTCTTATCAGTAAATCTTCATCATCGGTTCAGGTTCAAGTTTAAATGTCATTTAACCATACGGGAATACAGCCAAATGAAACAGCATTCCTCTGGGGCCGAGGTGCAAAACATACACAGCACAAGGCAGTTACAGCACATATAAGATGGCAGTATATATAGATATAGATATTACACAAATTCTTGAGTGAAATGCCTTGTAAATTGATGGTGCATGGTTGTTATCAACAAGAAAAAGCAATTCCCTGTGGTCTGCAGATGGATGGAGATATGCACACACACATACAATGCAGTTTGTCAATCCACTGATGGAGCATTGGAGGGCAGCACATCTAATTGAGCATGGACGCCGTGCTGCTCCACCTCTGGTGGCTCCTCTCCTAGACTGCAACAATAGACAATCCTGACAAATCTGCAGCTTTGAGGCCTGGTCCTCAGTCCCCACTACAACCAAAGCCAAGCTGCTCCCACAGCACCTGTCACGTCAATAAACAAAAGAAACAGACTTGCATTATTTTACATTATCAAAGGTCTAAAAAGGTCTTGCAATCACAAAAGAAACATCCGAGACAATCACTCACCGTTACACTGGAGCCTGCGTTCACGCATCAACTCCGATGCCTTCAATGCCTTCCTGTAACAGGCAGTAACATGATCCTCACCAAGTCCAGCTCCTCCAGCTCCTCCTCACTGATAGGGTAAACTTGCAGAGCCTAAAGACCTTAATGCCCAGCAATGCCTTGCAATCATAAACTAGAGGTTTAAAAAATACAAATTGAGTTATTTTTTAGACAATCATAATCTGAAATTCTTTTAGCATAGATTATTTGTCATTTAATCCAGAGGTTCAAGGCCCACATCTTCATCATATGAAGAATCAAATATGGTAACGAATCAACATAGAAGAGGGAGACTGAACTTCTGGTCAAATGGTGGCACAACAATGTCTCACTCAAAATCAACTATTCCAGAGCTCTGATTGACTATAGGAGGAAGAAACCGGAGGTCAATGGGCCAGTCCTCATTAGGGGATAGGAGGTGGAGGAGTCAATTCCCTGGTGTTATCATTACAGAGGATACGTTCTGGGACCAGCATGTAGAGTAAGAGCCATTACAAAGGTGGCATGGCAGCACCTCTATTTTCTTAAAAGTTGGTGTAGATTCAGCAACTCATCTAAATTCTTGACAAACTTTGATAGACACATGGTGAAGGGTATACTGACTGGAGCATGACAGCCTGATATGGAAACACCAATGCCCTTGAAGAGAAAAGTCCACAAGATGTAGCAGACACAACCCTCCCCATCACTGAGCACGTCTACAAGGAGTGCTGCCACCAAAGAGCAACAACTCTTGCCAATGAACCCCGCTATGCTCTCCCCTCACTGCTGCTGTCGAGAAGGCGGTTTGGGAGGGTTAGGTTCCACACCACCAGGTTCAGTAACTATTTACCTTCAACCAGAGGGCTCCTGAATCAGTGTGGATAACTTCACTCACCTCAATACTGAACTGATTCCACAACCTATGGGCTCGCTTTCAATAACTCATGTTCCCAGTATTATCTACTGATTTGTTTATTATTATTATTATTTAATTTGCAGATTGGTTGCTTGTTGACTTAGGTCTGTGTGTAGTTTTTCTATTGTATTTCTTTATTTCACTGTAAATGCATGCAAGAAAATGAATCTCAGAATAAGAAAATATAAATACATACATTGATAATAAATTGACTTTGAGCTTTAAAACATTCCACAGTCTAGGTGTATCCGTATCTTCATGAAATCATCTGTCTCCTCTTTATGATGGTACGATATAAACTTCAGTCACATCTTACTTATTTCCAGGAAAAGGCAAACCACATGAGAAGGGGCCTCCATTAGGCATCTTGAAGGTGTCAGGAAATCAAGTCTCTAACACTGTAGTAGATATGGCAGGAAGAAATTCCCAGTAACAATCCTTCCAAAGCAACCTCCAGAATACCTGTCATACCTGCTGTGGATGACAGATTAGTGTGGTTATTTAATTCCTCTTTGTCCAGCTCTCCTCTTTATACCTGTGTTGGGTGTTCTCAGAACTCACAAGACAGAGCATTCAAGAATTTGACTGAAAACTGACCAGTCTGTGTTTATAACTGCACATCTGTCAGCCTTTCACGACACTTCCTCTACCCAACCACCAACACAAGAGCATCCAGCCTGGATGGAAGAAGACAAAAGGTAAAGCATAGTATGTGGTGAGTCACACAACATTGGTAAGTAGAAACAGGAATGGAAGGAGGAAGCAGCTAACCCATTCCAAGAGGGAAATATCACTTCTCATCTATGTTGTTAAAGACAATGACCATATCTGTGGCATGAATTTTAGAATAAAGTTGCTTTCTAAGAATTATATGATTAATGCTGTAACTACCTAGGAGACACCAGCCAGTCCAAAAACCACTGTCTATTCATGGAGGTGTTCACCATTTAGTCCAGAAAAACACAGCTCAGTTTGCAAAACCTGTAGATGACCTTAGGTGGCAGCAGGACCAGGGCTATCTGCAAAGAATCTCTCAGCCTTTGGTTTCACTACCCACTGCCACCAGTAGTGAGGACCTTGAAGTTATGGTCAAGGGAGGTGGAGGAATCGCTTACAGGAATACTTTGAATTGGTGCACCAGACAATATTCAGGGATTCATCTTTGAATCTAAATGAATACGCCACAGCTGTCACCAACTTCATTAGGATCTGTATGGATGACGGTGTGCCTTCAAAACATACCAAACCATAAGACCATAAGGTATAGGAGCATAATTAAGCCATCTGGCCCATTGAGTCTGCTCCGCCATTTCATCACGCCTGATCCAATTTTCCTCTCAGCCCTATCTCCTGTCTTCAACCTCTGCCTTAAATATTCATAACAACTTGGCCTCCACAGCTGCCTGTGACAAAGAATTCCGCAGATTCACCACTCTCTGGCTGAAGAAATTCTCTTTCATCTTCATTCTAAAAGGACTCCCTTCTATTCTGAGGCTGCGTCATTGGAAACATCCTCTCCACATTCACTCTATCAAGGCCTTTCACCATTTGATAAGGTTTGATAGGTGTCAAGGAGATCACACCTCATTCTTCTGAATTCTAGTGAATACAGGCCAACAACCCTCAAATTCTCTTCATATGACAATCATTAAATCATTTTTGAGAACCTCCTTTGAACCATTTTCAGCTTTGGCACACCCTTTCTAAGGTAAAAGGACCCAAAATTGTGCTCAATACTGCAAGTGAGGTCTCACCAGTGCTTTATAAAGTCTCAACATTACATCCTCGCTTTTATATTCTAGTCCTCTTGAAATGAATGCGAACATCACAATTGCCTACCTCACCACAGACTCAACCTGCCAATTAACCTTTAGGGAATCCTGCACAAGGACTCCCAAGTCCCTTTACAGCTCAGTTTTTTGTATTTTCACTCCACTTAGAAAATAGTCAACTCTTTTATTTCTTCTACCAAAATGCATGTCCATGCACTCTGAAACTGTATTCCATCTGCCACTTTTTTGTCCATTCTCCTGATTTATCCAAGTCATTTATTCTGTAGCCTCTCTACTTTCTCAAAACTACCTGCCCCTCCACCTATCTTCATATCATCTACAAACTTTATAACAGAGCCATCAAATCCATCAACAAAATCTTTAAAACATAAGGTAGAAAGAATCAGTCCCAACACAGACCCCTATCGAACATCACTAGTCACTGGCAGTCAACCAGGAAAGTCTCCCTTTATTCCCACTCTTTACCTCCTGCCAATCAGCAACTGCTAAATCCATGCCAGAATCTCTCCTATATTACCCATGGGCTCTTAGTTTATTAAGCAGCTTCATGTGTGGCACCTTGTCAAAGGCCTTCTGAAAATCCAAGTACACAACATCAAGTGATTCTCCTTTGTCTATCTTGCTTGTATTTTCTTCAAAGAATTCCAACAGATTTGTCAGGCAAGATTCTTCCTTGAAGAAACCATGCTGACTACAGTCTATTTTATCATGTGGCTCCAAATATCCTGAGGCATCATCATTAGTAATTGACCCCAACCCTTGAGAAGGATACTGATTGGGAGGATGAGGATCTGGATGTGTGGTACTGTATTTTAGATCCCTTCTGTTGGTTTTTAAAAGCTTCCTAATCCTCTAGCTTCCCACTAATTTCTGCACTATTATACGCCTTCTCTTTGGCTTTTGTGTTGACTTTGAATTCTCTTGTTAGCCACAGTTGTGTCATATTGTCTTTAGAATACTTATTCCTCTTTGGGATATCTATTTCATGTGCTTTCCAAATTGCTTCCAGAAAATCCAGCCTTTGCTGCCCTGCCGTCATTCCTGCCGGTGTTCTTTTCCAATCAATTCCAGCTAACTCCTTGCTCATACCTCTGTAATTCTCATTACTCCACTGTGATACTGATACATCTAACTTCAGCTTCTCAAATTTCAGGGTGAATTCAGTCATATTTTAATCACTGTCCCCAAAAGGGTTCTTTTACTTTAAGCTCTCTAATCAATCTGTTTCAACGCACAACACCCAACTGAGATTAGCTGATCCCCTACTGAGCTCAAACATATGCTGCTCTTTAAAGCAATCTCATAAGCATTCTAGAAATTCCTTGTCCTAGAATCCAGAATCTACCTGCATAATGAAATTCCCATGACTTATTTTAACATTGCCCAATTGCACTCATACTTTCTGTAGGTGAAGTGCTTTGAGAAACAGAAAATGTCCAGAATCAATTCCTGTCTAAGCAAGGACCTCAGACCATTGCAATTTGCCTACCATCACAATAGGTGAAGAGTGGATGCAATTTCACTGGTTCTCCATTCGGCCTTGGATCACATGGACAAGAACAGTACCAATGTCAGGCTGCTGTTTATTGATTACAGCTCAGCATTTAGCACCATCAAACCTTCAGTTCTAATCAGCAAGCTTCAAAACCTGGGCCTCTGCGTCTCTGTCTGCAAGTGGATCCTTTATTTCCTCATTGGGAGATCACTTCACTGACAGTCAACTCTGGCACACCTCAACAATGCATGCTTAGCCCACTGCTCTACTCTCTCTGCACAACTCTAACGCCATCTATAAACTTGCTGATGACTGAACTGTTGTTGGCAGATTCTCAGATGGAGAGAAGGAGGCATAAAGAAGTGAGATAGATCAGATGATTGAGTGGTGACACAACAACAACCTTGTACTCAACATCAGTAAGAACAACGAATTGATTGTGGACTTCAGGAATGGAAAATCAGAGGAACACACACCAGTCCTCATTCAGGGGTCAGCAGAAAGGGTGAACATTTTCAACTGCCTGGGTGTCAACATCTCTGAAGATTTACCCTGGCCCAACATATTGATGCAATTACAAAGAAGGCATGACAGTGCCTATAGCTCATTAGGAGTTTGAGGAGATTTTGTATGTCACCAAAGACTCCAGCAAATTTCTGCAGATGTGCCATGGAGAACATTCTACCTGGTTGAGTCCTCATCTGGTATGGAGGGGCCACTGCACCAGAATGGAAAAAGCTGTGTAAGATTGTGTACTCGGGCTCCTTCATGGGCACAGAAGCCTCCCCAGCATCAAGAACATCTTCAAAAGGCAATGCCTCAAGAATGCAACATCCATTGCCATCACCCAAGCCATGCCCGCTTTTCATTGCCACCATTATGGAGGAGATAGAATCTGAAGGCACATACTCAATGTTTTAGAAACAGCTTCTTCTCCTCCACTACTTGATCAATGAAGTAATTTTTGCTCACGAATTTTCACTAATTCTCACTAATTTTTGCTCTCTTTTTTACACTACTTTTAAAAATCAATTTCTATATTTTATAGCTAGACTCTATTTTGCTAGATAGTCACACTTCCACACACTGCCCTTTCATTGAGTGCTCTTGCATTCCCTACAGCCACTCATGGCCTACAATCACAATTTAATTTAAAATATTATTACAGATTAAATATTTTCACATTAATCCTGATCTTTTTTTAAATAACTCAGGAACCAACTTACAAATACTAACTGCACCATTTGAACATTTCCATTATTTATTGGTGACCACAACTGGACACCACATTGAAGGCATGATTTCACCAGAACATATTGATATTGACCATAACATGTGTGGTATGCTTTGGTAATGTAGTTCATTAACTGACTACTGATAACACTAAAAATTAGATCCTTTTTCAAATTATTAATTTTGACCCTTTGATCACAGCACATGTAAATTACAATGTAACAAAATTATTGGTTCTCCATTAAGCAGTATTTAGTTGTCTGTCTGAATTCCTATGGTAAATATCACACATCTCTGCAAGATAATACACCACCGGCATGAAGTACTGAGATTTCTGGACTTTAAAAATGAGAGAGTTCAAAACATGTGGTTGGCCAGCTAACAGGTACACTATTCTTGCCAGCATAATTGTTCACTTAGATACATATTAAAGGGTTTGCCAATGAAGTGAATATTGGGACGGACTCTAGTGAATAATAGATCCTCTCCAGCCATTTTATATTTTTTGCACAGAAGCATTTTGTTTCAGAATCCACGTTATCATGCATTCAGGTGGTCCCAGTCAGAATCTGAATTACCATCTCTACCTCCCAGAAGCACAACTTCAACTTCAACTTTGTTAAAGTATTATAAATCAACTGTAAAATCACAGCGACATATTTGATTATTGCCATCAATTCAGTACAATTACCATTTACTATATTTTGGTTATTACTTCCATTTCCCTCAACAATCAATCATGCTCATTATTTCAGCAATTTTCCAACACAGTGGTACTGTAATATATTCAAGACACTACTTAAATGAGCTAATAAGAGTGCAGCTGTGCGCATGATGCAAATCTTTACCAATTACTGTATATCCAACAAAAATACAACATAAATATCATGGGAACTCAACTATTATGGGAAGGCAAATACAGCTTTTGATGCTTGAGTCTCTAAGTAGATTTCCTTAATATCATGAAGTCGTAGTTTGTGGTCAGAATGAGTGACTTCACTATTCATTATCATTTTCAAAGCATGGTCATTTCTGATCTTTGTGAAACATCTTTTTCTGGAGCTGTATGACATAAACAAACTGGCAGAAAAGTTGTCAATTGTGATTTACAAACACTGAATCCAACGGAACTGAATTATTCTGACATATCTTGCTTCTTGCATTGCACAGGAAAGTGCTTTAGCAAATTAACCTTGGGCAATTTCAGCAGCTATGTGTCAAGGCACACATAAAGAAAAGAAAACTCAAGGGGAATGGAGAAGATCCTAGTGCAAAACATCAAAGCTGATCATTGTAAAAGAAAAGGAAAGGTAAATCAGCATGTAGAAGTAAGGGGAATTAACATTGGTGCACTTAAAGGCCTGGTGCATGAAGACATAGTAGTAGAAAACTTAGCTGTTCCCATAGTTTTAATGTTCTGGAACCTTTGAGGGATGAGACTTTTACCTTATTTAGTGCAACTAATATGGGGATTACTCTGCAACATGACTCAATGTGTCATTTACACATGGAGCAATGGCAGAAAAAGAAAGTGGTAGGAAAGTGTGAACGCAGCTGGTGAAACAAACTTTGAAGATGGATGGATGTGTGGGTCGGAAGTAAAGAAAGAAACTAGTCAGGTGTGCAGAACAGAAAGGAGAAGACTGAACTGGCTGCAGGGGAAGCAGATCAGCTTTAGAATTCTGTCATCTCACTGCAGCCAAGATGAACGTAAAGATGAGTTTAAAGTAGTTTTAGTGACTGGATAGGGTGAGGGGAAAAATAATTACCTACCTAATTCCTGGGCTGAAAGATGTTTGAAATCATTTTATGGTCACTTTTGAAACAAAGATCCCATGCACAAAAGATGCGCAAAGATGTCAAATTTTAAAATTATTGAACCATTTTCAGGTACTGAAAACAAGCATCGAGCCTGTACATTTATAAATGAGGGGGGTAATATTTCTGTTGTATGTCCCCTTTGAGAAATAGGACATTGTAGGATGGAGCAGAAGCCATACCTCCAGCAGCACCTAAAATGTAAAGTTTCTTGAAAAAAATAGAATAAATTTCCCATGGTGACCAGATGAGATCCACCAACTCCACATGATCCCAAAATCCTCTTTTTACACTCTTCCCTTCCTAGCACTTAACTACTTATTTCAAAATCAATGTCAGTTTCTTACCTTGGCAGATCAGGTCACAAAAGTCCAGCATCAGAATCCGAATCAGAATCAGGTTTAGCATCACTGGCATGTGTCGTGAAATATGTTAACTTAGCAGCAGCAGTTCAATGCAATACATAATCTAGAAGAAAAAAATAATAAATTAATAACAATAAATAAATCAATTACAGTCCATATACTGAATAAATTAAAAATTGTGTGAAAAACAAAAATAATATATATTTAAAAACTGAGGAAGTGTCCAAGGCTTCAATGTCCATTTAGGAATAGGATGGCTGAGGGGAAGAAGCTGTTCCTGAATTGCTGAGTGTGTGTCTTCAGGCACACACTGTTACCTGATGGTAACAGTGAGAAAAGGGCATGGCCTGGGTGCTGGAGGTCCTTAACAAAGACACTACATTTCTGAGACTCCACTCCTTGAAGATGTCCTGGATACTTTGTAGGCTAGTTCCCAAGATGGAGCTGACTAGATGTACAACCCTATGTAGCTTCTTTCAATCCTGTGCAGTAGCCTCCCCCACCGACCCTCCCATACTAGACAGTGATGCAGCCTGTCAGAATGCTCTCCACGGTAGAAACCTTTGAGTGTGTTTGTTGACATACCAAATCTCTTCTAACTCCTAATGA
Source organism: Hypanus sabinus (assembly GCF_030144855.1). NCBI lineage: Eukaryota > Metazoa > Chordata > Chondrichthyes > Myliobatiformes > Dasyatidae > Hypanus > Hypanus sabinus. The sequence continues at coordinate 50,323,956 of NC_082707.1, forward strand.
AGAATAGTCACTGTCTTGCCTTCTTTATAACTGCATTGATTATAAATGCAACATAAGATGTCAGTGACAAGAATGATCCTGAGATTTTAAACCAGGGTTGACACACAGAGGGCAATCTTCACACACCCCAACATCCTGCAACGTATGTAATTTACCCTCTTCTAAAATATTGTACAAGATGCTATTACAAGCTTTGAGCTCAAGATCATTCTGTTACACAACAGGTGACAGGTGACCTGAAGCATTAAAGGGGTAAACAATAAAAACACAGACCATTCAAGGAAGCAAAGCCAAAAGCATTTTATTCTCAAAGTTCATGATACGAAGTTGGATTATTCTAAGTGATTAGAAAAATATATTATTTCAATAAAAACTTCCCTTGAGCTGCTTATTTGTAAGAGACGGTGTTTATGGAATAATTGCCTGCAATTCAATCCATCTCTAGGCTTGAATTGCAAATTGTTATATTGGACTGTAAATTTAAAGTTGTAGTGATGATATGAAAACATACTGATTCAGACCACCCACTTGTACTTCACAAGTACAAGCATGGTGACTAAACACAATCTTTTCTGTTATACATTGTCAGAAATGGCACCACATTCGCAGCTACTCCTTGATAAATGAAAAGAAGCAGCAACAAATTAAATCTTAAAGATATGTTGTGGCCCTTTTGTGTTTAAATCCAAACCATATTACACAAACTCTAGCGTGAAGAAACTTTTGTGGAAGTTCGTTGAACCATAATCATTCATTAATAGGGACCATACCTGCAATGTAATTTAATGAAGCAAAAGTGAACAACCTCACAGCCAAAGCGTTGTACCAATTAACACGGAAACACTGGGTCCTTTGTCTGAGTTATGAGCAGCTGTACTGCTATTGGAAAGTTACCTCACAAACATAAGTATTAAATCGAAGGGTGTGCAAGCATTTTGTACTTAAATCAAGACATATTTGCCAGAAAAATGTCATCAAATTGTCCAGAAATTAATTGGATCTTTTTTTATTTGAGCAGCCATATGTATGCTTAGAAGAAAGTAATTAATAATCAGTCGTTAAATTTGTGCCAAAGAATTTAGAGTTGAAGTGATGGCTATTTCTGACCTATTGTGAATAGAACACGAGCACAAACTCATTTGGTTGACTTTTCAGGAACAGCTTTTGTATGTTTGCACTCTCACTTCCCCTATCCTCCCCCGTTCCACAACACAATTAAGTCTTTGAAGTAAATGTGGGATGCATTTTACAGGTATGGAGTGGTGCATGTGTTTCCCCCATGTGTTTAGGGCAGGCATCACTCCTTCATCAACAGTTTTGCAAAGAAAATTTTGACATGAAGCAGCAATTTTTTTCATGAAGTAGATTGCCGATTACTTCAGTGGCCACAAAACCCAAGGAAATATGTTTTCCAGTGAACATGAAAGAAAAGCTGCCATAAAAAAGGCATTCAAACCATTTAAAATACAATATATGCTTTAAGATTCCTTGATTTAAGTACTTTTTGCTCCAGGCTAAACGACATACCAACTGCTTGGAGTTTAATCATTATATCTGCATCTTTTAGTGAAGTTGACAATAATGTTCAAGATCTATTAAATACTTTTCAATTATGCAAAACTATAGAGCCATAGGGGTGTACAGCACAGAAACAGTCCCTTCAGTCTACTACATTCATGCCAACTTTTTGCCCATCCACATCATCTCATTTGCCCACATTAGGTCCATATCCTTCAGTACACTGCTTAATCAAGACCTTGTCTGAATGTCTCTTAAACATAGTGATTGTATCCGATTCCACCACATCCTGTAGCAGTGAGTTCCACTTTCAGTGAAATAAACATTCCTCTCACATTCCCTTCAAATTCCTTCCTCTCATCTTAGCCTATGTCCTTTTGTATTTGATGCCTTTATTGTGGGAAAAACACATTCTATCTATCCTATTTATACCTCTTACAATTTTATATACCACTGTCATTGGTCAGCCTCTTAAACTCCAGAAAACCAAATAAAGCCTAACCAATCTGTCCCGATAATTAAAGTCCACCGATTTAGGCAGTATTGTGTTGAATATCCATTGCACTCTCTACTTTGGTTCATTTATTATCAAAGTATGAATGCAGTATACATCTCTGAGATTTGTCTTCTCCAGATAGCCACAACACAAAGAAAACCATGGAAGTGATTCAAAGAAAAACATCAACACCGCCCCCTACCCAAAAATAAAAAACAAGTGACAAGAACATTGCCCCGCAAAATAAGAAACTAACAAATTGTGCCAAAAGGCAAGAATATCAAGCCCCAAAACCCCACCCCAATTGCACAAGAAAACTAACAAATCACGCGAAACCACAACATAAGAGGAAGGCAACATGATCATCAAACCTCCACGCAAAAAAAAAGTGCAAATGGCAACACAAACATCAATCACCAAAAACCCCTCCCCCACACAAAAAATACTGACAAATAACATCAAATGGCAACAAAAATATCAACCTCCAAACAACAATAAATAGCAAATCACACCAAACAGCAGCAAGAAAGAATGGGAGAAAATAAAAACCATAAAACTGAGAGAGTCCACAGTCCACAGTCCTATCCATAAATCGCAAAACTTTGGTAACATCCTCCAGCAGCATTGAGAGTGAGAGAGATCAATTGAATGCAGAGGGCTGTCCTCCAGAGCATCGAGTGATAGGGCACCACACACAGACACCTTATCTAGCAGCAGCAAGAGATCCATCACTGCAGTGAACAAGGGGCAGATAGTCGACGCTGAACCCTCGCTTGCCTTCCACATTTGCCTCAATGTTTCAATCTTGCTTGACACTTTAATCAGTGAAGTGGAGTCGATCATGGGCTCGTGCCTCATCAGTAAACTCGTGGCCACTCGTGCTTATCTCCTGGAATTTTCTCGGAGACAGCAAAGTGTTAGACCACTCAATAGATCCCCAAACTGTAACTTGCAAGCACTACAGTCCTAGAGTCACATTTGAGATAAAAAGACCTAGAAGCATGGAAATAAACAGTTTTGTTAACTACCTTGAAGATGTTGCCCGAGGAAGCTTTGTTCACTGGTGCCATCTTGACGGGAAGCCACATTCTTCCTATAGTGTGCTGACTACAAACTTACAATACTACCAATGTTATTTAAAATTGTAACAGAATGTTCCAACTTTTATATTGTATGCTTTGATCCATGATGGCAAACATACTATATGCCATCTTCACTTCCCCATCTTTCTGTATTGCCACTTTGATGGAACCCCAGGTCCCTCTATTCACCAACATCCCTTAGTTCCCTACCATTCACTGTATATGTCCTATATGACTTCCCAAAATTATTCACCTTGCACTTTCCAGATTAAACTCCACCTGGTAATGCCCTGCCCAACTAAACATTTATCCCATATCTTGCTGTCACTTTAGAAAAACTCCCTCAGTATCTACAACACTTTGAGCAAGTGGTGAGACCAGAGTCTGAGATCTGGAGTTTGGGGTCACGTCATCAGCGAATTCAGAGTTCAGGGCCCCACCATCAGTTAGTCCTGGGGTCGATACCAAAGACTGAAGCCTGAAGATCAATACGAAGTTGAAAGGTGAAAGCCTGAAGGCCAAAGCACAGGGCTTATGAGTCTGAATTCCACTGCAGAAGTCAGAATCCCATTGTCTGTGAGTCCACTGAGGGCTGGAGGCCTGTCCTGTAGTTGGAGGACAGTCTCCGTGTGTGGGTGGGTGGGTGGGAGGGCAGACAGGGCTTGTTTTGCTGTTGTTGCTTGGTGTGTTTTGTTCTGCTGTGCATTGTTGGGCCTGCTATCCTGGTGCAGGAATGTGTAGCAATACTTGTAGGCTGCCCCCAGCACATCTTTAGGTTAACACAAACAACACAGTTCACTGTGTGCTTCAATGCACATGTGATAAATGAATGAATCTGATTCTGAATCTCAAACTCATGGTTCGTAGCTCCTACACTCAAATCCAACTTATTAAAATGTGTGATGTGTCCCAATACCAATCCCTGTGGTACACTTCTGGTCAAAGACTTCCTATCAGAAAAGCTACCTTCCACCACTACCATCTGCCTCCTTTCATCAAACCAATTTTGGATCTAATTTCCCACATGGCATTGATACAATGTTCATTTAGATAGCATTTACCACTGTGCCTTCATCTTTCTTTTACAGTACTTAATTCTACCCCACCCTTGCAAATGCAATCAAAGTAGTAAGATGGGATTTCCTTACACAAAACCATGCTATCTCCAATCAGCCCGAACTTTGGCAAACATACATAAATCCTATCCCTGACGATATTTCCTAATAATTTCATTACCAGTGATGTCCTGTTTTTATAGTTTATCACTGCTGCTCTTCTCAATGAAAAGAGAAACAAGAGCGATCTACCAGTCTTCCGTCTTACCCGTGGTTAACAAAGTACCTCCTGCGGAGAGTTGGACCAGTGTCACAAGACTGTTCTCTTCACCCTGAATGGGATGCTCCTGGTCACACTTACTTAAACTTCCTTTGCCCCAAGCATTGTATCCTGATGTCTTCCTTTCCAATCTGGGTCCCAGCTGTAATTTCCCTTAATTCCCATTGCACCCTGGGATGGGTCTCATGCAACTAACAATTCCCCTTTCTTTATAATTACCTGCTCCAGACAATCAACATAGCCCTACCTAAACTTATTATCTTCTACACCCTTCTCCTTGGTGAGTATAGATGAGCAGTATTCATTCAGGATCTTATCTCATCCTCTTGCACGAACAGATTATCCATTTGCTCCTAAGGGGACCCTCTTTTGCCCTGCCTATGCTCTTGGTTCTGAAGTAGAACATTTTGGGAATGTACTCGTAAGATTATCGATATTTTGGAACAATTTTAGTGTTAAGTTAGAAGTTAGCAGTAATGAGGATAGTGTTTTGCTGATGATTTATTTTAATCAAAATGAGCGAAACAGTTTTTTTTTAAAATAGAAGGTCAATGGACTAAGCTATTGAACTCTTTGGAGAGGTTACACATTTGGCTTTGGGAGGTCTATTTCTATTTCTGTTGAGGTGACAAACCCAGAACCACATGTTCTGCCATATGTGAATGAATAACTGCCTAAAAGGATGCACTTGCATGTAAAACAAGGCACCACAAGTATTTTGGGTGTTGCAGATCCAGTTCCATTATGTTTTAGCAGACAGTGGGCATTGTATTAGTTTTATACTTAATCTTTGGTTATGACATAAAGTATGAAATACCAAAGCAAAAATTAAAGGATCATTTAGGGAGACTTGTCATCAGACTATGAAAAGTAAATTACTCTCTTTAAAATATGCTCTGTATCTTGATAACACATTCCTTAGCATTCTCATATACTCCATCCAAATACGCTTATTGTCTGGATAGTTTAATTATTATACCTCGGGACTTAGCACATGCAGAGGATCAAATGATGATATGGATATTTTTGGAATGTAGTGAAACTTGTCACATTGTTAAGATGGCATTTAAGCAGGAAGCACAAGCAAAAGATTTGGAGTTTGTGGGTCATATGAGGGCTTCAGAAATAGCAGTGGCTACCTGTCTGCATTGTACTGCGGACGAGGATAACCAGGTCAAGCAGAAAACTTTGACACCACAATCTTTAGGTCTTCAGTAGGGTGCATGAGCAGAAAAATATATAGTCATAACTTTGATTCTTTGCAGCTTTCAAAAACTCTGTCTCAGCTCAAAAAATTATAGCTTACTGTCAATATTTTGCTCAAGTCAGCTTGATTGCAGACATATCACATGTGAAAGCATCTTTAATCAGAGCAGATGATTATCAAGTAAATTTCAATTACCAGAAGTTTATGAGCGGCCAGGGCCATAGTTGCCTCACAGGTTCTACCTTTAGTTTTCTGTTGCCCAGTTAAGATGGGTTTATTAGCAGGAATATAAAAGCCTGCTCATGATCAAAAGTAGTTCAAAGTTCAAAATAAATTATATTATCAAAGTACATATATGTCACCATGTACAACCCCAAGATTCATTTTTTTTGTGGCCATACTCAGCAAATCTATAGGACAGTAAGTATAACAGGATTAATGAAAGATCCACCAAAGCACAGAAGACACCAAACTGGACATATGCAAATATAAATAAATAGCAATAAATAATGAGAGCATGAGATAAAGAGTCCTTAAAGTGAGATCAATGATTGTAGGAATATTTCAATTATGGGGCAAGTGAGTGTAGTTATCCCCTTTTGTTCAAGAACACAGTTCTAATTCCATTTTGAAAGTCCTGGAGCTCTTGGACCTTCTACCTGATGGCAACAGCAAGGAGAGAGCATGGCCTGGGTGGTGAGGGTTTTTGATGATGGATGCTGCTTTCCCATGACAGCGTTTCATGTGGATGTGCTCAGTGCTTGAAAGGGATTTACCTGTGATAGCCTGGGCCTAATCCACTACCTTTTGTAGGGTTTTTCATTTAATGGCATTTGTGTTTCAATTTCTCAGTTTCTCCTGTCATTTTGAAAAGTTTCAGTTTGTTAGGTTGATTGTCTTAGTTTTCTGGGATGACACTATTTCTCATATCAGCACTGATTACAGCTGAAGGAGAAAGCACTACTGACCTCAATGAACCCACAGAAAGCCACATTTTTAATAATAAGGTCATTTGGACCATCAAGTTAGAGAAAAGTACTTATCCAGAAAATGGATTTCACCCCGCTCTGATGTACGGAATGTAGGTATATCTCTAACAACTTCACAGATTCCCTGCAAAATAACATCATGGTTTCTGTGCAAATGGTAAACAGCAGGAGGTCCTGAAACTAAAATTTATGGCACATCCCGACCCACCTTTTTCCACTGCAAATCACACCCTTTTCCTATTTTTTTTCTTGAATCCAACGAAAAATCCATTCATTTATCTATTCTAAATTCCTTTATTAAAGCTCTTCTTAAAAATCTACGTCAACAATATTTACTGCATCATTATTGTCTGCCTTGCCTGCAGCCATGTCCAAAAATAAATGGTTAGTTAAATAAAACTTTTCCTTTAGAAGTCCACAATGATTATTGATAATTTTACCTGCTTTTTGATGTTCTTTTGTTCTACCTGTTATGCTTCCTGCACCTGCTGTTGGGCTGAGTTCTACATGGAAGCGCTCAGGCCAATTTCTTGCTGGGTTCCCTTTCACCTATCCGGGTTGAATCTTTTTATTAAAACACTCCATTTCATATGAAGAACTGGTGCAAACAAATGCAATATTATGGTGACATTACATATCATGATCATACATATTGACGATCAGGTATATCTACAGAATCCCATCTCATGGGCGAGTAGCAACTACACATTAAACTAATCAGCGAAGGACGCTCAACAGTTGTGGCAGGGCTTGAATGCTATCAGCTCTTATAAAGTAATATCAAGCAACGTAGTCGACAACAGGGCTATGCTTCCAAATGAGCTTAATGACTTCTATGATAACTTTGACTGCCAAAGCATAACGGAACCATCATGAACTCCCTCCGCCTCTGACGATCCTTTGATTTCAGTTTCTGGGGCTGACATGTGAGCATCCTTCAGGTGGGCAAGCCCAAAAAAAGCATCGAGCCCAGATAGGTTACCTGGCCAGGTACTAAAGACCTGTGCTGATTAACTGACTGTAGTGTTCACTGAGATCTTTAGCCTCTCATTTTGGCAGTTTGAAGCACCCACCTGCTTCAAACAGGCTTCACTTACACCAGTGCCTAAGAAGAACATGGTAACCTGTCTCAGTGACTGTCATCCAGTTGCGCTTACATTCACAGTGATGAAGTATTTTATGAGGTTGGTAAGGAAACTTATCAACTCCTGCCTGAGAAGTGACTTGGACCTTCTCCATCTTGCATACCGACACAACAGGCCCAAAATAGATGCAATCTCATTGGCTCTTCAGTCAACCCTGGAACACCTAGACAGCAAAGATACATACATCAGGATGCTCTTTATTGACTACAACTCAGCATTCAATACCATCATCCCCTCAAAATTAATCAATGAGCGGCAAGATCTTGGCTTCAATACCTCCTTGTGCAATTGGATCCTCACTTTCCTCACTCTGTTTGGAGTCTCTATTACAGGTGCATGACAAGGCTGTGTGTTTAGCCTTCTGCTGTACTCACTTTACACTATGACCGTGTGGCTATGTACAGCTCTAATTTCGTTTTCAAGTTTGCTAACAACACTACTGTTGTAGGATCAATCAAAGATGGTGATGAATCAGCATGTAGAAGGGAGATTGAAAATCTGAATAAGTGGTGCCACAACAACAACAACCTCTTACTCAATGTCAGCAAGACCAAGGAGCTGATTATTGACTTCGGGAGGAGGAAACTAGAGGTCCATGAGCCAGTCCTCATCAAAGGATCAGAGGTAGAGTGGGTCAGTAGCTTCAAATTCCTCTGTGTTATCATTTCAGCAGACCTGTCCTGGGTCCAGCACATAAGTACAATTATAAAGAAAACATGACAGCACCTCTACTTTCTTGGGAATTTGCAAAGATTTGGCACAAGATCTAAGACTTTGACAAACTTCTAGAGATATGGTGGCGAGTATAGTGACTGGCTGCACCATAGCCTGGTGTGGAAACACCAAGGCCCTTGAACAGAAAAGCCTACAAAAGGTAGTGGATACAGTCAGCCCATCACAGGTAAAGCCCTCTCCACTACTGAGCACATCTACTTAGAGCATTGTCACAAGAAAGCAGCATTCACCATCAGGGACCACCACCACCTAGTTCATGCTGCCAACAGGAAAAAGTTACAGGAGCCTCAGGACTCACACCACCAGGTTCAGAAACAGTTATTACCACTCAATCATCAGGCTCTTGAACCAAAGGGGATAACTTCATTCAACTTCAGTTGCCTCATCCCTTTCAAGGACTCTTTATCTCATGTTCTCAAAATTTATTGCTTATTTATTTGTTATTACTAAAACTTTCTTATTGTATTTGCACAGTTTGGTGTCCTTTGAACGCTGGTCGAATCCCCAATTTGCACAGTCTTCCATTCACTCTATTCTGGTTATTATTCTATTGTAAGTTTCTTGAGCATGCCCACAGAAATGGAACCTCAGGGTGTGCTTTGTACTTTGATAATAAATTTACTTTGAACTTTAAACATATTGTACATATTGTAAACATTATTAGCTGTTCTAATTCGGTGCATTAATGCTAGTGGATTAGTTTTGTGGAAGAGATGAGTATGATTCTACATCTGCTTGCTATTCTTGGTAAAAGAGGACAAAAAACAATATTTATGGTCAAACAATATTCACAAAGGCACATGATCTGTTGGATTTCATCCACCCTGGCAGAGGTACAATGAGATACACTGATACAGAGATACACTGACCTTTAAGAAAGCTACCCACAAATATCCAGTAATCTCCAAGGCATTTGCAAATAATTTTCAAACCCACTTGTCAACAGGGATCTCTGTAGCATCCAGAGACAAATATGTCATCCAGGCTAACAAAGCAGCTAAAATCTCTTAGAAACAGCAAAGCTGGAAGTAAAAACTGCATTGGTTCTGAATATTTAAAAATATACATTACAGAGCACAAATGACATGATATATTGGTTAAATTAAAATAAAAGATCTAAACAAGGTCATATCTTGTGAAATTTATTTTAGAGATTCATTGGTTAAGGGAACAGGGAAGAGAATCTGTGGAAAGAATGAGACTCCAAATGATATGTTTCCCTGAATATTTTAGTTCAAGAGATATCTTGGATCGGGTCCACTACATTCCTAAGCAGGACATCAAAGGTAGTGATCTCTGGATTACTGCCTGTGCCACACGCCAGTGAAGGTGAGAATAGAAAGATGTGGCAGACAAATGCATAGCTGAAGAGTTGATGTAGGGGCAGGGATTCAGGTTTTTGGATTTTTTTCTGGGCAAGACATGACCTGTACAAAAAAGGGGCTACACCTGAACTTAAGAAGGATCAATATTGCTAAAGCTTTTGGCTTTATGTTTGCTAAAGCTGTCAGGAAGGGTTTAAATTAGATTGGCAGAGGATGGGAAAATTTGTTTTTTGCAGCAGCAGCAGCAAAAACATAACATTGCTACAGTAATGTGCAAAAGATTTAGGCACCGTATTTATATATATGTGTCTAAGACTTTTGCACAGTACTGAACATACATTTTTTTAGGATCAAAGATTTCATCAGCAATAAAGAAAGAAAAAAATGACGAATTCACATTGCATTATTCAGAATGCCACAAAGCACTGAAAATTCAGTGAAGTACTTTGAACGTGCAGTCACCATCAAAGACAAAGGAAATGCAGCAAAATTGCCCTGGATGGTAAACTCCAAGCAACAGCAATGCATTTACCAGATAATCTCTTTTCTATTGGCTGGAGGTTCATTCATCCTCTAGCTAAATTCTCTGAATGAGCCCTTTTCCATTCACCTGGCAGAAAATCTAGCTATGTAAAGAAAAGCTAGCTATGGCCTCAATTTAAGAACTCTCCCAAAATACAGCACCTCCAAAAGGTTGTAAAAGTGCAGACTAGATTTTGGTGCCTGAGAGGGTAACTGAACTCCTGAATACTTGCTTAGCATGACAAGATGAATACATTCACGATTGTCACGCAATTCACCATTTTTGTTCGTTCACAATGGAGAAAGTTACACCAATTGAAAGGCTGAAAGCTGTGGTGTTCTTTATACGTACCGTGGGTTTCTAATAATAAAATATATTGTGGAAGAATAGAACTAGAACTTTTATTTACAACAGCAACAGCAGCCATGTTTTAACATACAAGCTTCTCGATCATTCTGTCATTTCTGCGCGTGCTCAGAACTCTGTCCAATCATGTTCTGACACGTGGCACATGATATCACCACATCTTCCTTAAAAAGAAAAACAATTAGCAACTTTAATAAAAAAAAATGCATTATTTAACAGGTCTCTATCAGTCTCTCTGGGGGTTTATGAACATGAGTAGACCTTCTAAGTGGTTCACATAGTTCTTGTGTTTGATTGTTATTTTCATGTTTTGTCTGGTCTGCACCAGTTAACGGAAACTCTGAAGTTGGCTCGTTCTTGAGGTCCTTGAGAAGCAATCGCAATTCATTCATTAACTATGTAATTTCTTTATTATGCTGAGACTTCATAATTTCAATAAAACTTCTCAATTCCTTCACATGTGCATTCACTTCTTCAATTGGATCCTGATTCTTGTTACTTTTTGGCTTCAGATCAGTATTGTGCTGTACCGGCAAGTTTGGTTTTGGTGGCAATGCTTTGTCAGATGCTGGTAACAAAGGGATGGGTCTAAGAATTTTCTTTATGACTTCTTTTACTTTTGCCATGTAGAAATCAAATTCTGTTCTCTCTCACTCTTTCATCAAGTCACTGTATTCTGACTGTGTCACTGTCCAAGACTAAGACTCGTTTCACCAAATTCAGTCTCTCACAGGCAGATAAAACCAGTACTGACTGTACCTTCCTTGGCACCACCACAAATGAAAGCATGTGCAAAATATTTTTGTGTGATACTTTCGCCACACATGTTCCTTTAATTGGAATGCCTGCACCTGAATACCCAGACACTTTTATATTTGTCTTATGTAACTTTGGTCTTGGCTTTAGTGTATTAAACTCAGATTCTGCAAGAACATTTACTTGTGCTCCAGTATCCAGTTTAAACAGAATATTGCTTTGGTTCACTTGCAATGGAATAGTCCAGTCATTCTTACTTTGTTGCTTTTCACAAAGCACGTCGATATAAAATTCCTCACGTTCATCTTCAAGCACTGCATTTACGTGTTTTATTTCCTTTCTAGTTCAGCAACAGCGTGAAAAATGATTACTCTTACTGTAGTCATTGCACATTTTCCCATATGCTGGACACGTTTTTGGCTAATCTTGCCGCCCACAACGATCAAAAAGTTTTTTTCTTTCAGATGATGTCTTGCTCTCTGTCAGTTTTGTTGCCGTTTTATTATTTTTTCCAACATTTTTGTGCTTTTCCACACCGTCTATGCAGCTCTCAATAAAAAGCTCTTTAGCCTGTGACATCGCAGTCTCCAAAGCTTTACAGAGAATCAAAGCTTTTCCAGATTTACATCTGGTTCTTTTAAGAGTCTTTCTCTGAGAGCATTATCCAGAATGCCGCAAACAATTCTGTCTTTCATGAGAGAGTCCATTAGTCCTGCAAACTCGCAAGTTTTACTGCGATTTCTCAATTCCATAACAAATTGATCAATCATTTGACCAGCTTTCTGCTTGCGTGTAAAGAATTCATACCGTTCATACGTCACATCGTACATCAGTATACAAAATGCGTCGAATTTGTCCATTATCGCTTCTTGATTCAAATTATCTCCATTCTCAAAAGTAAAATGGTCATATACCTTAATTACGTGGTCCCCTATTACATGGAGTAGGATCGCTGCTTTCGTTTTTTCCGATTTACTTTCTGCTCCAATCGCCGATAAATACATTTCAAAACGCTGTTTAAATTTTTTCCAGTTTTCAGCCACGTTCCCAGTCAGTTGAAGTGTTTTCAGAGGTTCCAACCCTTCCATTTGTAAGTCTGTTAGCAACCACTAAAAACGTTCGCATTCTTTTTTTTTGATTATCTTCGCTTCTCCTGTGTTTAGCAAATGTATTATTCTTCCAAACCGACTTCTGACACCATGTTGTGTTCTTTATACATACCGTGGGTTTCTAATAACAAAACATATTCTGGAAGAATAGAACTAGAATTTTGATCTACAACAGCAACAGCAACCACATTTTAACGTACAAGCTTCTCAATCATTGTCATTTCTGCGCATGCTCAGAACTCTGTCCAATCACGTTCTGACACATGGCATGTGATATCACCACAAAAGCAACTTTTGGAATTCCCTCATTTAGGTGTGGATAGTGAAGGTTGCCATCAACTTCGGGATGTAATGACCACCAAGCCCAAGATTTTACAATTGCAAAACCTAGGACACAACCTACATTTCCCAGTGGTACTTTCTCTCAATTCTCCTAAACATCATGAAGATTACCTCTTCAGGCTGAAGTGTGGGATTACATTAAGCACTTCTTTACCTGAAGGATGGATTGTGTCACACTAAACCCAAAACATTTACAAAAAGGTTAATTCTATTCAATGTTACAATGACTTTATATTCTTGGTTTTCAAAATAATTTCCTTCAATTACTAATTACTCCCAGTTGGACCAATCTCTGAAGTAGAAGTGGAAACTGTTGGAAATACACAATATAATAGCAGCGGAAAAAAGCCATTAATATATAATTTATAGGATGATTCTTCTGGGATCAATTTGGTTTTCCCTAGCATTTTGATTTTTTTTAATTTTAGGCTCACAACAATTATTTTTCTGCACATAGTTGGAACTCATCATTTGAGAATACATACTGCTGCAATCCTATTTTGATGGAGATTAATAATCTCCAGTTTGAAATATTGCACTGAGAACAGGTTATTTTTGTTACTTACTACCCATCTCAGGAATATGCAAAATGATTGCTGCAGCTCTGATACTAATTACTTTCAACATGCAAGTTCTTGCAGCAAAATGTTGCATTACATAGTTAAGGTACTGAAAATACACAGTATATTCATTATTTATCTGTTTTTAGTGTTAATTTTTCAATGCACATTTTCTTCCTGTGGATAAAGTAGGACAGTCAAAAAGAATGAGAGATACTCGTTTTTATTCTGCAGTATTAGTAACCTTTTCCCCCCTTTTCATTCACAGCCCAAAGTTTCTGCTAATAGGTTGAAATGACCAGATTTACGACCACAGGCACTGAATTCAAAATACATAATATGCTGATCTATACTTATTTTGAATATTGAATCTAGTAAATGTTTATGTGCTGTAGGTTTACATTGATTTTTTTTAAACTTCAGTTATTTATCATTTAGATGTTTAGTAGTTCATTTCCCATTCCTACCACGGGCTTTGAGGAAGTGTTCAAGCTCAACGTTCACTTTAAATTTTGGGAGCATTCAATGATGATGTTCACCAGACTGAACTCAATGGTAAGGAGTCCCATGAAATGATGAGAGAAATGAGAAGATAGTCAGCAGCATTGGAAAGCACATGGAGAAGACTTCTTGAGAGGAATAGCTGCTGGAGAAATGGTATAGCAGATAATTTTATAATGGGGCTAAATATCCATCCCACTCCTTCTCTGATCTAAAGGTCTATTGAATACTGTACCTATAAAATAAGGGCCAAAACAAGTCCGAGGAAAGATTCTACATCTTCTGTCTGGCCAAGTTGCAGCCTTCTGGACTTTATATTGAATTTACATATTCAGGTAACTTGGTTTCTGTCTGCATCAGTGGCAGGTCTGTGTTCTGTTTTTCACTTCTCTCCCCTCCCCCAGCCCCCTACCCCCTACCCCCAACCCTCCACGAGTGCAGGACATGCTCAGCCTGACCGGCTTTGCATTTTACAATTCCTATATTCTTTTGACCACGTTCACACTCTCTAATTGCTCCCATTCACTCACTAATCAGACAGCTTATCCCCATGGTTACCCTATCAGAGAAGTTCCCCTTCCCACACCTTCACTCCAATTTAATAATCTTATTTATTTTCCTTCCCATTTCTGACAAAGAGACTTCAAACGGAGAAATTAACTCTGTTTCTCTTCCAACACCACCAGCCTGACCTGTTGAGTATTTTCTGCATTTTCCATTTAGATTTTAGATTTCATAGCAATTGCCATTTTTTTTAGTTTTTGTTTACTGTGGGACCAATTAGCCTCCTGATAGCTGAACATAAATGGCTGTCATTAAGGATTATCCTACTCACAAACAATTATAATTACAAAGATTTAACCCAGAGGACAATAGATCAGGATGTGTTTCAAAAGTACCGTACTGCCTTGATGCCATAATGTTACAATTTATTTTTTGAACTTAATGGTGCTGACTTGAGACAATGAATGGGGAAACTATAAACTTATTAGGTTTTAGTGTCTGTTCATTATTCAGTGAATTGCACTGGAACTGTTCTTGATTGGATGCCAAGCCAGTGTGATCAAGCTCTGTGGGATTAATTCAATGGTCAAATAAATCACTACTACCTGAAAATGGCCTTTCAAAAAAATTGCCTGTGTAGCTGGCACCTTGAAATTTTATTGCACCAATGGCCAGCTTCCTGGGATTCGCAACTAAGAGAAGAATAAAACATCTGGAATTACAATGCACTGTAAGAATTAGATAGGAAACTTTCAACATACAGAGAAGACATTCAGCACATACTATCCATGTCGCAGGAAAGTATTACTAAGCTACTAAGCTACTTCCAAGCCTTTTCTGTCCAGCCTTGTGGATTATGACACATTCCATGTACCTTTTTAAATTTAATGCAGTATGTTGCCTCTTTCACCTCTGGCAGTGAACTGCAGTCCCTGCTACGCTTTGAATGAGAATAGTTTTCCATACCTTTCTCTTAATCTTTCAACCTATTATTTTTGGTCTAATGGTCGATGGTGACTGACTGTTCTTCTAAGAGAGATACATCCTTCCTGTTCACCCAGTCTAGGCCTCTCATAATTTTATACACCTTGATTAAATCTCCCTCAGCCTCCACCATTCTAAAGAAAGCTAGCCAAGCCAATCTTTCTTCCTGACTTAGCTAAAAATGCCTTCATAAATCTCTTTATAAAAGATGTGAGTTCATTCACCCTTAGTTACAAAACTTGGATTCAAGTCAAAAACAGACTTTGTTTCAAATTCATGTGTGTTCCAATAAAAAAAGGTAAAAATAAATTCAGAGGTCAAAGCAAGACAGGATTGGCAAAGGCTGAAGAGTGCAATTAGGCCAAGTCCACCCCTGGAGTTAGTCAGGCAGCAAAAGTGACACAAGAAAATACCATGACAAAATCATTTGTGTTTTTCCTTAAAGTAGAAGAGGAGAATAATACAGTACATTAGAAAATGAAAGAAAATGGCATTACAGAAACAATCAACTTCATTCTGATTGCTGAGGTTGGATTACAGCTCTGAAATTCCTATTTATAAGACATTTACACTATATTTCTTATTTTATCATGGATGCAATTGACAAGTACATTCAGTTTTTCTGACTGATGGTTGTAAGAATACAGAAGAATTAACAATTTGAATACAGTCAGCATGCCTTGAAAAATCAGACTGAAGAGGTAGACTGTGGTTTGCCAGGTTACTGTCAATAAAAATTCCGCAGACAACCAGTCAATCAACTTAGTCCTGGAAGCTAAATATTGTTTTTATTCATTTTATTATTGTCACATGTGCCAAGGTACAGTGAAAGACTGGCCTTGCATACTGTACATACAAATCAAATCATTGCACTTTGAAGTAATACAAGGTGAAACAATACAAAATGCAGAATTAAATGTAAGAACTACAGAGAAAGTGCAGTGCAGGTAGACAATCAGGTGCAAGATCCAAATGAAATAGATGGAGCATCAGGAAACAATCTTACTGTATCTTTTTATAGCCAGAACATTCAAATGAAAGCTTTGAACAGACAGAAAATGCTGGAGGTTAGTCTAAGGTTTTTTTTAGTTTCAGTAAGACAAGTTACTGATGTGGGGAAACATGAATGATCCTTATGATGTATTATTAGGCAATTTAACTCAAAAGAACTGAATCAACTATGTTTATTTGACTTTACTGCTTGAAGAAGATTAGGAACTTAGTCGTGCGACTCAAATATTTCTTTCAATGCAACACATACTGTATGCAAATCAACATTTATGGAAAGGAACATAATTCATGCAACTCTGGAAATTCAATCAGACATATTTCTATCATGAACTGTGGATCACATATAAATGGTATATATTCTGCAGAAGATCTGTGCCTAATAACATTATTGCTAAGGAGATTCCACCATGTATTCTTGTTTGATACATTAAGAATAACTGGATTCTGTTTCACTACTGGATCTGCAGCAGCTGTTTTAAAAGCAGACTCGCTGAACAATTTTTTCCCTGAGTTCATTGCAAGAGATTCCAAGCAATGCTCAGGACTCCTTCATTGCCCATCTCTGCCAGTTCTGGCGCTGCATTTCCTCTTCTCCCCACTACTGCATTATCAAGCTCAATGTCCTCATGTCAACCTGCCCTTGGCTCTGATCCTCCAGTGGGACCTAACTCCAATCCCAACTCTTGTACTCTCATATGAATCTCTGCTCTCAATGGCAGCCTCCATTCCATCATCTCAATCCAACGAGTTAACTGTTGAGTTCTCACCCCGTGACCCAGATACTCAATCCTGCTCATAGAATGGTTAATATTTCCATTCATTTATAGAAAATTACTGATTAATTTATCTCCATGAGTACCAAAGAATTTCTAAGCATAAACATTTTCTCAATTCACTTTAAGAAATGTTGAAGTGGAATGGTATCACAGAAGTTTACAGTATATTAGGAAGCATTGCCTATCAGGGTCTTGGTAAAAGTAGTTATATTCTCATTTCCAGTTTTCTGTCTTAAACCTTGAAATAAAGTACCTGCTTGGCATTCTTTTAAAATCAATTGTGTAATGAGCTAACATTATTGAATCTAGTTTTGCAGGAAGATAATTGGTTACACTCAATGAGTGGGAAATGAATTTTTGCACAGACCTCTAAATCTTTTGCCGATGATTGGGCATCAATGACTTTTGGTTAACATTCCAGAGGAAACAGCCTTTGTCAACCATATAAAACCTCTAATCTTCTTTAAAACTTTAATTTGGTCACTGTTTAACTGTTCACATTAAACTTCATATGACAATAGATTAGAAATTTGGGTATTTTTCAATGTGATACATGAGAATCATAAGACCACAGATGAAGGAACAAAATTAGCCTATTCGGCCCATTGAGTCTGCTCCACTGTTTGATGTTGGCTGATTTACTATCCCTTTCAACCCCATTCTCCTGTTTTCTTCCCATCCTTAACACCCTTACTAATCAAGAATCTATCAACTTCTGCTTTAAATATACTCATTGTTCCTAAAAGGCAATCTAATTACCATGATATCCAGACCTAGAAAGTATTTTCCAAATTTTTCCACTTACTCCTCCTTAATATTGCCCCAATAACTATGCTAATCTTTCTCTCTGCATCTCAGCTCATTACAACTGTTTTGGAGTGTGGCACCCAGAATCATCAGCAATACTCCAGCAGAGGCTAAACCATGACTTAACAAGTTTTAGCACATTGCATTTGTGCCCGTGAGCCATGCTTCTTTTTTTATAAACTGAAATAGCATGCTTGTTTTTTTAGGACTAGCATATAAAGACAAAAAAAATCCTTCCGCTTCTCTACATCTTTCAAAGTCGTGTCATTTATAGCACGCTGATTTTCCCAAGGTGCATCATTTCACACTTCTCTGCATTGAACTTCAGCTGTCGTGCTTCTGTCCATTTCACTAACATATCTTTGTCATCATGAGGTCTGTGCACATGTACAAAGGACACAAGTATCAGCTACAGATTGCAAGTACATTGTTAATACCGTTTTACATTCACTTTTCAGCTGCAGGGGAACATCTTAAAAGTGAAAGGTCTTCAGACCAGCTTGATTTTTGCTGCATGTGAGAGATTATTCCAAGCAAATTATTAAAAAATATATATATTAATTAGCAAAAAATTGTCAGATAGGTTCTTTTTAAGATTATGGAGTTTGAAGTTGTAACAAAATTCCTAATTAAATCATAAGAACATTCTTCCAAGGTAAAACATTAATGAATGTGTTGTCAGCCAAGTAAGCTGTGCTCTGGCTTTTAAAGTCTGTCAGCTGAACAACTGGAAAGCTACTATTTTAGTCTCTGCCAACACCCATTATGTTGAAGGTCGTCAGTGACAGATCTCAGCATAGTAAAAAAGGTGCTTCAGTATCTTATACCCAGAGCATTCTTTAAAAAGACCTTATCTGATGTAGGAGAACTGGGATAATATCAGAAATATTTTTAAAAATGCCTACATTAATAGTACTGAGGTTGAATCAGAAATCTTCATTAAAGCACAAGAAATAGAGGGCTACCTAGCCCATTAAGCCTGCTCTGCTATTCTGTAAGATTTTGGCTGATCTGGCTGTGGATTCAGCTCCATCTATCTGCCTTCAATAAGGAATAGTGACTAAATTAATGATATGCCTTGAATAAAACGCAGGCAAAAAAATGCATATCTTCAACCACATGTGTAAGCTTTGAATAAACACTATTTTTTTCTTTATTTATTGAGATACAGAATGGAATAGGCCCTTCTGGCCCTTCGAACTGCACCACCCAGCAATCTCCAACTTGACCCTTGCCTAATCACGGGATAGTTTACAATGATCAACTGGTACGTCTTTGGACTGTTGAATGAAACTGGAACAGCTGGAGGAAATCCATGCAGTCATGGGGAGAACATGCAAACTCCTTACAGACAGCAGTGGGAACATAACTAAACATTTTTAAAAACACCAAACTAAGCTTTTATGACACCAGGGTTTGATCAGTAATCACCAATAGTTAGCTTTCACCAACAGAGGAGGGATATATTATAAAAATCTATGTACAACTAGTGGAGCATGGTATGGTAGTGTAGCAGTTAGCTATAGAGCACCCACTGTAAGATTAGGTTCAACTCCCACTACTGTCTGTAAGAAACTTGTAAGTTCTCCCCATGACTGCATACATTTTCTCCAGGTGCTCCAGTTTCCTCCCACAGTCCAATGTTGGAAGAGTTTGCATTAGTAACTTGTGGGCATGCTGTGGTAAGACCATAAAACCCAGGAATAGAATTAGGCCATTTGTCCCTTCAAGTCCACTCTGCCATTCCATCCTGAATGATTTATTATCCCATTGTCCTGCCTTCTCCCACTACCTTTGATGTCCCAAGTCATCAAGCATCTAACAATCTTTGCTTTAAATATATCTATTATATATTGCACCACAAAAAATAAAAAAATTAAATTCAAATTTATCGGATCAGTGTTTCCGATGTAACCAGGAAACTGGTACTTTTTTACATTCGACATGGTCTTGCTCTAAAATTCAACCTTTTTGGACAAATTTAAGACTTTTACTGGAACAAATTACAGGAACACAATTTCCTCATAATCCAATATTATTTTTACTAGGTGATATTGAAGGGATAAAACCGAAACTCAAACTAAATAAGTATCAGAAAGAATTTATAAAAATTGCACTGGCAGTAGCCAAAAAAGCTATTGCAGTTACTTGGAAATCGGATACATATTTAAGTATAGACTCTTGGAAGAAAGAAATCTATGGTTGTATTCCATTAGAAAAAATTACTTATAATTTAAGAGATAAATATGAAACATTTCTGAAAATTTGGAGCCCTTATTTACAAAAGACAGGATTAAATATATAGATGCTCTGAAGATGAAACAATTGGTTATTAGGGGAAAGAAATAAATATACAAATTAAAGTTATTACGAATTCCATGGAGCATGTGGAGATCTTCCAACAACCAGGCATTCTTTCTTTCTTTCTTTTTTTTTCTTTCTTTCTCTTTTTTTTCTATAGGGCAGTTAGGGGGGAGGGGTTAAGGGGAGGGGGTAAAGGTTATATACATTGTTTTTTCATACTTTGTAACCATTTAAAAATGCAATAAAAAAAGTTTAAAAAAATATATATATCTAATAATTTGGCCTCCACAACAGCCTGCGGCAATGAATTCCATAGATTCACCACCCTCTGGCTAAAGAAATGGATTTGCCTCAAATCCTCCACCCTCCTCATCTCTGTTCTAAACTGATTTGCCTCAACTCTGAGGTTGTCTGCTCTGGTCCTAGACTCTCCCACAATAGGAAACTTCTTTTCCACATCCACTTTATTTAGTCCTTTCAATATTCGATAGGTTTCAGTGAGATCTCCCTTCATTCTTCTGAACCCCAACAAGTACAGGCCCAGAGTCATCAAATGCTCCTGATACGTTAACCTATCATTCCCTTGAACCACCTCTGGACCCTCTCTAGTACCAACACATCTTAAATAAGGGGCCCAAAACTGCACACAATACTCTAAGTGCGGTCTGAGCAATGCGTTATAAAACCTTAGTGTTACATCCTTGCTTTTATATTTTAGTCCTCTCAACTTGAATGATAACATTTTATTTGCTTTCCTCACCACCAACTCAACCTGCAAGTTAAATTCATGGAATCCTTCAGCAGGATGCCCAAATCTCTTTGCACCTATTTTTTGAAATTTCTCCATGCTTAGAAAATCTACTACTTCTTTGCCCATTCTCCAAATCTGTCCAAGTCCTTCTCCAGATTCACTGCTTCCTCAACAATACCTGCCCCTCACCTATCTTCATATTGTGCACGTTCATGGCCACAGATCCATTAATTCTCTTATCCAAATTATTATCATATGGCACATTTTCTTGTAATCGTTACGGTAAACAATCACCACAAACACTGGAGAGGCGAACAAAAGCAAGGCTGAGTCAAGGTTCAAAGCATTAGGGTGTAAGGCAAAGTTGAGGTAAGGTCTGGGCAGGGTCGAGGTATGTTCAAGACAAAGTGGGGGTGAGCAAAGCGGAGCAAATTTGGAGTGGAAGAGTGGCAGATTCAAGGCCCGTCCACCTAAACTGAGAGCATGGTTAAATCAATCTAAGCATTAGTCCAATTTGGAAAGATTGGGTATAGGCCGAAGCATAGCAGTGGGATCCAGGCACAAACAAGGCCTGGGTCCCAATACGAGGAACGATCAGTTGTATGGCTGATTTAAATGCTGGGCCAAGTGGATTGAAAAGGCAGGGTGTCAGGACAAAAGACGAGGGGCGGGCCAGTTCTGTTCACTGCTGCATGATGTTTACTCATCTCTGCACTGAACTGAAGCTGAGGCTGTAGCCTACTCCAGCTGATCCGGGCTTCATGTCTATGGACTCTTCATGTCAATGTGATGCTAAGGCTTTATAAGGCACTGGTGAGGCCTCACCTTGAGTATTGTGAACAGTTTTGGGCCCCTCAACTTAGAGAAAATGTGCTGGCATTGGAGAGGGTTCAGAGGAGATTCACAAGGATGATTCCAGGAATGAAAGGGTTACCATACAAGGAATGTTTGATGGCTCTGGGTCTGTATTCATTGGAATTCAGAAGGATGAGGGGGCATCTCATTGAAACCTTTCGAATGTTGAGAGGCCTAGACAGAGTAGATGTGGAAAGGATATTTAGTATAAGAAGGCGTGGCCTCAGAATAGAGGGGTGCCCTTTCAAAACAGAGATGTGGAGGAATTTCTTTTGCCAAAGGGTAGTGAATTTATAGAATTTGTTGCTACATGCAGCTGTGAAGGCCAGGTCATTGGGTGTATTTAAGGCAGAGAATGATAGGTTCTTGATTGGACATGGCATCAAAGGTTATGGGGAGAAGGATGGGAACTGGGCTCAAGGAGAGGATAGAAAAAAGGATCAGCCATGATTGAATGGCGGAGCAGACTTGATGGGCCAGGTGGCCTAATTCTGCTCTGATGTCTTACGGACTCACTTTTGTTCTGAATGCTATTTGCTTATTTGTATTTTTTGCGCAATGAGCTTTGGGTGCACATTGGGTTTTTGGCAGTCTTTTTGTTACTAGGTTCTTTTGAATTTCTTTGTTTTGTGGCTGGCTGTAAGGAAACAAATCTCAAGGTTGTATAACATATATATACTTTGATGATAAATGTACTTTGAACTTTGAAAAGAAGTGGTCCTAACTAGTCATCGACAGTCAACCAGTAAAGCCCTCCTTTATTTCCACTCTTTACCTCCTTCCAGTCTGTCAATTTTATATCCACGTTAGTGTCTTCTCTGTAATATTAGTTAAGCAGTTTTGTGTGTGGCACCTTGTCAAACATCTACTGAAATTTCAAGTAAACATCATCCACTGACTCTCCTTTGTCTATCCAGCCATCATTTCCCTCAAAGAATTCCAACAGATTTGTCAGGCAAGATTTCCGCTTAAGAAGACCATGCTAACTCTGGCCTACTTTATCATGTGTCTCCAAGTACCCTGAGGCCTTATCCTTAATAATGGACTCTAAAATTTTCCCAACCACTCATGTCATGCTGTCTGACAAAAAATGCTTATTCAGTTTGTTCACCATTTCTTTTCCCCCATTAATAGCTCTCCAGCATAATTTTTCAGTGGCCCAATATGGATTCTCAACTCTCTTTTATTCTTTATATATCTG
Source organism: Hypanus sabinus (assembly GCF_030144855.1). Taxonomy (NCBI): domain Eukaryota; kingdom Metazoa; phylum Chordata; class Chondrichthyes; order Myliobatiformes; family Dasyatidae; genus Hypanus; species Hypanus sabinus. The sequence continues at coordinate 50,347,138 of NC_082707.1, forward strand.
AAGAAACAGTTTGTATCCTCTTTTATATTATTGGCTACCTTAACTTCATATTTCATCTTTTCTCTCCTATGGCTTTTTAATTGCCTTCTGTTGGTTTTAAGTTTCCCAATCCTCTAACTTCCTACTAATTTTTGCTGTATTATATGCCCTCTCTTTAGCTTTAATGCTGTCTATGACCTCCCTTGTCATCCATCCTTGAGAATACTTTTTCTTTGCAATATGTCTATCTTGCACCTTCTGAAATTTTTCCAGAATCCCCAACCATTGCTGTTCTGCCATCATCCCAGCTAATGTACCCTTCCAATCAACTTGGCCAGTTCCACTCTCATGCCTCCAATTCCCTTTACTCCACTGTAATGCTGATGCATCTGACCTTAGCTTCTCCTTCTCAAACTGCAGGGTGAATTCTATTCATATTATGAACATGGACTCCTAGGGGTTTCTTTACCTTAGGATCATTAATCGAATGTTGGCGCCAGTAGCTTGTGGCAATGCTTGTGGGTTGCACCAGCACATCTTGAACTATGCTGGTTGTTGTCACAAACAATGCATTTCGCTGTATGCTCCAATGTTTTGTTGTAGTTGTGACAAATAAAGCTAATTATTAAATCTTTAACTTCAGCAGAGACAGCTAAGTACAATTGTATTTTCACAATAGGCGCATTTTAACTAAAATATCAAACTTCATAATCAGTCTGTGTTCTGATCTCACTTAGAAAAGTTGTAGCTCCAACACAAATTAATATTAATGCAATATTATTTGCTCTCACCTTCGGCTCAACCTCAAACACCTCACGTCAGGTTCAGAGGCAAATGGGCCGCATCATTGTACTTTCACACTTTTACCAAGAGCAACTTCATGTTGATTTGGTTTCCTTTTATTACAGACAGTACAGATCAGATATTCAAAAAGGTGATTTGTTTAATTCAGTTATTGTGCCCATTCACCTTAGTAGATTAGCCAACCCCATCAGTAGTTACCTTGTTAATGCTTTGTAACTTCCAGTTTTCTAACTTTTTATAAATTGTAATATAGTATTCTTGAAGAAAATAATGTTTTAAGTTATAGCACTCATTTACACTCAATGGCCACTATATTAGGTACACCTGTACACCTGCTCATTACTGCAAATATCTAATCAGTCAACCATGTGGCAGCAACTCAATGCAGAAAAGCATGCAGACTTGGTCAAGATGTTCAGTTGCTGTTCAGAGCAAACATCAGAAAGAGAAGAAACGTGCTGTAAATGACCTTGTTTTGAATGATTGTTGGTGCCATACAGGGTGGTTTGAATATCTCAGAAACTCCTGCTCTTCTGGGATTTTCACTCAGACCAGCCTTTCGAATTGATGGAGAATGGTACGAGAAACAAAATAACAAAATCCAGTGAGTGGCAGTTCTGTGGGGGAAAATACCTTGTTAATGAGAGAAGTCAGAGGAGAGTGGCCAGACTAATTCAAGCTGACAGAAAGGCAACAATAACTCAAATAATCACACGTTCCAACAGTGATGTGCAGAAGAGCATCTCTGAACGCACAACACAACAATCCTTGAAGTGGATGGGCTACAACAGCAGAAGGCTATGAATGTACTGTGCCTCCTATACCAAATAAAGTGCCTGCTGTGTGTATAATTGTAACATGAGCAACTGTTTAGGAAACAAAATATAACAAATTTATTGCTAGCAGAGATTTTAAAATCAAATTTGGATAGGACACCAATTAATTGCATTTATGTAATGCTACATGCATTGTCAGGAAGTTGCAAAATTGTCAAAGCCAATAAATTTATTCTGGTCAATGTATTGTTACTATGTGAATTCAGAAATTAATTTGCTCACAGTGAACAGCAAGAACTGAATGACCAGTGAACTGGAAGAGCACCGATAGGATGTAGGTTTGGATTGCATTCTTCTGAACATATTGATAGCACCTCCAATGCACATTGTGTCTGAGCGCCTTAGGCTAGAATTTGAACATGACACTCTGATTCAAAAGCCAAGAAAATCATTCTAACCCCAGCTGTCAGACAGATGTTCCTGTTTAAAACTGAGATCTCTAGGGCTAGAGTATTTTGCCTTATTTAAGTCAATGGCAAGCTCTCCATCTTGAATCATTGCACAAAAACTGGTATAAAAATGAAGTTCAGATGCCAAACCAAGTTTATTTTGTTATATATATTGACTGTAAGTTCAAAGTGATTTCCAAAGTGTGAGAATGAAAGCTAATTTTGAATAAACACAGATGGTGTAATTAGTTCAGCTAAATGCAAGAGAGCCGTGCTCTGAGTGCCAGGTACGCAATGTGTAAGTAAGCCGTGGCAAGCATTGGAAGAGTATTTAAGTGACCAATTTGGTGTTATGAGAAAGTAATTAAATTAAATGAACTGGAAACTTCAAATGAAAGGAAATTGTTGATGATCACTTCCACAATCTGAAACACTTTCCAGAAAGAAATAATTCTGAATATCCATAGCCCTTATGGTGGTATGACTCAACCACCTTATCTAACAAAAGTGGTTGTTTGTATATGGTATAATAAAATAAAATAAATTTATTTTGACTTTTGAACAGCAAGTTCCAGTTATCAAGCACTTACTATATAAACATATTTCCCTCAATTCCTTTTTAAAGCTCCTTTCTCTGACCTTAACTTATGTCCTCTCGTTTTTGTACGCCTATCATGGGAAAAAGATGTGACTATCCAGTCTGTGTCCCTTAATTTTATATTTGAAATACAATAGAGGTGTTCAAAAGGCTGTAAAACAGGACATGAATGTGCAGGAAATAGAAGGCTATGCGTATTTGTGGACCAAAGGGATTAGTTTAGTTGGCCATTTGATTACCAATGTAATTAGTCCTGCACAACATGTGGCCCAAAGGGACGGTTCTTGTGCTATACTATTCGAGATTCTTTCTCTCAGCTTCCTTTGCTTTTATTAGGAGATAATATTGCCAAGACTGGAAGGCTTGAGTTATGAGGAGAAACTGGATAGGCCTGGATTGTGTTCCCTGGAGCAAAAGGAGTCTGAGTGGAGATTTAAGAATTAAAGGGACCCCACTTTGCAAATTTTCCCCACACAGAGGGCGATGGTATGTGGAACGAATTGCCAGAGAAATTGGTCAACGTGGGTTTCCACTTCCAGGGCACCACTGATAATGGCAACCCCTGTGGCATCTCCGATGGATACCATCAAATATTCACTATTTGTCCTGCTACAGTTCAGAACCACACTGCATCTAAGGTCTGTACAGCTAGCGATGACATTTGGGTGAAATTAAACAATCTATCACTACTCAAGATTGATGGAAGTAAATCGGACTCTGGCTGGCGCCCTGCTCTTTTAAGATGGTGGAGGAAGAGAGGTCATGTGCTAGGCTCAGGGTGCATTTAAGAAAAAGAGGCTTTTAACTCCCAATGCCACCTAGCTTGCTGGGAAACATACAATCTCTGGTAAATAAAATTCAAGATGTCAAGAGCTAGGGTGCTGTATCAAAGGGCCATTAGGACCGCTTGAGTATTTTGTTTCACAGAACCCTGGTTAAAATCTTCTTTTCCGAATAGATCGATTCAGATTGACAGGTTCACAATACTCGGTCAAGATAGGACTGTTGAGTCTTTTAAAGCCAAGGGTGATGGAGTATGCTTCATGTTCAACTCCTTGTCGTGTACAAATGTTGCGGTGCTGTCCCAGTCCTGTTCACTAGACCTAGAACACCTCACGTTAAAGTGCAGTCCATTTTACTTGCTGCAGGAGAATTCAGCGATCATTTTGCTGGCGATGTTCATCCAAGCACAGGCCAATGTCAAGTAGGCTCTAGCGAACTGAGTAATTTGATCAGCAGGCATGAAACAGCACATCCTGATGCTTTCCCCATCACTTTGGGGGATTTTAACCAGGCCAGCTTGAAAAAGTCACTAAATAATTATTATCAATAAGTTACTTGTAGTTCCACTGGACCACTGTTACACCACCATCAAGAGTTTTTACCGTGCTATCCCATGCCAACACTTCAGGAAAGTCTGATCACCTGGCTGTACTCCTTGAGTATAGGCAGAAACTGAAGACTGCAACACCAGCAGTGAGGACCAAGGAAGTATGGACAAGAGAAGGACAGGAGCACCTATGAGACTGCTTTGAATTGGTGGACTGGACTCTATTCAGGGATTCATCTTCGAATCTGGATGAGTATGCTGCAATTGTTAATGACCTCATTAAAACCTGTGTGGATGAGTGTGTGCCTACAAAGGCTTACTGTACATTCCCAAACCAAAAGCCGTGGATGAACCAGGAGGTATGTTGTCTGCTGAAGGCTAGGTCTGTGGCATTCAAGTCTGGCAACCCAGGCCTGTATCAGAAGACCAGGTATGACTTGCAGAAGGCTATTTCAAGAGCAAAGAGACAATTTCGATGGAGGTTGGAGGTGACATTGGGTGTACAACAACTCTAGCAGGGTTTGCAAGATATTACTTCCTACAAAGCAAAACCCAATGGTATGAATGGCAGCAATGCTTCACTACCAGATGAACTCAACGCCTTCTATGCACGCTTTGAAAGGGAGAACACAACTACAGCTGTGAAGATCCCTGCTGCACCTGATGACTCTGTGATCTCTGTCTCGGAGGCTGATGTTAAGCTGTCTTTAAAGAGAGTGATCCTGTCCCAATCCACACTTGTCAGATCATTTCTGATACCATCAAAATTAGCCTTGCTCCTATTTGGATCTCAGCCCTGCAGACCCAAACTATCTTTTGCATATTTACTTTGAAGCTAATGACATCAAGAATGCCTACCGTGCTTTTCCACACCCTCACTTCAGGAAGTCTGATCACCTGGCTGTACTTCTACTCCCTGAGTATAGGCAGAGACTGAAGACTGCAGCACCAGTAGTGAGGACCAAGAATGTGTGGACAAAGGAGGAGTGCTTACAGGACTGCTTTGAATTGGTGGGCTGGACTGTACTGAGAGATTCATCTTTGAGTCTGAATGAGTATGTCACAGTTGTCACTGATTTCATTAAAACCTGCGTGGATGAGTGTGTGCCTGTGAGAACTTACAGTACATAACCAAAACAAAAGCGGTGGATGAACCAGGAGGTACACGGTCTACTGAAGGCTAGTTTGTGGCATTCAATTCTGGCCACCCAGGCCTGAACAAGAAAACCAGGTATGACTTGCAGAGGGCTATTTCAAGAGCTAAAAAATCGTTCTGAGTAAGGTTGGAGGCGACATCAGATGCACATCAACTCTGGCAGGGTTTGCAGGCAATTACTTCCTACGAAGCAAAGTTCAACATCGTGAACAGCAGTGATGCTCACTCCCAGACAAGCTCAATGTCTTTTATGCTCATGTTGAAAGGGAGAATAAAACTACAGCTATGAGGAACCCTGCAGCACCCAGAGTCCTTGTGTTCTTCGTCCCGAAGGCCGACGTCAGGCTGTCTTTCAGGAGTGTGAACCTTCGCAAGGCAGCAAGCCCCAATGGAGAACCTGGTAAGACTTTGAAATCTTGTGACAACCAACTGGCAGCGGTTCTCGAAGACATTTTCAATCTCTCACTTGCGCTGTTGAAAGTTGACACCTGCTTCAAAAGGGCAACAATTATACCAGTGCCCAAGAAGAACAGTGTGATCTGCCTTAATGACTATTGTCTAGTAGCACTACATCTATTGTGATGAAGTGCTTTGAGAGTTTGTTCAGGGCTAGAATCAACTCCTGCCTCAGCAAGGACCTGGACCAATTGCAATTTGCCTATCATCCCAAAAGCCAATGAGATTGCAGATTGAACCTGGGTCTCTGGATCTTCAGCTTCCTAACCAGAAGACCACAATCTGTGTGGACTGGGAATAACATCTCCACCTCGCTGACAATCATCATTGGCACACCTCAGGGATGCGTGCTTAGCCTACTATGCTACTCTCTCTACACCCTTGACTGTGTGGCTAGGCACAGCTCAAGTGCCATCTGTAAATTTGCTGATGATACAATTGTTTTTGGCAGAATCTGAAAAAGTGACAAGAAGGCAGACTGGAACGAGATATGCCAGCTAGTTGTGTGGTGTTGCAGCAAAAACCTTGCACTCAACGTCAGTAAGACCAAAGAGCTGATTGCGGACTCGATGAGAGAACACACACCAGCCCTCATCGAGGGATCAGAAGTGGAGAGGGTAAGCATTTTCAAATTCCTGGATGTTAATATCTCTGAGGACCTAAGCTGGACCCAACATATCAATGCAGCTATGCAGAGGGCAAGTCAGTGGTTATATTTCATTAGGAGTTTTAGGAGATTTGGTACGTCACCTAAAACATTTGCAGATTTCTACAGATGTAGCATGGAGAGCATTCTAACTGGAAAAAACACATCCTGTGTGAGGGTCTACTGCACAGGATTAAAATAAGCTGCAGAGCATTGTAAAATTAGTCAGCTCCATCATGGGTACAAGCCTCCCTCGTAACCAGGACATCTGTAAGGAGTGGTGGCTCAAAAAGGCAGCTTCCTTCATTAAGGAGCCCCACCACCCAGGTCATGCCTTCTTCCCATTGTTAACATCAGGAAGCAGGCAGAGAAACCTGAGGGCACACACTCAACGATTCAGGAACAGCTTCTTCCCCTCTACCATTAGATTTCTGAATGGACATTGAACCCATGAACGCTACTTCACTACTTTTTGATTTTTAATTTTTGCACTAATTTAATTTAATTATTTAATAACTATATACTTGCTGTAATTCAGTTTTTTTCCATATTATCATATGCCACAGCTGCCTGTAAGGAGTTTGTATGTTCTCCCCATGACTGTGTCGGTTTCCTCCGGGTACTCTGGTTTCGTCCCACATTCCAAAGACATACCACTTGGTAGGTTAATTGGTCATTGTAAATTGTCCCATGATTAGGCTAGGGATAAATTGGGGGTTACTGGGCAGAGTGGCTTGAAAGAGCAGAAGGGCCTATTGCGTGCTGTATATCAATAAATAAATGCTTTGCAAAATCTGCAAATTTCACGATATATCTTGATTATATTAAACCTGATTCTGATTCTGAAGTACAACATTTAAAATACATTTTGATAGGTTCGTGGGTGGGAAAGGTTTGGAGTGATATGGGCCAAAGGCAGGCAAACCCGAGTTAATGACACGATCATGGACAGGACCAAGAGGACTCTGAGACCCCAGGGTCATAACCGAGGGCTCATGGCAGTAAATTACCAAGAAGATTTCTGTAAGCATACTTGCCTCTTTGAGCTGATGGAGAAAAGCTAGTCATCTTGAGTAGAGCACATCACAGATTTTCCTTATGCAATGATGAACACAAACTATATGTTACATGGACTATACCAGGTGATGTAGTCCTGAGTGAGCAGCCTGAATTGTTTTAATGAGAATCAGGGAAAAATGGAGATGCTTTTAAAAGGATGGCCTATAACTAGAGTCAATATTTTTCAAGAACAGATGGAGGGAAATAAAATTGGATAGCATCCTTTGTGGAATTGGTTGGCTGTGTTGAATTTTAATCTGTGTCTGTCTGTATTCTGCTTGAATGTTTTAAAATAAAAAGAAATATTGAAAAAAAACATAGCCCCTCTTAAGTGTTCCCATTATATTTTCAGAAGGTGCCAAATGAAACAAGTATGATGGAAACAAACCGGTAACTTGCAAAATTCCTTGTAGCTGAATCTGCAATTCAGATTCAGTCCACAAATGTGGGACTGTGACACCACCTTTCAACGCTAGCAGCAATCATGCTTCTGATTACGTGTGGGATAAGTACCTTATCAAACGTGTTTCACAATGGAGTCCAGAGAAATGTAAGTGTTACTTTATTAGTTTTAAAGTGTTTGCCAGCAAAATTATCTGATGGGAAAACGGCTTCCTGACGAAGGGTCTTGGCCTGAAACGTCAACATTGCTTCTCCATATAGATGCTGCCTGGCCTGCTATGTTCTACCAGCATTTTGTGTGTGTTGTTGTTTGAATTTCCAGCACCTGCAGATTTCCTCGTGTTTGTTCCTTCTTGTGGCACTGATTCCGGAACCTTTACTGTTTTATGCAGTTTGCATTCTACAGTAACTGGAATTCCCAATCCCAAATCCCACCTCCAAACCAGGATCTACAGGACTAGATTCCAGTAGATACATTGTTTCCTTTACATATGGATAAACTGATGCAGATCTATATGACAATAAGTTATTTAATACTTAATACTTTATTGTCACCAAACAATTGATACTAGAGCATACAATCATCACAGTGATATTTGTTTCTGCGCTTTGCGCTCCCTGAAGTAAAAATCAAAGTTAATATAATAAAAATTTAAATTATAAATCATAATTAGAAAATAGAAAAGGGAAAGTAAGATAGTGCAAGTCAGGTCCGGACATTTGGAAGGTACGGCCCAGATCCGGGCCAGGATCTGTTCAGCAGTCTTGTCACAGTCAGAAAGAAGCTGTTCCCAAATCTGGCCGTACGAATCTTCATGCTCCTGAACCTTCTCCCGGAGGGAAGTGGGACAAAAAGAGCGTTGGCTGGGTGGGTCTTGTCCTTGATTGTCCTGACAGCACTGCTCCGACAGCGTGCGGTGTAAAGTGATTCCAGGGATGGAAGATTGGTTTGTGTGATGTGCTGGGCCATGTTCACGATCTTCTGCAGCTTCTTCCGACCTTGGACAGGACAACTTCCATACCAGGTTGTGATGCACCCTAGAAGAATGCTTTCTACGGTGCACCTATAAAAATTAGTGAGGGTTTTAGGGGACAGGCCAAATTTCTTCAGTTTTCTCAGGAAGTAAAGGCGCTGGTGGGCCTTCTTGGTAGTGGACTCTGCTTGGTTAGACCAAGTCAGGTCATCTGTGATATTCACCCCGAGGAACTTAAAGCTTTTGACCTGTTCTACCTGCGCACCACTGATGTAGATAGAGTTGTACAGTCCGCTACTCCTTCTGAAGTCAACAACCAATTCCTTCGTCTTGCTGACATTGAGGGATAGATTATTGTCTTCGCACCATGCCACCAGATTCTTAATTTCCTCTCTGTACTCAGACTCATCATTACCCAAGATACAGCCTACAATTGTGGTGTCATCAGCAAACTTATATATTGAATTTGATGGAAACTTGGCTACACAATCATGGGTGTACAGTGAGTACAGCAGGGGGCTGAGTACACAGCCTTGTGGGACGCCGGTGCTCAGAGTAATTGTAGAGAAGAGCTTGTTCCCTATTTTTACAGCCTGGGTCCTGTCTGTGAGGAAGTTGAAGATCCAGCTGCAGATCTGAGTGCTAAGATCCAGGTTCCGGAGCTTAGGAATCAGTTTATTTGGAATAATGGTATTAAAGGCAGAGCTGTAGTCGATGAAAAGGAACCTTACATATGCGTCTTTATTCTCTAGGTGTCCTAAGGAGGGAAGTGCCAGAGAGATGGCATCTGCTGTTGATCTGTTGCTCTGGTAGGCAAATTGCAAAGTGTCGAGGTTGACCGGTAGGTTATGGTTGATGTGTGCCATAACCAATCGCTCGAAGCACTTCATAGCAATTGATGTTAGAGCCACAGGTCGGTAGTCATTCAGGCATGCCACCTTGCTTTTCTTCAGCACTGGGATAATCGTTGCCTTCTTAAAACACAAGGGGATCTTATATTTGTTTTAAAATGTTAAATTGCCATTGTTTGAAAGAAGGATATCAATGGAGACATAACTAACACAATTACATTCTTCTTTTGTAATGTTGCTGTGGTGAACTATGTGCCTGTCTGGACACGCCCCCTTCTGACTGCTCCTGTGGCTCCTCCCACAGGCCCCTGTATAAAGGCGATTCAGGTCTAATCCTCTGCCTCATTCTCCAGGATGTGATATGATGGTCACTCACTGCTGGTTCCTTCTTCAGTCAATAAAAGCCGATATCTCGCCTTACGTCTCAGAGTGAGTTATTGATGGTGCATCAGTTGCCTATTTTCCTGATGAGTGTACCTTGTGGTTTGGACACTCCTCTATACTCAGTCCTACAGACCTATCAAGTTAAGGCTTTGTGGTATGAATCTTGTCATGCAATACTCAACTATGCTATCAGCTTTCTTTTCTCTAAAGCAAAATTTAATAATCTGTTCAGATTAAATAGATGAGTTCTGAACAAATATATAATGTGTTAAATTTTGTTGCAGTACCATCTGGGAACCTAATACTATTGCTGAATAATTATGCTGAACTAGGCAGTGTTCAAAACCATATCCATTCAGGAGTAACAGCTAAAAGGAACAGACTGTGCTAGGACATTGAATCCTAACAATTGGGAGACCTCTGTTTGCTAAAGAACAGGCATCTGCTCCCCCTCTAGTATGTAGACTGCAAGATCTTCTGCAGGGCATTGGCCAACCATCTGGGCTCAATGTTGAGAAAGGTGATCCATCCAGATCCATCTTACACAGTCCTGGGATGGTCCATTCAGGATAATGGACATCCAGTCTGGGACCTAATCCACTTGGTTCCCCAGCAGCATTTCTCTCTCTTCACCAGGAGAAGGCATTTAACTGGGTAGACCACAGTTTCCTGGTGGGCACTCTGTAGGCATTTGGGCTCAGACAACACTTTGTAGCCCAAGTTCAGTTCTTATTCTCTGCCGCAGCGTGCCTTGTTAAGGTTAATGAACCATTGACAGTGCTCATTCCTTTTAGAAGAGGAACACACCAGGGGTGCCCCATGTCTGGCCAGTTGTATGCAATCTCTGTAAACCTTTCCTGTGCTTTCTTCAACAGAGGCTAATGGGTCTGGTTCTGCATGAACCAGATATGGAGGTCATCCTCTCGGCCTTTGCCGATGACATGTTCCTGTTGGTGACAGATCCCAGTGACCTGTGGAGGATGTCCGAGTGCCAGGAAGTTTTCTCAGCAGTGTCATCCGCTAGGACCAACTGGGCAAAATGTTCTGGACTCTTAGTGGGTCAGTGGTAGGTGGACTCGCTGCCAGAGCAGGTGGGAACTTTTGAGTGGAGCACCAGGCATCTCCTCCATCTGGGAATCTACCTGAGTCCTTTTGGGGAGATCTGGCTAGCAAACTTGCAGGTCTTGGAGAAGAAATTCATGGCCTGGCTGGGGCACTGGTCAATCCTTCTCAGGATGCTTTCCTGTTGAGGCAGGATAGTGGTCATAAGCCAGCTGGTGGCCTGCATATTGTGCTACCAGATGGTCATCTTGGCCCACCACCTGACCCCTTTGTCGCAAGAATGCAGAGGAAGTTAGTAGACTTCTTCAGGGCTACAAAAAAACACTGGGTCTCTGCAGGGGTCTTGAGTCTCCCAATGGGAGAGGGCAGACAGTCACTGGTATGTGTCTGTACACAGCTGTCTGCTCTCCACCTCAGGACCCTGCAGAGATTCCTGTATGCCCTCCCAGATGGCACTTGTTGGCGATGTACTTTCTCCAAATGGGCTGAAGTCTTCACAAAGAGATATGACCACCACCAGCGGGCGTCAGCCGTACTGCTTTGCGGAGTCCGCCTGGTATCTATCAGGACCTACTAAGAGTCTTGAACATGGTTGCCTCAGGCCAGGAATCACCTCCTCCGGCAGAGTGTGGAGTCCTGGCTGACCCTGCCCTAACTCAGCAGATGTTGGTGTGGCTCTGGTGTGTGGGATGACTCTGACTGGGCTCACCTCTGCACAGCCAGAGCTGATAGTCAGGCCCAGGCCCTGCAGTCTTATTCGAGAGCCAAGCCCACACAACTTGAGCCGTCTTTCATCGACATCCACAATCCCATTCAGGGATGCAAGTAGGAGGTACCTGTATGGGCTGCTGCTCCACACCCTCCACTTTCAAGTTCTTGTCCACTGTCCTGACATGCCATGGCGGTCTGTCTGGAGGGGTGGGGTGTCCCCAGTGGAAGTCCCTTTACAAGAGAGTTCTTCCCATGCACCTTGGGGATCTAGGGTGGAGGCTACTGCATAGAGCAGTGCCCAGAAACAAGTTCTTTATCTTGTACAGGTCATCCCAGCTGCATGTCACTTCTGTGTAGGGAGTACGTCTGTGCCCGGGTAACCATTGGGAGGGAACACATGCTGTCAATGGCAACCATAGAGGCATTCCAGGACAATTGGGCTCCTCGGTGGATTCGTGCCATCATTGACAGGAATGGAAACACTTTAGTTTAATGTCATTTGTCTAGTAGTTGTGTAGCAATTGTGTTAGTCACTGATTTGTATATATTGTAGCACTGAATTTGTAATAAAGATATTTTGTAAAAAGAACAACTGGATTGCAAATCAACCAAAATAACCTCTTTAAATCTATTGGTAAATCTTTTCCTGACGCCTCTGCTTCCAGCCAAAATCTGTTTGGAAAAGTGCAAAAAATCCTCCCATTCTCGCTAAATGCAAATATTAAGGAAAATGCAAGAATGCTAACTCATTCCAAACCACATTTAATGGTCTGATCACTAAATGTTTCCAAGCACTTATGATACCATTGGGTATTAAGATTAATATAAAATAATAGATTTCATCATTTCTCGGAACAGCAGAACAGTACAATTATGTCATAATTGAATAATCATGCACCATGTAAACAATATCCCATGGAAATAACTTCACTTTGATTCATCTTCCAGAATATATATATGTTTTAAAAATTCACGTAAAAAACAACCATTGCAGAAAGTTCTAAATTTAAGAAGTTTAGTAGACTGTCAAATATATTATATAAGAATGCAATAAACACAGTCATTTAATTAGCTTCATATTTTCTGGGCCTCATGCCAAAAATTCAGAACTTAAAAATATGAGATATCAAAGAGTTGCTTAAGAATAAAAAAAACCTTAATTTCACTCAAATAATTTTATTTTTTACATTATGAAGGCAAAATGCAATGAAAAACATTCAACAAGTAGGTCAAATGAGAAGCTGCATGTACTTTACATGTGACTTTTCATTAATCAGACTTTTCAGTTTTAAACAGTACTTGATAGGTATTGCTAATGCTCAATTACAGCAAGAGTTTGGGGTACATTAATGCCTGTTTTCAGGTGAAAAGATTAAGGTCCTCTGTGGGTTGGGGTTGATCACGTGTATTGTGTCCTAGCTATCTACAAGATACAAAAGCCGGCATGAAATGGAGAGCAAGCTGTTGCCCAGGCTGCAGACTCTTCTCCATGCAACTGAAGAATCCAAAAGAGCGGCAGAGACCAATGCAGTGTGGCACCAGCATCCTCGGGGTTTATTCCCAAAGCCTTCCCCATGAGTGGGTATAGCTGCAAGGCAGTGGACGTTTGAGATCTGAGTTTTTCTTCTCCTAGATGAGCCGCCAACTGTGGTTGATGAGAACCACGGGCCCAAACTGACTAGTTTTATGGCACCAGTTCCTACTTCACCCCCTGTCCTGTCAGTAGAAATGGTTCAGCTGGGTTTAGTAGCCAGGAAAGCCATGAAGGTCAGGAGCTGGAATTGGTTGCCAGAGGCTATTTGAGATTCACACCATTGGAAGCATTTAATAGGTATTGGAGATTATCCTCATAAACCCTGCCCTGCAATGAGAACTTTAAGGAACTTGTGAAAGGATTACATCAACTAACATCCACTTCAAGTGTGGAATTCTGTCCGAAAAGTGAGAATAACTCTTGAATCTGCTGAGGGCCAGATCAGTGGCATTCAGGTCCGGTGACCAAGATAAATACAAGAGGTCTGGGTATGACCTCGAGGAAGCCCACTCACATGCCAAGGGACAATTCTGGACCAAACTCAAATCACTGCAAGATGCTCAATAGCTACGGCAGGGCTAGAATGCTAACAGCTTTTATAAAGTGAAATCAAGCAACATACGTGACCAACAGTTTTCACTCCCAGTTGAGCTCAACGCTGTCTATGCTCACATTGACCATCAAAACACAGAGGTAACTTCACAAACTCCCACAGCCCTCGACAAAACTCTGATTTCAGTCTCTCAGGCCAACATGAGAGCATCCTTCAGGAGGATGAACCTGTGGAAAGTATCCAGCCCAGGTAGGGTTCCTGACCAAGTACTGAAAACAACAGCTATTCAACTGGCCCGGGTGTTCACTGATATCTTTAACCTCCCACTTCAGCAGACTGAGGTACCATCTGCTTCAAGCAGGCTTCAATTATACCAGTGTCTAAGAGGAATGTGGCAACCACCTCAGTAACTACCATCCAGTGCCACTACATCCACTGTGATGAAGTGATTCAAGAGGTTGGTGATGAAGCCTAACAACTCCATCCTGAGGTGTGACTTAGATATGCTCTAATTTATCTACCTTTATAACAGGTAAACTGTAGATGCCATTTCATTGAGTCTCCACTCAGGTCTGGACAGTTAAGGCATGTCATCATCATAAATACATGTAAATCATGTATCTAAAACTTTGACAAATTTCAATGGATGTGCAGTTCAAAGTTTACTGATTGGTCACATCATGGGTTTCTATGGGAACATACAAAAAGTAGTGGATACAGCCCAGTAAGGCCCTGCATACCACTGAGCAGATTTACAGGGAGTGCTGTCACAAGAAATCAAATTCCAATATCAAGGACCATCACCATCCAGGCCACACCATCTTCTCACAGCTGCCATTAAGGAGGTGGTAAAGGAGCCTGAAGTCCTGCACCAATTATTACCCCAGAATCATCAGGCTCTTAAATCAGAAGAGATAACATCACTCACACCAACACTGAATGATTTCAAAACCAATGGACTCACTTTTAAGGACTCTACAACTCATGTTCTCAATATTTATTGTTTATTTAAGTATTAATTATTTTAATTTTTGTACTTGCTAAGTTTGTTGTCTTTTTCACATTGGTTGTCTACCTCTGTCATGCATGGTCTTTCATTCATTCTATTGTATTTCTTTCGATTTACTATAAATGCCTGCAAGAAGAGTCTCAGGGTATTTTATGGTGACATGTATGCACTTTGATAATACATTTACTTTGAACTTTGATTGTTTGCATTATTACCACAACATTTAACACACGGTCAGTTTATTAGGTACAGGTTGGAATCCACTGTGAAAGGATTACATCAACTAACATCCACTTCAAGTGTGGAATTCTGTCCGAAAAGTGAGAACAACTGGAACCCATCCATTTCAAGGTTTAATGTGTTGTGTGTGCTTTCAGAGATGCTCTTCTCCACACCACTGTTGCAAAACATGGTTATTTGAGTTACCATCACCTTCCTGTCGGCTTATTCATTTTCCTCTGATCTCTCTCATTAACAACACACACAAACTGCTGGAAGAACGCAGCATGCCGTGCTGCATCTATGGAAAGGACTACAGTCGATGTTTCAGGCTGAGACTCTTTGGCAGTACTGGAGAAAAAAACTGACGACTAGATTTAAAAGGTGGGAAGAGGGGAGAGAGAAACACTAGGTGATAGGTGAAACCTGAAGGGGGCGGGTTGAATTGAAGAGCTAGGTAGCTGATTGGTGAAAGAGATGTAGGGCTGCAGAAAGGGAAGTCTGATAGAAGAGGACAGAAGGCCATGGAAGAAAGAAGGTGAGGAACACCAGGGGGAGATGATGGGAGAGCAAGGAGATAAGGTGAGAGGGGAAAAGGGGATGGGGAATGGTGGGGGGGGGGGCAGGGTTGGGGCATTGCCGGAAGCTCAAGAAATCAATGTTCATGCCATCAGGTTGGAGGCTACCCAGATGGAATACAAGTTGTTTGTTGTTCCTCCAACCTAAGTGTGGCCTCATCACAACAGTGGAGGAAGCCATTGATAGACATATTGGAATAAGAATGGGAAGTGGAATTAAAACACATGGCCACTTCTTCTAGTGGACAGTGAGTAGGTGCTTGGCAAAGCGCTTATGTAGGGAGCGATCTCTGTGGAAAGCAGAAAGTGGGGGCGGGTTGGGAAAGATGTGCTTTGTGATGGGATCCCATTGGAGATTGAGGAAGTTGCAGAGAATTATGTGCTGAACGCAAAGGCTGGTGGGGTGGTTGGTGAACTAACAAGGTATTTTCACCCATATAACTGGCACTCACTGGATGTTTTTTATTATTTTTCCGCTATTTTCTGCTATCTCCAGAGACTGTTGTACCTGAAAATCCCAGGAGATCAGTCATTTCTGAGACACTCAAACGACCCTAACTGGCACCAATAATCATTTCATAGTCAAAGTCACTTAGATCACATTTCTTACCCATTCTGATGTCTGCTCTGAACAATATCTGAACTTTTCACACATTGAGTTGCTGCCACATCATTTGCTGATTAGATATTTGCATTAATATGCAGGTATACAGGTGGGGGAGGGAGTTGATATTCGTGTTGCCACTTGTGTAATTTTTTTCTTTCACGTGGGTTAGGGGGATTGATGATTGTGTTGCGGTTTTGCAAGATTTGCTTTTTTTTGTGTCTGTGGAGGGGGTTTTGATGTTTTTCTTTGAATTACTTCTGTGATTTTCTTTGTTTCATGGCTATCTGGAGAAGATGAATCTCAGAGTTGTATACGGTATAGATACTTCAATAACAAATGAATCTTTAGCTACGCAGAAATTCAGTTAAAGTGAGACCCAAACGAATCTTGTTGAGAGCTGCACTTATTATGAGGTGGATTGCTGGATTGTGAGCCAGTATGTAAAGAATTCTACCAATACCAATGACGATACAGATTAGCTGCAACAATAGTCACCTGGTGAAGAGGTAACATGAAGTTCTCTTCTGTGTCTAGGCACTGATTGCACGAGAACATAAACAGAAGCAATTGTAACCCTCAGGCTTGCCCAGCTCGTGTTCGTCTAGGGGAAACAGCCTTTGACCCCGCCAAACTGGAAATCACGTTTGTGTGGATGCTGTGCAATGTACCGCCCAGTTACAAACCCACAATGCGAAATATCAGACAGTACAACATATGCAATTAAATGACTGAACTTTATGAATCTTAATCTGAATATAGGATTAGGAATGAAAATTTTAAAAAAGGGCCCAATTCAAGGAAAAGTCCAAAGCTTCCGTTGGAACTCACTCAGTAGTCATCCTTCCACCATTGGTCTCCTCCAAGTGTCGCTGACCTTCGGACCCTCAGATCCCAGTCCACTCCATCTGGTGGTCTACCAACTCTCTCCACGCATGTCTTCCCTCTTCATCTCTTGACAAAGACCACAAAAAAACATCCGTCCAGATTCACAAGACAGAGCAGCAATCTCTGACTGGCTGACGTGCATACCACAGTCCTGTTATCCCCAGCCATAACCCAAACATTGCTGCTACAGAGAAACCGTTACCTCAGCAGTGAACATTACAAAGAAGCCGATACATTAGCCCTGAATCCTTACAGTGCGTTACACTCTCCCCCCACCAAATTTAGTCATGTCTTCATGACATTGAGATAATTTGCCAACCCTTCCTGCAAAATGCAAAGCCCAATCCAGGTGCAAAAGGCAGTGACATAGCTCCCCAAAACAGTAGAGATCACGTCCTGTTCCCCAGACACCACATAGGCCAACCTATCCGGTGGTCTCCTAATTCTCTGAGACCTCTGTACCTCCCCACCTACCTCTTCAGCCTCAGACACTACTGGGGATACTTCGGGCCCACTTGGCGAGTCCTCCCTCCATCTATCACTCGTGTCCCCCTGCAACTCAGAGCCCTCTGTCCTGTGTCCAGGCCCCGCTTCCTCTCTTTCAGGGTCCTGCTGTAACCCAGGATGCCCACAGCTAGCCCCCTCCACTTAACCTGATTCAGTGGGAGAAGGAACAGGAGTCTCTACTTCAATCAATGGGGAGTTAGTGAACAGCAGCATGTACCACACATCCAGATCATCATTCTCCGAATCAGTATCCCTCTCATGGGCAGGCCCGGCCCAGCCTCTCCTGCTGTGAGCCCTGCAGTCACCCTGCATTTTCGCAGAGTCCTCTTACTAGGTCTAGGCTCCAAGTCGGGCACTGGGTCTACCTGCACCTCTTATCCCAAGGCAACAGGTGGTTCCATTGGAAAATCTGTACAGGCCCATTCCCCTCCTCTGGTTTCACCCGGAAAACTGGTAGGTTTGGCATCTGACTCTCCACCACATGGGGTGTGGCCACCCAGTGGTCAGCCAACTTGTGCTTTCCAGGTAGCCCCAAGTTCCTCATGAGGACTGTCTCCCGGCAGGAGTAGGGAGAACCTCACTTTTTGATCATACCTCCTCTTACTTCTTTTATTCTGCATGGCAGCCGCAACCCCAGCCAATTCATAAGCCCTTTTCAGCTCTCTCCTCATATCAGACACATACTTCAGATAAGGCTTCGGTGGTAAGTCACCCTCGTCCATCCCAAAACAAAGGTCAATGGGCAACCTCGCCTCACGCCCAAACATCAGATAATATGGCGAGTACCCAGTAGTTTCATTTTGTGTTCAGTTGTATCAATGAATCAGATGCCCAATATGTTGACTTCACCTGCTCTTTTTGCTGATCTCCAGGGTCCTGAGCATGTCTAGCAAGGTCCGATTAAACCCCTCAGGCTGGGGATCACCCTGCGGGTGATAGAGTGTGGTCCTCAACTTCTCAACTCCAAGCATACCCAGTAACTCATAGATGAGTCTGCTCTCGAAGTCGCACCCCGGTCACTATGTATCCACCTGGGGAGGCCATAATAAATTAAATACTTCTCCCATAACACTTTTGAAACCGTAGATGCCCTCTGGTCCTTGGTAGGAAAAGCCTGAGCATATCTGGTATAGTGGTCCGTGATGACTAAGACATTCATCGTGTTGCTGGCATTGGGTTCTATTGACAGGAAATCCATACGCAACAGGTCCAGGGGCCCCACACTCTGCAAGTGGGACAGAGGAGCTGCCCGCGTAGGCAGTGTCTTCCGCCGTATGCATCGAATACACGACTTGCAGTGTTCTTTGACCTCTGACTTCATCCAGGGCCAGTAAAACCGGTCTCTGAGCAAACTTTTCCACCTCCAAATGTCCAGAAGCATCGTGAAGTGACTTCAACATAATCTTCCTATACTTCTCTGGTAGAACCAGCCAGCAACGCCAAGGTTGGTCCAGGGTGATGTTACCCCGGTGTAAGATCTGGTTCTTCAACTCCAGCCGAGGCCATTCTTTCAGTAATGGAGGCACCAAAGCATGTTTTATCTTCTCCGCCTGAGCCATGTCTCCCTTTTCAATCACGGACCAATTAATGCCAATGCCCAGATCGTCTCACTGAGCAGCTGCCACTTCACCAGAACTCAATTCCGGCAGCTGATTTGTCTTCAGAGCAGTCAGGTTACAGTAAACTTGGGGAATGGCATCATTCGATCCGGCCTCTGCTTTTCCTCTGCCTTCACAGTGATGACAAATTGATGCATGGCCTTCACCCCAGGGGCAGGAACGTTCTCCCACACCTCATCTCTGACCAGTCCCTCATGCACCCGTCCGGACAAAGCATCCGCATCAATGTTCTGGCGCCCCGGCCGGTACTTCAGGCTGAAATTATAGGCAGACAACGCTGCCAACCATTGATGGCCTGTGGCATCCAGTTTCGCCGAGGTCAGGGTATAAGTCAGAGGTTTGTTGTCTATCCTCATCTCAAACTTGGTCTCATAGAGATAGTCACTCAGCTTATCCACCACCGCCAAATTCAAAGCCAGGAATTACATCTTGTGCATAGGGTAATTTTGGAGGGCGACAAACTCCGGCTGATAAACGCCACAGGCCTTAACCGGGTGCCCTGATCCTGATACAGGATGCCCCCTAAACCCTCTCGGCTGGCATCTGTGTGCAGTACATACGGTAATCGGGGGTCCATGAAAGCCAGCACTGGTGCCTGGGTCAGCAGTTTCTTCAGCGACTGAAAGGCCTGCTCACATTTCACATCCCACCTCGGTCCAAAGGGCTCCATTGGGCTAAGATACTCTCCACCCTCCTGTCCTTTTATCCCTCCTCTCTTTCTTCCCCAAGGGAGTGTAACCACACAGAAGCTGATTCAAGGGGTGACCTACTTTGGAATAGCCCTTCACAAATCTCCAATAATAACCACAGAACCCGAGGAACGAGTGCAGAGCCCTCACAGTCTGGGGCCTTGGCCAAGTGATCACCACTTCTATCTTAGCCGGAGCTGTAGCTACTCCATCCCATGAGATTATGTGTCCGACATAGCTAACAGACATTTTGCAGAACTGGCACTTGTCCAAGGAAAGTTTTAACCCTTCAGCTTTCAGGCAGCCAAGCAGCTTCAATAGCCTCACTTCATGTTCTTCAAAGGAGGATCCAAATACTACGAAGTCATCCAAATACACCAACACCTCAAGCACGTTCATATCCCCCACCGTCTTACTGGAAGGTTACAGGGGCTCCCGATATGTCCTGGGGCATCCTTTTGAATAGGAAGACTCCCAGAGGACATATAAAGGCTGTCTTCTCTTTGTCGGCCTCACTCATAGGGATCTGGTAATATCCACTCCTCAAATCCAGCACACTGAACCACTTTGCACCATTCAGACAGGCCAGTGCGTATTTGAACCTTGGAGCCGTGTACTGGTCAGGGACAGTGTGCCTGTTCAGAGTCCTATAGTCCACATATGTGCGTACCTTCCCGTTCTTCTTCTGGGCCATGACTACTGGAGACACATAGGGGCTTCGGGACTCAGTAATGATCTCAGCTTCCTTCAACTTACACAAATGCTGCCACACGTCTTTCACGTCTGCAGGGGCCAGTCGCTGTGACCTCTCTCTAAACGGGGTGTCCTCAGTCTCCTGGATAGTGTGATGCAAGCTCTTGGAACAACCCGCATCAAATTCGCCAATGGAAAAGACACCTTCCATCTTCAACATCTTCTCTACCAGCCTCCCTCTCCAACTGGCAGGAACTGGGGAGTTCCAGAAGTTGAATGACTCAGCAGTCAACTTTCCCCCTTTTTCCCATAGTTTCACCCCGGTGTGTCTAACAGGGGCACTAGACATTACTGTCACCAGGAACAAATGCGCTGGGGCATCCCCCGCTTGAAGGTAACCTCCCTCTTTGTAGTGTTCCTGACGATCACTGCCATCCTGCTCGCCTGTACATCCGAGGGCTTCTACAATTTGGGCCTCACCAGTACCCCAGCCGGAAATCCCGACTCCCCCTCATGGTGTCCGGAGCGTCCACTAAGAGGGCTTTGCCCTCAGGCACTCCAGGAAATTTGGGGGTCCCCATCACTCTCACTACTTCCCCAGGCCATACCACCATTGGCTTTGACTGGGTGAACCACACAGTCCCTTGTTTAACTTCGGTATCCAGTCGAATGCTGCCACACACTTCCTCAAAAGCAGCTGAAAACCCCGGGTGCATGGACAATGTTCCCAAAAAGCGCTTGCCTGCTTTCTCCTTGCAGGCCCCCATGAGCCTCCTCTCAAGAGGGGTGTTGGTCCCCACCAGAATTGAAACACCGCCCTTCTCAACAGGGTCCGGACAAACCAGCACCAATGTATCAAGAACCTCAGGCACTCCCACATCGGCCTCCGAGAACTCCAGTTTCACTGACAAATAACCGTCGTATGGATAATAACCAGAACTGATACACCAAATCTCCAGTGCACTGAATGGTGTCAATGATAAATGCTCCAGATACTGGTTGAAAAATGAATGGTACAGTAACGTGACCTGCGACCCAGTGTTGAGTAAGGCTTTAGTGTAAATACCCTCTATCTGTAGCAACACACTGGAGCATGGTCCCACTAAGCCTCCAGGAATTGGGTCTTTTGCTTTCGGGAGTTCCTTGGTACATTGCTGGGAACATGTTTCCCCAGAGACACCAGGCCGTTTCCTCACTGGGTCTCTTCTAAGTTTCCCGACACCTCTCCCTGCTTTGGTACCTGGGGGCTCACTCTCCGAGGGGCTTCCTGCCACTCACATTGCCGCCATAAGAGTCCCTCTTCCACGCAGTTATAGCTGGCCGCCCCCTCTTCTTGTGGAACCCCACCACCCGCAACCCTCTGCGTAGTCCATCCCCCTGGGAGGGCCCTCTCTACCAGTCCTAGCATACGGAGGGTCCATACCCGCTGTTAATGCCAGGGACATCTCAGTTCTCAGCTCTGCCACCATCTCCTTTACCATTCCCCGGGTTGGGCTGGCCGCGGTCACTTCACCACAAGGGGCTACTGCCGAGGACTTTACCCTGCTGACAGTCCTCCCGTGCCTCCAACACGTTCCCCTCCTCCCGCACCTCTCTGATCAGCTGAAAAACAGAGGGATGGGGGTACATTTTAGGGGCCGGCGGAGACCCCAAGTAATCATGCCCTGAGGCCGGACACCCTTGGCTATCTGGTCCGTCCTTAACTTACCCACCTCAGCTGCCTGAATGACCCCCTGGTGCCGCAAACAATTTAGCTGTCTCTCTTGCTGAGAAGTATACGTGGAAAACTTCTTCCCCTTCTCCTGAGGCATGATTTGAACCCCCCCCCCCCCCATGAGCTCCAGTGGGCTCCCTGTTGTACCAAAAGCGTTCTTTAATGTGTCTAGATACTCAGCAAGGGGAGCTGGGGGTTGATTAACTGTCACAGATCTCACTACATCAGCCACCAACACCTTCAAACTTTCAACCAATCTCTGTCGTTTTTCATCATCAGAGCACTGCCACTCATCTAACAACTGAGAGGTCTGCTCCGCGTAAGTCTCGTATTCCTCTTCCCCCTTGGGGTGGTCATTACTCCAGAGAACATTCTTAGCTTCCAGCGGGGACCCTCTGCCTGTGCACTGGGCACTTACTTCCCAGGAATGTAAGGGCTGATGCCAACTCGGAAACCTCACTCTTCACTGGGGAACGGGGACTAATTAAACTTTCCAAATCCAACCACTCTTTCCGCTCACACCTCAGAAATGATAGAACCTTGTCCCTGAAATCTCCACCCCAACTGCGAGTAACTCAGCTTGTGGCCCAGCCTGCTGGGCTCCCTTCTCCTCCTTCCTGACAGCATGGACAGGCCAAGTCCCTGCCTCACGTAGGGCACCGATAGACACTGGCAGTTCCACCGCTGTTACGTCAGCATTAGTCTGAACTAAAACAAGGTCTGAGCCTGCCATTTTATCAAATCTTCGTGCTATGATTTCTGCTTTGCCAATAGCTTTAACCATACTCAAAAATCGTATTAACAATTCATCTGGGGTATGAATATCCACCCCACTCAACACACATGCATTAATTACCAGCAACCCCACAGAGACACACCAGTGCTCCACCCCAGCAGCATTCATACCAGCATAGATTTAAACAGGTCAATCACACAGCATCCAATGGAATCAATCCAGGACGAGCCCACACAATTGTAACTCTTAGGCTTGCCCAGCTTGTGTTCGTCTAGGGAAAACGGCCTTTGACCCCTCCAAACTGGGAAATCATGTTTGTGTGGATGCTGTGTAATGGACAGCCCAGTTACAAACCCACAATGCAAAACATCAGACAGTACACCATATGCAATTAAATGATTGAACTTTATGAATCTTAATCTGAATATAGGGTTAGGAATGAAAATTTAAAAAGGGCCCAATTCAAGGAAAAGTCCAAAGCTCCCGTTGGAGCTCACTCAGTAGTCGTTCTTCCACCATTGGTCTCCTCCAAGTGTCGCTGACCTTCGGACCCTCAGATCCCAGTCCACTCCGTCCGGTGGTCTACCAACTCTCTCCACGCACGTCTTCCCTCTTCAGCTCTCCTCGACAAAGACCATGAAAAAGCATCCGTCCAGGTTCACAAGACGGAGCAGCAATCTCTTATTGGCTGACATGCATACCACAGTCCTGTTATCTCCAGCCATAACCCAAACATTGCTGCTACAGAGAAACCGTTACCTCAACAGTGAACATTACAAAGAAGCCGTTACATTAGCCTTGAATCCTTACAGCATGTTACACAAATGTAGATGCTTCAGCTACTTTTATTGCCTCTATCACAAACTAAGATCATGGCTGATCTTATATTCCAATGCCACTTTCGTGTATGAACCCAATATGCCCTAAACTCTTCCTTCAAAACACTCCACAACTGTATCCTCTTTCTGGAGAATGCTCTGATCTATGGTGAAGGAAGTTTTTATATTTGTGTTTTAAATGACAAACCATCTATTTTATGCTCCACGGGTGTTTATCAACATTCTGATCCAGTAACATATCATACACACACTCCACAAATATGTCCCTCATGCTCTTATTGTTTACTTAGTTAGTGCAGCCCCTAAGTAGAGCTCCAATGACAGCTTGTTGTAGGCGCCTCTAATTTTCCCAGCACCTGCTTTTCCATTACAGTTTGTGATCAATGGATGAATCCCAACAGTGCCCCTCGCTGTTTCTCAGATCAGCCCAACCTAACTCTGCAGCTGAGATTGTTTCTCTGTATCTATTTCTCTGTTTACTATCCCATCCTTCGTCAAGATAACATCCCATTCTCCCTTCACCTGCTTCCTTTCTACTTTTCCTAAAACTTAAGTTTCCTACAATATTTATTTCTCAGATTTGATCACCTTGCAACTACATTTCTATAATGGTTATCATGTCGTGGCACGTTATTTCTTATTTGTACCAATTCATTCATCTTCTGAAGGGTTGAAAGCGTGCTGCTGTCTGTAAGGAGTTTGTTCATTCTTTCCATGACTTCATGGGTTTCTCCCGCCTTCTAAAGACGTACAGGTTAGTCGGGTAATTGGTCAAGTGGGTGTAATTGGGCAGCACAGTTCCATTGGGCCGAAAGAGCCTGTTACCCTTCTGCACCTTTAAATGAAATAAGTAAATAACCTTTGGTTCAATCAACCCTCCTGTTCAGGAAACCTTAACTACTGTGCAAGGCAGACTTCTCAGAGAGTAATGACTGCAAATATTGTACAGCATTGATTTATACAGAGACTATAATCAATGAGGAAGGTTTTATTGATTACAGTACTTTCCTTTTCCCTATAATATTGAACATTGCTGGCTGAGGCAAGCGGCTGGTACATGCAAGACGATGTCACAATGTGAACCATTTAATCAGAGTCTCATTTGCAACCCCTATTTTGTTCCTGTTAGATCAAAGATCTAACAGTTCTGTTAGAATAAAGATCAAAGAGCAACAAGAGATCACAGAGACTAGGATCTGGAGTAACAAACAACCCGGTTGCTTGAACAGATCAAGCAACATCATTGTGGGTAAAGGAAATGTCAATAGGACTGATCGACATAAGGTTCCTCCAAAAAAAACCCAGTTCCTGCCAAAAGTGTAGATACATGGCTTATACTTGACAAATATCAGTTATGATATGGTAAATAAAAAGTGTTTGGACATACTGTTCTCCCAATGTGTACAATTTCACTAAGAAATGGTTGCTACTTACCCCAGCTAAATCTGTTTCTCAGTGCAATAGACACAGGGTCATAACACATCAAAACAAATCATTCATCCTACCACATCCACCTAGTTGTATTAATCCCACCTTCCAGCACTTGGTCATAGCAAGTTAACACCATTTAGCTGTTCACATACTGCAGATAGTTCTCAACTGCCGCCAAGACAAAGTAGAGGCCACGTAGACAGACAAGTATAGTGTTTCAACTGTTGGCGTAAGGATGACAATCAGGTAGTGAGGATGGCCTACGGGTGGTCACCATGCTGCTTCATTATTTAGCAGTGGTTGCAGTGAAGGGATTGGACAGAGTAAATAGTATAAAATAGATGGCTCATTTGGATTGGAAGGTACATTTCTGCTGGCCCTTAGGCAATGCTATAAGTGACCTTATCTAGTGAGTTCAGCTCACCTTGCCTTTTTGACCTACCCCTAACACTTGGGAAATCTGGACAATACAATTGACTGTTAGTATTAAGACAGATAGCTGTATTTTATTTAAATTAGGAAGCAATAATATGTGAAGAGATTGATCTTATTCCTCTTGCCTCAGTTCCATTTTAAACAGGATTACTTTAAGATGGGATGTATTTCTGTTGTATAATTGTCAAATATTAATCCCTGGTCTGATTTTAAACCATTCTCTCTTAGTTGCTAATATCCAACCTAAAGAACTGGAAACTCGCTCTGTTATACTTCCTGGCTGTTTGTTCACTTTTTGTTGCTTATAGTGATGTATATTTTTCAAGTGCAATTTTACAGTTCCTATTCCAGATTCGACTGCTGGGGAGACGCTTGGACGTTGTGGGAGGTTGGTGGGCAAAAAGATGACAATCTGACAATCTTCAGCAGTTAAGCTCCCTGAGATTGCTGGACTGGTAAAGATTAATTTCTGTATTGACACTAAAAGGCTGTCCATTAGAGTCATCCAAATTTACCAGAAAACGATCTATTCTAATCCTCTAAATGAGACAAGTTTAAATACCCACTGCTAACGTTTACATTGCCAGCAAACTTGCAAAGGATAATAGAAATGGGGGCTATCAGCTGGAATCAGCTCTAGGTCACGTATGGGATGTTGCTTTTCTAAAGGACTTTTGCAAGTTCCATTGCATTACACACAGAAACGTTATGGATTCCAGTGTTCATTTCAGATTAGTCCACCAATGGAAATTCTGAAAGGATGCTAATACTCAAAAAGCTCTTCTGTTTATAACCCAGCAAGTATTTGGGTGTGCCTTTGCTCTAAGACTAGCTTTGTCATTTAAAGCTTAAAACTGCCAGTGTGGAATTTGGTCTTTTTCAATATAATTTCTTCAGATGTTTGGTTGAGCTTCAGTTTAATAGTACTTAGGGGAAATTTGTAATGGTTGATGGTATTAAGTGAGCTTGTATCAGCAAGAAAGAGCACTGCTCTGTAACATCACTGTAAGACCAGGAAAACATGGTTTCTGTGGGTTTCTCAGCAGCTCAAGCAGCAGAAAAATCAAACAATGAATAAACCAGCCAGCTGTTTGTGGAAATCTAGGTTACAGTTCATGGAATATTCAGATTTTCCCTTCTAAATGGGAGGAAAATGTTTCCTCATTTAGAGTCTTTTTATTAAGTTAATACTTCATGTATATTTGTACTGTCAGTTCTACCTACCTGAATAACATCCAATATTTAAAAAAGCAGGAAAATATGAGAACTGGTCAGAAAACTAGTGTGCGATGGATTTGAACAGAAAGATAGATAAAATGAGATTGAGATAAAAATGAGATTGATGCTTTGCTGTGAGATACAATCCTACTTCACTCCTAGTGGAGATAAAAGTCCAACATTAATACAGAGGATTCCCTACATAATGTGGGAGGCATTACCATGATTCTAAATGGAATAGATTCAGAAAGGAACTACCAGCTGAGCATTCATGAGACTAAGACTCAGCAATAACAATGGAACTGCATTCCACCACAATATGTAATGTATGATCACTGTCTGCTTATCCCTCTCTATCATTGCCATTAATCCTGATCCAATGAACAAAACATCAGGAACCGCACGAGGCAACAAAAATGAGCTGCCAACCTGGTAAAGCTAAATAGAATTGAGAGTTATGATGAGGCTGCAAAGACACTTCAAGGAGACCAGTTAAGAAAGCAGGCAACAAAATGGCTGGTGATGTGCATTTTGAAAAAAAAACATGAGGATATCCAGTTCGATAGTTTTCTTTAAATGGTGAAATATTGGAAAATATTACTGTACAAAGCAACCCAAGCGCCTTTAACATTAACACAAGACATTCTGCAGATGCTGGAAATCCAGAGGAACAAATACAAAATGCTGGAGGAATTCAGCAAGTCAGGCAGCATCTATGGAGAGAAATAAACAGTGTTTATTCAATATTTCAGGCAGAGCCTTGATGAAGGGTCTTAGCCCAAAAATGTCAAATGTTTATTCTCCTTAGATGCTACCTGACTTGTTAAGTTCCCCCAGCATTTGGTGTGTGCTTTCCTTGCACGTGAGTCACCGGTGAGAGAGAGGAAGAGAGAGAAAGAGAGAGAGAGAAGAAAATAATAAATAAAATAAAACATAACAAATAAACAAGTAAATCAATTATGTATATTGAATAGATTATTCTAAAAATGTGCAAGAACAGAAATACTGTACAGTCAGCCCTCCTTATCCACGGGTTCCCCATGCGCGGATTCAACCAACTGCGGATCGGGAAAACTGGGAAGTTCTCTCTCCAGCACTCATTGTTTGAACATGTACAGACTTCTTTTTCTTGTCATTATTCCCTAAACAATACAGTATAACAAATACTTACATAGCACTTACATTGTATTAGGTACTATAAGTAATCTAGAGATGATTTTAAAGTACAGGCAGTCCCCGGGTTATGAACGAGTTCCATTCCTGAGTCCGACTTTAAGTCAGATTTGAAGTTGGAATAGGTCCATCCAGTATTATTTAACGTCAGTTAGTCAAATGTTTATCTTTGTATATAGTATACATTTTACCTTTCTATGCATATAAAACACTTAAGAAATGCATATATTTCAACAATTAAACCACTGCGTTGCTTAGTAATAATTGTAGCTTTCATTGGGGCAGGGCCTTTCACATGCTCCACTAAAATTGTTCCGATCGTTGACTGACTGTAGCCTAACACTTTTCCGATAACCGATGGCGTTTCACCTTTTTCCCAATCGCTTTATTACTTCCACTTTATTTTCAATCATGATCGTGATTATTTTCGTGAACAGAAACACTGCGGATTCAGAGCTGCGCCAGGTCCTAAAGACCACTGCACTGAGACAAGTTAAATAAG
This sequence comes from Hypanus sabinus, assembly GCF_030144855.1. Lineage (NCBI taxonomy): Eukaryota > Metazoa > Chordata > Chondrichthyes > Myliobatiformes > Dasyatidae > Hypanus > Hypanus sabinus. The sequence goes on from NC_082707.1 coordinate 50,375,716, forward strand.
GTCCAGGGTTCCGCTGGGTCCTAAAGACCACCTCACTGATCAGATAAATAAGGGACTTGAGCATCCGTGTTTTTTGGTATCTGTGGTGAGTCCCGGAACCAATACCCCGCGGATAAGGGGGGTCGACTGTATATTTTAAAAAGTGAGGCAGTGTCTAAGGATTCAATGGCCATTTAGGAATCGAATGGTAGAGGGGAAGAACTTGTTCCTGAATCACTGAGTGTGTGCCTTCAGACTTCTGTATCTCCTACCTGATGGTAACAGTGAGAAAAGGGCATGCCCGGGGTGTTGGTGGTCCTTAATAATGGTCGCTGCTTTTCTGAGACACTGCTCCCTAAAGATGTCCTGGGTACTTTGTCGGCTGGTACCCAAGATGGATCTGACTAGATTTATAACCTTCTGCAGCTTCTTTCGGTCCTGTGCAGTAGCCCCTCCATACCAGACAGTGATGCAGCCTGTCAGAATGCTCTCCACAGTATAATTATAGAAGTTTTTGAGCGTATTTGTTGACATGCCAAATCACTTCAAACTCCTAATGAAGTATAGCCACTGTCTTGCCTTTTTTATGAATACATCAATATGCTGGGACCAGGTTAGATTCTCAGAGGTCTTGACACCCAGAAACTTGAAGCTGCTCATTCTCTCCACTTCTATTCTTTCTATGAGGATTCGTCTTACCCTTCCTGAAGTCCACAATCAGCTCTTTCGTCTTACTGATGTTGAGTGCCAGGTTGTTACTGCGGCAGAGATTCTTCAAAGATACCAGGTCTGTCTTATTTAGAATGAATATGGTGGCTGAGCCACTGTTCTCTGGAATGAATGGTGACCTCACTAGAAGTACAACATTCTTAGAGGCCTCAACAGAGGTAATACTGGACAGTTCCTAAGATTGAGGGGGTCTAAAAATTGGGTCGCAGTGTCAGAATAACTGGTCTGTTCAGCAAAAGAAAATTTTCAGATGCTGAAAATCAAAACAATAGCCTCAGACCTTCAGTGGATGATCTCAGACCACAATTCCGTAAGGTCTAGATGCGGAATTAGTTCATTTGGCCCTGTGAGTCTGCTCCACCATTTCATCATGACTGATCCAATTTTCCTCACAGCCTCAGTCTTCTGCCTTCTCCCCAAATCTTTCCGTGCCCTGAACAATCAAGAATTTATCAACCTCTGCATTAAATATACAATAGGATCTGGCCTCCACAGTTGCCTGTGGCAAAGAATTCCAAAGATTCACTACGCTTTGGTTAAAGAAATTCCTCCTCATCTCTGTTCTAAAAGGACACCCTCCACCTCCTCTGGTCTTTGACTCTCCCACCATAGGAAACATCCTCTCCACATCCACTCAATCAAGGGGCACACTATCTACTCTACCTTGGACATTAACCTTCCAGCTGTTATATTTCAGTGATTCAGTGATGCTTGCAACATTATACCTGCCAATATAATATTATACTTGCCAACTGTGCTGCAAGTTCATCCACCTAATTCCATATACTGCACACATTCAAATACAACACCTTCAGTCCTGTATTAACCCTTTTCAATTTTGTCCACATTATACATCGACTGTAATTTTGCCTTACCAACAGCTTCTCCTCACTAAAAATTGCCTGTTTGTAAACAAGCTACCTCATCTTCAGCACTATTATCCACCTTCCCTACGATACTTCTTGCTTGAAATATATACAGCTCAGGGCACCAGTTGCTCAACGTTTTGATTCCTAACTTAGTCTGAAGTCATCCCAACACCTGCCTGCACAATCTCTCCATTATCTGTTCTGGTACTCTGTTTCCCATTCCCCTGTAACTCCAGCTTAAACAAACCTTCCTGCTAGGATTTAAGTCCCCCTCCATTTCAGGTGCAAACTGCCCCTTCTGTACAGGTACCACGTTCCCTAAAAGAGAGCCTAATTATCCAAAAATCTTATGACCTCCCTGTTGCACCAGTCACGTATTAAATTGTACAACCTTCCTAGTTCTAGCCTCACTAGCACAGGTATCAATCCTGAGATCACAACCCTGGAGGTCCTACCCTTTAACTTAACACCCAACTCCCTGAACTCCCTCTGCAGAACCTCATCACTCGTCCTACCCATGTCATTGGCACCTACATAGATCATGACTCTTGGCTGTTTGCCTTTCCACTTAAGAATGCCAAGGGCTCAGTCTGAGATATCCTGGGCCCTGGCACTCGGAAGGCAACATACCACCTGGAAATCTCGCTTTTGCCCACAGACTGTGCTTGGGCCCCGACACGTGTCGCCATTCTTCCGGCACCAACATAGCATGCCCACAACTTTCTAATCCTAATGTCTGTGGAACGTGGGAGAGAATCAGAGCACCCGAAAGAAAGCCATACAGTCACGAGGAGAACACACAAACTCCTTACAGACAGCAGTGTTAATTGACTCCTGATCACTAGCTCTGTAAAACATTCCAGCTGCTACACTACTATGCAGCCCACTTCCTGCAATGCAAAGTGCTGCCATTCCATGTCACAGCCAAAGAGCACTATTGGTCAACTGGTAATAGGCAAAGATACAGTTAAAAGAATTTAAAAGGAAGATACTCTGATTCCTAAAAAAATCTGTCCATGGCAAAAATCAGAACTATTATAGAAAACTCACTATTTAGTTAGACAAGTTTCTCCCTGCACCCAATTCAGCACCTTAAGCTGTCACTCACTCCACTAACGGTATACTGCAGCTGCAGCCTATACGAGCCAAAATTACAGTGCAGCAAATTGCAAGGCTTATTTGATATATGACTGTGTCCATGTATTTAACTATGACTGCAGAAGCTCTGTATGGCGCACTCCCTTTCTTTCCAAGAACAGTGAAATTTGAGCAATAAACACAGGGAATAGCCACAATATAAATAAATGAAGTTCATTCAACCATTTCTGGGATCTTATCTTCCTCAAAAATACGCCTTTGTTCTACCAGGAGATAGAAAAGACTTTCTGCAGAGTATTCTCCCCGGTAGCCTTGACATTTCAACCCAAGGCTCATGAGCAGTGTGTTTCAGGCCGTTCAGACAAGTTCATTCCTCGAAATAGCAATGGATTTTCTGGGTTTGATGACAGTACTTTGCAGCTTTGATCCATCACGGTCAGATCAGTGAAACAGATTCCAAAGTTTGTGCTTCTTCAGTCTGTAATCCTTGTTGCTCGTTCTGCAAAAAAGACTCATTTCATTCTATAAGGCTATAAGACCAGAAGACCATAATTAATAAAAGCAGAATTAGCTCTTTTGCCCCATTGAGTCTGCTCCACCATTTCAGCATGACTGATCCATTTTTCCTCTCAACTGTAATTTCTTGGCAGCAAAAAATCATTTGCTTAAAGTTAAATAAAGCACTATACCTCAAATGGTACATCATCTGATTGTACCAAGAAATAATTGATCTCAAATATCACAACTAAGTTTTCGTAATTGCACAGTTGGAACATTTACTCATTCCAGGAATACCTACCATGTATCATCATTCCAGGTTCCATGAAAGTGGAACTGATGCAGCTAAAAATTAGTAAAACAATAAATTAAGACCAGTCAGCACAACCTGAACAGCTTCAAAATGGAAACAGCAAAATTATAAAAATATAATTATAACATTAAGACATATGCAACAGACTCTGAGAATCTGCAGAGCTCACATTAACAGAAGTGCCAGAAATAAAGAGTGATTGTTCTTCAAAAATGGTTCAGCATTAGCTCCAGATTTTGTTGCCAACAAGGCTTGACACCACAAAGTGAATGTTAAAATAAAAGAGAAGTACTTCCATTGTTTTCTCTGACTGAATTCTGAGGGAGTTTTCATGCATACTGTAGGATAAACAATAGTCACTCAAAGGCCTGTATTAGCAATTCAGTCATTCTAATGCAGAGCTGGTGACAAATGGGGATTCCATGGGACCCGTATGCACCCGTCTGTCATTCTTTTTTAGATTAGCAGTGTGTTCTTGTTTCTGGAGTTGCATATTTTCTTTTGAGATAGCTTCTGTCCGAAAAGCAGCTAATCCCTCTTTGTGGCAAACAAGACACCTACACACAGCTCAGCTTTGTATGCTCGATGCAGCACCACCTGCTATCAGAATTTGGATGCAAACCATGCTTTTTTGGTCTACTGAAGAGCTTACTTGTTCTGATATTTATGCTTTTCCTCTAGTGCCTGGCCACCAACAGCACCTGTTACAGTTTGGGTTTCTACCCTATCCCTCCAGGTCCATGCTGATAAATAGATAACATACATTGTTCTCTGGCATTGTTGAGTGAACAAACATTCTAAACAGACTATAAGATTAGTCCAATAACTTGTTAGTGCTGCAATGACAGATTTTAACCATCATGCTTGATCTCCATCCTTCCAAGTAACTACAAATACTACAAGTTCATTTCAAGATACTCACATTTCAGATCCTGCAGCGATGTATGTGTGAAAATTTAACAGTTAACTACTTGTTTCCACCAACTACCCTCCCCCTTTCCCCTGCCCCTTCATCAAAACCCCATTCCTTTTGTGTCAAAATGCCGAACAGTGAGGGCAAAGGTCAGCCTGTCAGCTCAATGGACTAACAATGGTGTTAAATATCCTCCCATCAGGAATAGTTTCATTCACTTAAATCATGATTTAAGAAATATGATTGCAACTATAGGAGAGTTAAGGTATTTCAGGAGCTGTATTTCAGTATATATGTACGATAAAGCTACCCTTCCCAAATAAAACCCATTCATGAATAAAAACCGTTTAATTAGACATTTATCTTGTACCATTTTGATTGCAAAATGCATCAGATCAAATGATTATGTATCTGCTGAAGGAATCTATTTGCAACACTGGATGCTCAAGAATATTTAAATTATAGCATAGATACAAGTCTACTGAATTCTTATTGCATTTCTCATTTATTAAATTACTCACTCAACAAGACTCCATGAAATAATAGCTGTCAAATGTATAGTGCTGATAACCAGGGAATATATCAATATGTAAATAGGAAATTACAAGTAATGTAGTGGAAGTTTCTGAGTCAATTACCTTAAATATCCTTGTGGATTATTTTTAAGCTTTTCAATGGAGCATAACTGGCCTGTTAGTGAGACTGTAGCACTTCTGCAAGATTTCTTCTACATTCACCCAATCTCTGCCAGCCTATGATATTTCATTTGCCTACTGTTTCCTTAACCTGCGGGTTTTGGCCCGACACGTCATCACTACCTCCTCCCATAGATGCTGTCTGGCTTGCTGAGTTCTGCCAGCATTTTGTGTTTTTATCAACCTAACTTCAGACTGTTTCACTTACCAAGCTCTTCAAATCTTTCTTACCAGTAAGAAGGATTTTGAGGTTTTGGTAAGTGAACCAGACTGAAGCTAGGCTGATATGGAGGCATATATGGAGTTCAATCTATTAAACCCAGGATCCAAGTTCCACCCCGGGTCAGTTCTGGATTAGATTAATGCAGACTCACCCAAACTAAGTTCAGATGGCTCACTTCCTGTACTCTAACTCACCAATAGTTGATAACCAGCCCGTAGTTCACTGATAGGCCAGACAATTACCCTGCTGAATGCCACAGACAAGTTTCAAACGCTTGTCAATTATTGGCATTCAAGAGGTCATGTGACCTGCCTTCACTGTGCTCATGATGTATAATGGTTTTCCAGCCCATGGAAACATATAACAGGGCAGGTAGGAAGGTGTGTTGATAATCGGGGAATTGAGTTCAGGAGCAGCAAGCAGCTCTATAAAACCTTGGTTAGACCACACTTTGAATGTTGTGTTCAGTTCTGCTCACCTCTTTTTAGAAAGGATGTAGAAGCTTTAGAGAGGGTGCAGAGGAGATAAAAGTGTAGAAGATGATAAGAGGCACAAATGGAGAGGACAGCCAGAGACGTTCTCCCAGGGCTGAAACAGCAAATACCCAGAGATATAATTTTAAGGTAATAGAGGAAAGTAAAGTGAGACTGTCAGAGATAAGTTCTTTTTTTTTAACAGAGTGGTGGGTGCATGGAATGCTCTGCCAGAGGTGGTAGCAGGGGCAGATAAATTAGGGGCATTTAAGAAAATCTTAGGTGCATGAATGATAGAAAGGTGGAGAACTATGAAGGAGAGAAGAGTCAGATTGATCTTACAGTAACTTAAAAGGTCAGCACAACATCATGGGTCGAAGAACTTGTACTGTGCTGTTGTATTCTGTATCCTTTGTTCTATGTTCTATATCTCAATTATGTCATTTATTTGGAATATGGGGTCAGAAGAAGGGGCTTCATCCCCAACAACAGCAGATATTATGATATGTCCAGTGTCAATGTTATCCATGCCAACCTGCTGGAAGGAAGGATATTTTAAAAATAACCTTGCTCTTGTCTTTATGTTCTACCAAAATGACGTGCTGTTCACATGGCTCAACTGAAACCCTTGATATTTGTAATATACAAAAAAATGGTGATGTTATAGACATCAAGAAAGATTTGCTCAGGCATGATTCAAACTAATTGAAAAGTTGGGTGAAAAAATGGAATTTAATTCTGAGAACTGAGATAAACAAGGGTAGAGTGCTCGCAGCAAAATATAGGTTCTGAAGGAGTTTCGAGGATCAGATGAAGGTAGGAATCCAGATCCATAGATCCATGAAAGTAGCCACAGAGGTAGATAAAGGGTGATGGCATCATATGGGATGCTAACCTTCATTGACTGTGGCACAGAATTCAAGAGTTTGGATATAATTATATCCAATTATAATGTTATAATTATACAAAATGGTGAATTTTGCCTACAGTTCGGCTCATCTCACAACAGAAACCATTTGATGAGCAAGAAGACAAAGGGGAGTCGCCAGGATGTTGCCTGGATTGGAGCATTACAATTATCAGGAGAGCTGGTTTTAATTTTCTCTGTAGCAGGAGAGGCTGAGGGATAGCCTGACAGGTGATATATGAAGTTGGGAAGGGGATAAATAAAGTAGTTAGTTCAAAACTTTATTCCATGGTAGGAATGAGTAAGACAAGAGGATGTAGATTTATAGCATGAGGGGTCAGTTTTAGCGGGTATACCAAGGGGATTATTTCTCTACCCAGAAGGCAGTTGGAGTCTGGAATGTGCTGCCTGAAGACACGTGGAGACAAACATTCTCTTCACATTCAAGCATCTAATCAGTATTTGAGTCACCCCAAGACCTAGAAGGCTATGGACTTAATGCTGTGAAATAGGAATAGTTTAGCTCAGAAAATTGTATGGTATAAGCATCGTGGGTCCAAGAATTAATTTCTACATGGTACAACTCTGAAGCAAATCACATCTTGATCAAAAATAAAGTTAGTTCCATAGATTGAATGGCACTACACTTCAAAGCTCTGGAAATTAGTCCAGGTGGTTCCTGTGAACAAATAATAGTGTTTCAAAGGGGTAGTATATGACAGTTCTTTACTAGAAATAACTTTACCTTCCTCAGAAATCATTGGGACTTGTTGAACAACAGCTGGCTAACTAATAGTGGGGTGTGTTTATTTAACTGAGCCTAGCCATGTGCTCAACTGAGGTCACACACCATGGCTTTCCTGTAGTTACTATCAGATGGATGATAAGTGGGACCCTACTGTCTTCATCTCGTACTTAAGACCACTGCTACAAAGGCCAAGAATGATGTCATGTTGGATCAGCAAGTGAACAAGGATGCTTCTATCTAGATGGGTCAGCAATTCATAAAGGAACCATTGTGCAAATTGGTGCACAAAGAAATAAAGAAATGGGATTCACATCATTCATTATATAAACTACTAAATCATGACACAGATAATACTCTGGATGATTTGCATTTAAACATCTCCTGAAAAATGGTTTTCTTTTGTACCGATGGCACATGGTAAATCTGCTTACTGGTTAAGGATGTTTTTCATTTATCTGCATAAAGCAGTTTAGTAATGACTTCAATTTGTGCCAATAATTTTCCATCCATCCCTTACTCGGCACCTATTCTGCACTAACAACAAACCAGAGTGACAGACGTGATCAATCCTTCAAAGCTAGCCAAGTGGAAACAGGTAAATGAGCTTGTCAGGCATAGCCAAGGAATAATGATTGCATTTTCAGATATGTTTTCAGAACCCCAATGGCAAAAATCATTTACCATACTCACAATCAGATCATAAACAAATAGGAACCAATTTTAACCTAAATTGAAGGCCTAGATAGAGTGAGCATATATACAATGAGCTCTGCCACAAGAAAGCAGAATCCTTCACTAAGGACCCCACCATCCAGTCCATAATCTCTTCTCACTGCTGCCATCAGGAAGGAGGTACAGGATTCCTAGGTCCCACAATACCAGGTTAAGGAACAGTTTTTACACTGGACAACAAATTTTTTCAAAAGTTTTGCTTCTTCAACATTTTTTCTGGTTATTTTTAGACCATTTGATGCTGAACACAAATATAATTTATGACTACTTGTATCACATGGGTTTTTGGAGAAACTAGAAATTGACTTTTATTGAATAGAATGGATTTAATTGCATGATGATGCTGTTGCTTTCCAATAGTTCAACTAAGCTAAAAATGTGTTGTTGATTAGACATTGTTTGTACTCAATGTCTGAGGCTACTCAATTAAATGTCCAACAATAATCAGCCAGTATTGATGGATTTCAATTGTCTTGTTACACTTTCTCCATGACCACAATATCCTGGGTGAAACCTTTCATCATACTCGTCACTGACAGTGCCAAGATTTGCAGGGAAGAAGTCTATTTAGTGACATGTCACACTTCATAGTTTTGAATGCTTGAAGCATGTCGTCAACCAGCTGCAAGCAGATTGGTGCTCTGTAGTTGCCAAGAAACTTTTCAGCAACATCCTTGAATGCCTTCCATGTGATTTTCTCCTGTCCCACTAGAAGTTCTTTGAATTGCCTAACATTGATGACGTGTTTGATTTATGGACCAACAAAAATGCCTTTCTTTAATTTAGCATCAGTTATTCTGACTTGAATTATGAATTGAAATAACAATTATAGGTGATTTCAAAAAAAATTGTGCAATAGGGAAATTTCACGGTGATTTTCATGATCATCAGCCCAGAATTCATAAGATACACCCAAAGGTATTCAGGAAGCAAACTATTTGTTGTCCAGTGTTATCCTTCTTCAGGATGCTGAACCAAAGTAAATAACTTCACTCACATCAACACTAAACTGATACTTCCCATCTATGCTGGGTTGTGCATCGAGCAAGCAGCTCATTTACAAGGATTCTACATCTCTTCACAATATTATTTATTATAATTATTCATCTTTCTTTTGTATTTGCATAGTTTATCATCTTTTGCACATTGGTTGTTGTGCATTTTGGTTTGTATGGAGTATTTTTCCTTGATTCTGTGGTGTTTCTGTGTATCTATTGTGAATGTCTGCAAGAAAAAGAACTTGTGCATTTTAGCATAGTGACATATACATACTGTGACAATAAATTTACTTTGAACTTTAAATATGAACTTAAAGTGGAGAGAATGTTTCAGATAGTGGGATAGTCTAGGACCAGAGTAGAAGGACATTTTTTCAGGAATAGATGAAGAGGGACCTCTTTTACCTATATCCTCCTTCTCCTCACTGGCACATCGAGTGGCAACCTTGCTGTTTCTTTAACGCTTATCTGTTTTTTCGAGGGCGAGTTGGTAGCTCAATGCTCAACCCAGCATGGATGGAAGCTGGTTGGATTTGAACCCAAGACTCCTTGCCTTTAAGTCTGGTGCAAATGCCACAACACCACTGACAGACTCTTTTCCCAAAGATTGAAAGGTTTTTTATCAATAAACATATTGATGGTTACTAGGAGAAGGCAGGGGTACAGGGTTGAAAGGGATAATAAATCAGCCAGGATCAAATGACTTAATTTTGCTCCTATGCTTTATGGTCTTACCCAGTTTGCTAGGAGAGAGGGGATTCAGCTGGCTGCTGGTTACCCAAAAGTAAATCTGATGCAATGGTCAATGTTTTTATATTCTATTCTCCTTGAAATAAATGCCAACATTGTATTTGCCACCTTTACCACAGTATTAAACCGTAGAATAACTTTCTGGGAGTCTTGCATGAGGACTCCTAAGTCCCTCTGCACCTCCGATGTTTGGACCATTTCCCAATTTAGATAATAGTCCACACTATTGTCTCTTTTGCCAAATGCATCATCACATATTTCCCAGAACTATATTTCCTCTGACACTTCTTTGACCAATATTCCAATTTGTCTAAGTTCTGCTGCAATCACATTGCTTCATCAGCACTACCTACCCCTCCATCTATCTTCATATCATCTGCAGATTTTGTCACAAAACCATCAATTTTATTATCTAAATCATTGATAGACAATGTGAAAAACAGAGGTCCCAATACTGACCCCTGAGGAACACCACTAATCATGAGCAGCCAACCAGAAAAGGCCCCTTTTATTCCAACTCGCTGCCTCCTGCCTGTCAGTCATTCCAATATCCACGTTGGTATCTTTCCTGTAACGCCATAGGATTTTATCTTATTAAGCAGCCTCATGTGTGGCACCTTATCAAACGCCCTCTGAAAATCCAAGTAAATGACATACACTGCCTCTCCTTTGTCCATCCTGTTTGTTAATTCCTTGAAGAATCTAACAGGTTCGTCAAGCAAGATTTTTACAGAAACCTTGACTTATTTTATTATTAGACTCCAAGTACCTGGAAACCTCATCCTTAATAATAGACTCCAACACATTCCCAACCACTGAGGTTAGGCTAACTGGTCAATAATTTCCTTTCTTTTGCCTTCCTTCCTTCTTAAAGAGTGGAGTGACATTTGCAATCTTCCAGTCCTCTGGAACCATGCCAGAATCAAGTGATTCTTAAAAGATGAAGTCAAGTCAAGTCAAGCCAAGTCACTATTTATTATCACTTCGACCATAACTGCTGGTACAGTACACAGTGAAAACAAGACAACGTTTTACAGGACCATGGTCCTATATGAAACAGTACAAAAACTGCACTGAACTATGTAAAAACAACACAGAAAAAACTACACTAGACTACAGAACTACCCAGGACTGCATAAAGTGCACAAAACAGTGCAGCCATTACAATAAATAATAAACAAGACAATAGGCACAGTAGAGTGCAGTAAGTTGGTGTCAGTCCAGGCTCTGAGTATTGAGGAGTCTGATGGCTTGGGGGAAGAAACTGTTACATAGTCTGGTTGTGAGAGCACGGATGCTTCAGTGCCTTCTTCCAGATGGCAGGAGGGAGAAGAGTTTGTATGAGGGGTGTGTGGGGTCCTTCATAATCCTGTTTGCTTTTGGATGCATTATGTGGTGTAAATGTCTGTAATGGCGGAAAGCGAAACCCTAATGATCTTCTCAGCTGACCTCACTATCCGCTGCAGGGTCTTGCGCTCTGAGATGGTGCAATTTCCGAACCAGACAGTGATGCAGCTGCTCAGGATGCTCTCAATACAACCCCTGTAGAATGTGATGAGGATGGGGGGTGAGAGATGGACTTTCCTCAGCCTTCGCAGAAAGTAGAGCCGCTGCTGGGATTTCTTTGCTATGGAGCTGGTGTTGAGAGACCATGTGAGATTCTCCGCCAGGTGAACACCAAGAAATTTGGTGCTCTTAACGATCTCTACCGAGCAGCCATCGATGTTCAGCGGGTAGTGGTCGCTCCATGCCCTCCTGAAGTCAATAACCATCTCTTTTGTTTTCTTCACATTCAGAGACAGGTTGCTGGCTCTGCACCAGTCCGTTAGCCACTGCAGCTCTTCTCTGCATGCTGACTTGTCATTCTTGCTGATGAGAAACACCACGGTTGTGTCATTGGCGAACTTGAAGACGTGGTTTGAGCTGTGTGTTGCAGCACGTGACTAGTGCATCCTTTATTTCTTCAGCAACCTCTCTCAAGACTCCTGAATGCAGTTCATCTGGTCCAGGTGACTTATCATCTTCAAGACCTTTGAACTTGCCTAGCACTTTTTCCTTTATAATAGCAATAGCATTCACTGCTGTTTCCTGACACTCACGGACCTCTGGCACACTGTTAATGTCTTCCACAGTGAAGACAGATGTAAAGGACCCATTAAGTTCATCTGCCATTTCTTTGTCCCCCATTGCTACCTCACCAGCATCATTTTTCGCATGGTCCAATATCAACTCCAACCTCCTTTTTATTCTTTATATAACTGAAAAAAATTGGTATCTTGCTTTATATTATTTGCTAATCTGCCTTCATAATTTCATCTTTTCCCTTCCTTTGGTTTTTTTAGTCGCCTTTTGTTGGATTTTAAAAGTTTCCCAAATCATCTAACTTCCCACTCATTTTTGCTACCATATATGCCCTTTCCTTGGATTTTATGCAATCCTTAACTTCTTTTGTCAGCCACAGTTCTTTAGTCCTGCCACTTGAGAACTTTTACTTCTGTGGAACATATCTATCCTGTGCCCTGTGAACAATTCCCAGAAACTTCAGCCATCTCTGCTCTGCCGTCATCCCCACCAGTATCCTCCTCCAACCCACCTGGGCAAGTTCCTCTCTCATACCGCTGTAATTCTCTTTATTCCATTGAAATAATGATACATGTCATTTGTGCTTCTCCCTCTCAAAATGCAGTATGAATTCAATCATATTTTGATCATTGTCTCCCAAGGGTTCCTTTGTGTTCAGCTCCCTAATAAGATCTAGGTTATGACACATCACCCAACCTTTCCCCAAGTAGGCTCAAGCACAAACTGCTCTAAAAAGCCAACTCATAGGCATTTAACAAATCCTTTCTCTTGCGATCTGACACCAACCTGATTTTCCCCAATCCCCTTGCATATTGATATCCCCCATTACAATTGTGTCATTACCCGTATTACATACTTTTTCCAGCTCCCTTTGCAATCTCAACCCCACATCTTGGCTAATATTTGGAGGCCTATATATGATATATACAAGAAAGAATCAGCCATTAAAACAGTGAGGAGCATCCAGGAGTTCAGTGCCTGTAGCTATTCTAATGAACTGATTTGAGCATAAGGGTACAGTGGTACCTTAGCCACCATCTCAATGTGCAGATTTTTTCTGCTTTCTCCAACTGTCTTTGGAAACCTAAAGGGGCCTCTGGACCTAGTGTCATAAGGAAAGATCAGCATAGGCTTGTGCAGCAGAGACCTTTTCTCACAAAATTGATTGAATTTTTTGAGCAAGTGTTAAAGTTGATGAATGGAAATAGGGTAATGGATGTTGCTTGCATAGACTCTCACAAAGCACTTGGCAAGATCCTTTATGCAAGAAATTAAGTCACTTGGAATCCAGGTAAATTGGATATAAATTGGTCTCTTCATAGATTTGTCAACCTCCTAGTCTTCAATGAAGAAATTTAGGCCAACAGTCAACTCAATGAAAATTATACTCATCTTTAAAAAGTGCAAAATAAGTTGAGAATAAATTAAGTGGGAGACTTCAACCCATCAGAGACAACGCATAAAATTAGTGTAAATCATATCATGGTGAGTACTTCTTGACCTGGTATCAGGTATTGCAAAATTCAGAACATACACTTTAAAGTACTTTGAAAATTGTTCAGAAATATGTTGAATGTGATATATTTTGTTAACTGGCAATTCTGGGGAAGTAATTGAGTGGCACTCCTTTGATTAAAGTGCGATGATATCAATGAGATTGCAGAGATACTGTGCTTTCTTCAAATCAATCAAATCCAGCTAGCCAAACTGCCCTTCCTCAGTAAGCTTTGCATCAGCTGCCTAACCCAGTAATTTATTTGTTATTCATTTATGTATTTAGAGATTTAGTATTTATAGATTCAACAGGACCTTCTGGCCCAATGAGCTGTGCCACCCAGCAACCCATTTATCTTACCCTAGCCTAATCACAGGACTACTGGGGGCAAGCTCCCATTGGTTATTAAATCCTCTCAATGCTACGCTGCTCAAATAGCCTCTGACAGTGAAGTCCAGCTCCTGGCCTTCATGTGTGGCTTAGCTATTAAGCCCAGTGGAACCATTTCTACTGACAGGAGAAGGGGCAAGGTCGGGTTACTGCCACCTTAAAACCAGTCACTTCAGGCAGATTGGGCTCATTAGCTGTGGTTGGCAGCTCAACTAGGAGAAAGAAAACTCTGATTTCAAACCTCCCCTGCCTTGCTGCTGTACCTATTCATGGGGAAGGCTTCAAGAGTAAACCCCGAGGGAAAAATCCAGAGCTGGAGTCCCTAAAGTAGCCCTACATTGAGTTCAGTGTTGACAGGCAAATCCTGCGAGCTGCTGGTACTGAACTGTATCCATCTTTGCCATTCCTTTAGGTTCATCAGATGTGTGGAGTGGGGGAGCTTGCTCTCCATATCGTACTGCCCAAGCTTGCGTATCTAGACAGCTGGGATATAATATCAATGGTCAAACCTGACTGACGAAGGCCCTCAGCTCAACCTCAATCACAGGAGAATTTAAAATGACTAATGAACCTACTAACCAATACATCTTCAGATTTTGGGAGGAAACTGGTGCACCTGAAGAAAACCCTTGCGGTGTGGGAAGAACGGACAAACAGTTAACTCTTACTTTTTGAAATCGCCAGAATGCTTCATCTGCTTTCAATATTCATGTCACTCCTGCAGGATTTACTTATCCATTTCACTGCAATGGTTTACTCTCTGAAAGCATATTTCCTATAACAGCAGGATTGGCAGATGAGTTGCATATGGGAGTCTCCTTGGAAACAAAGGCACTCACAGAAGCAGGCCTGAGAACGCATCAAACGAAAAAAGCAGCAATGCAATTATTCCATAACATTCCAAGAAATGCATTCAAAATATAATTCTTTCTGACTAACACATTGAAGTAAATGCCAGTCTAAAAAGGAACTTGTGCAGCAAGATACATTTCTTCTCCATGAGGACTGTATTTCCATTCGACATCCAGAACAAGCTGCGATCTCTTTGCTTAAAGCCAATGAATTTCAAGTGCAAAGATTTACTCACAAACACTCCAAGCTGATGCCGATTTGGGATTATTTCTTCAAGAGCTTCAGTGAGGTTGGCAAATGCAGCTCACCAGTTTCATGGCAATGAAGTCAGAGACTCAGTTTTTAAACATTCCCCTAGACTAGGGTCCCCAACCTGGGGTCCACGTATCCTATGCTTAATGTTATTGGTCCATGGCATAAATACGGTTGGTACCCCTGTCCTAGACCATATCATTTAGCATTAAGTATGTTCTAAGATACTTTGTAAATCCCAGTCTGACAAGACATTGTGGTCATAATATATGCCTCCCTTTGTCAAATGCCTTTTCACTGTTCATTCAAAATGTGCCAGTATTCTTACACATTGATCTTATCCTTTTTACTTTCAGAAGAGAGGACAGAACATGAGAAAAGTGCAATAGAATTGACAGATATGAAGGTCAATGACCTGTGGATGAGCGAAGTTTTGGCTTTCTTAGCCACAGGAAGTTCTTTCTCTGCTAACTGATGGCAACAATTAATCACATCCCCTGCTGCCTCTCCACATTGTCAGTGACACTTACCAGCAAGTGAAATGATTTGTAAAATATTCTTACTACGGCAGTTGCAATTCATAGTGTTTGCCCAGAATCGGACACGTTCCTGCATACCAGTATTCATGGTCACTCAGCAACTTCAATTCAATGCATTAAAGTCCCTTAAGATTGATTGAAAACTCCCGGATAACTTAATTGGCTCATGCATCTGTTAATGAGCCCTTTACCTCTGAGAGAGAATCTCACTTTGACCGGCATTATTGACAGCAAAGTTGTGAATCAATCATCTGAAGTTCTGCAAAATCTTTGTAGAGATTCCAATAGAAAGAAGTTGAGGGCATTGTGACTTTGCCATCCAATTCAAGGTAGAATTACCAGGTTAGCACGTTCCAGAAGTCTGAGCCTCCTCAGACTCTGGTATCCTGACTGGTTGAGATGTTTATTGAGTGTTTCAGATATGGCTGTTTACAGATCTCTTCTCACCCAGGGCTGCATGCCACTGAAGGGCAGACTTAAAATCTGGCATCCTCTACAAGGAGTCTCTGTACATCCTCCCCGAGGAAACCGTGTGGTTTCAACTGGTCCACCAGATTCCTCCCACAGTGCAGAAACCTACCGGGTAGCTTAATTGGTCATTGTAAATTGTCTGGTGATTTGGTTAAGGTTAATCAGGTTTGTCAGGATTTGCTGAGGTGGTGTGGCTGAAAGGGCCTACTCTGCACTGTATCACTAAATAAATAAATCACCCAAAGGTGCCATATCCTTACTTTGATTTCACAGTCTCCCAGGAAGCCGAGTCCAAGGGTGGACGTGCAGCTAATTTGAAATTCATATTTAGTTTGATTTATCACGTGTGCTGTCCATCAAAACCTTCATTGTTTGCATCAACAGCCAGCACACTCAAGGACGTGCTGGGACAGCCCGCGAGTGTTGCCACACATCCTGGTGCCATCAATGGATGCGCCCAATATTAAGTGGAACAAAACTAGCAGCAGCAACAAGAATAACAAAACAAGCCCAATTCCCATTTGCCCACCACCACCCCTCCCCCAACATACACCTATAGCCTTGGCCCTGGACTCTCAAATATTGGGCCTCCAACTTTGGACTTCATTCATCTCTGGGTATTGACCCCATGATTACAACCTAAGACTCACTGACCTGTGAATTCCTGATCTCAGTGCCTGCTCATCCTCCCCACCTCTGGAATCATTGACCTTTGACCCTGGAGCATTCCAAACTGAACTGTAAACGACTCCTACCCAGACTCTTCATATACTGTCTGAACCTCTAACTTTCCCTTATCCCTGTCCCTAAAACTTCTACTGTCCCAAAACTATCCATACAACCTTTAAAAAAAGTCAAACATGACATCAATGGAAATCACTGCTTGCTGCCAACCTAGGCATATTGCTCAAATTGAGGCATTGATCCTTTTTTGCCTGAGATGTTTATTTCTATAAATTAATCAGAAAAATGCACTTCTCAGAATGTTACAGAATAACAGTGCTGCTTCTTTTTTTGTCTCAAAGATCTCAAGGTCTTTGGCAAATTATTTTTGACTTTATACCGTAACGCTTAATGAATAATGTAAACAACAGAGAACGCTTAATTAAATATATTTACAATATTACTAAAATATAACTGAAATAATAAACATAAAACACTTATCCCCGCTTAGCTAAAAATTCTAACTCAATATGGAATGCATTGCACCTGCATACACAGTATATGTACTACATAATACAATCAGAATCAGGTTTATTGTCGTGAAATTTGTTAACTTAGCAGCAGCATTTCAATGCAATACATAATGTAGAAGTGAGATAAAAATAATAATAATAAATGAGTAGTTCAATTATGGTATATGGATATTGAATAGATTTTAAAAAGTGCAAAAAACAGAAATACTGTATATTAAAAAAAGTTAGTGTCCAAGGGTTCAATATCCATTTAGGAATCGGATGGCAGAGGAGAAGAAGCTGTTCCTGAATTGCTGAGTGTGTGCTTTCAGGCTTCTGTACCTCCTACCTGATGGTAACAGTGAGAAAAGGGCATGCCCTGGGTGCTGGAGGTCTTTAATAATGGACGCTGCCTTTCTGAGACACCGCTCCCTGAAGATGTATTGGATACTTTGTAGGCTAGTACCCAAGATGGAGCTGACTAGATTTACAAACTTCTGCAGTTTCTTTGATCCTGTGCAGTAGCACCAACCCCCCACCCCATACCAGACAGTGATGCAGCCTGTCAGAATGCTCTCCACTGTATATATGCAGAAATTTTTGAGTGTATTCGTTGATGTACCAAATCTCTTCAAACTCCTAATGAAATATAGCCGCTGTCTTGCCTTCTTTCTTCTTTATAACAACATCGATATGTTGGGACTAGGTTAGATTCTCAGAGATCTTGACACCCAGGAGATTGAAGCTGCTCACTCTCTCCACTTCTGATCTCTCTATCAGGATTGGTATGTGTTCCTTCCTCTTACCCTTCCTGAAGTCCACAATCAGCTCTTTGTCTTACTGGCGTTGAGTGCCAGGTTGTTGCTGTGGCAACACTTCACTAGTTGGCATATCTCACTCCTGCACGCCTTCTCGTCACCACCTGAGATTCTACCAACAACAGGAACTTCCACCCGTAGCAGTGAGAGGTTGAAAATGTCCTTGAATACTCCCACTAGTTGGTTGGCACAGGTTTTCAGGTCCTTACCAGGTATTCCATCGGGACCTTCCAGCTTGCAAGGGTTCACTCTCTTTAAAGACAGCCTAACATTGGCTGTCTTACAATTACTGGTATAGACATCAGCAGAATACTAAATTTTAAATGGTCACATTCAGACCTAAAGATTTAATCGCTGTGGAGCATTTTTTATTCTTGTGGGATAAACAGATTTCCTGACAGGTGAGGGTTGGGGAGGGCCACTCTGCTTGGCAGAAGGGATTTGTGGCTGTGAGATAATCTCAGGTTCTTGAACTTCCTCTATGATGGTTGTGGGATTTGACTCTGAGACAGCAGAAAGTGGTTCTGCCAGCTCTGGACACATCTTCATCCCAAACAGTGCATGGCAAGCTGCTCGATCTGCTGATCTATCCCAGGCCAGCAGACAAGCTTTGAGACAAGACTTTCCCTCTGACCACGCCTGGATGACTGGCATACAGCTCCTTCAATATAAACTTTAGGCTTGGAAGGTAAAACAGTTCTCAATTCCCACATAAGCCAACCCTACCATTAAAGGCAATCTCAGCACTGGTAAAAATGGGAAAACTGGTGTTTCTGCTGCACATTCCAGCCATTTGGGTGGCCACGTAGACCTGAGATGTGTAGAGTCTTATCTGATTTCCCTTTGGATCTCTGCTGTGTAGGGAGACTCTCAATTTACATTAGAGAGAATACGCCACCAATAACACTACCATCCTGGTAACACTGAGGGCCTGGGTAGCCTTGCGGCATTTGATCCATAGCTTTCTGTCAGAGTGCAAGTGCAGATATTAGTCCAAAAATAACCCTTGTTAGAGTTTATGGTGAGAAGCATCGGAATCTTCTTCCAGCTCCATTTCTAGGCAGGCCTCAGGTAAGACCATTTTGCTGAAAAGTTTTATTCCAGACAAGTTTGCAAAGATATTCATCACCAAATAACTACAACAGCATATCACCACGGAAACCCTAACCACACCCCAATCAAAGATTCTCCCCTTGTTCTCTCAATCATTCCCTCATTTTGCTGACAACTTAAAACCAAATTGTTCACTTTTACTCAGCTCTGATGTAGAATCCTCAAGAAATGTTAACTGTTTCCCTTGCTACAGGTGCTCCCCAATTTGCTGACTGTTTCCAGTATTTTGCATTTTTTTCATTTTGACTTACATTGGGTAGAACTTCAGTCAAAGTGACTATATAACCTGTACAAACAAGCTGGATGAACTCAGCAGGTCGGACAGCATCCGTTGAAATGAGCAGTCAACATTTCAGGCCGCGACCCTTCGGCAGGACATAAGTCCTGACATGTGTCCTGACGAAGGGTCTCGGCTCGAAACTTTGACTGCTCATTTCAACGGATGCTACCCAACCTGCTGAGTTCATCCAGCTTGTTTGTACATGTTGATTTGACCACAGTATCTGCAGTATACTTTGTGTTGACTATATAACCTGTCCAATTATATCAATACTTGTGCCAAAACATTTTCATACCTTTATGCCAGTAAGAATGAACAGTGAAAAACCATACAAAGGAGTTACAGGAAATGTGCCAGCTCCTCTACGCTAGTGGCTACTCCGTGGGTTTGCTATCTATCTATTTCCTTGGATAAAATGGGGTTGAAAGTTAATTATGTTTAATGACAACGTTTACCCTCCAATGTGTCAATAGCTTTGGGAGGAATAAAGGAATAAAATCAAAGCAGTTGTTCCAGGTGCTAATATGTTCAAGACAGATGTTCCATTAATTTAAGAAGCCCAGGTCACTTAATTCAAGTTCTCGAAATTAGGAAATGTAAATGTATATTGACTTACAATGTTGATCACAAGTTACATATCCCAGGTTAGAGAGAACTCACATAACTGCCACAGCTTCTTCATTGTCCCAAGCCTATTGTTCAATATTGCCCAACGTATATAGTTTCCTCTATTCTAAATAGCATCTCTCCCAACCCTAAGTACAGATATTGCAAAATTTTCCAAACACATTGGTTAGGAAAACATCAGTTGCTGTTTATATACAGAGGAATCAGCTTTTACTAACATCAATTGATCAGAACCAATACGCTTAAAAGGAAAGCCAACATTCTTAGCCTCCGCACATTGTCACTTGGGAGGCTGGGCCTTCTTTGTACCTTGAACCACTTTGTTGCAAGCGACAGTGATATACAATAGCCATTTGCCTGGATTTACTTACACTTCAAGGACAATTCAGCTTTGTAAGAAATACCTCCAACACAACCAATTGCCATTGAAGATCTTATCTACCCTAACTTTACCTCATATGTAAATAGCCTTCGTGAAGAAGAAACATCCACATAAGAGGCACTTTGACCTGGTAGTCAGAAATCTGTGATTGTCAAATCTCTAATAAATAAATGTCCAATCTGCTCTCCCAATCACAGTCAATGCCATTATGAATTTCTTAGCCTCAGGATCATTCCAGTTTGCAGCAGCTGGTACAAGCTACAAGTTAGCTTGCTGATTACCATTGCATTAAGAACTCATGGCCAAACTGCTCCCCAGATAAGGAGACTTCATCTATTTCTCCTTTGTGGGAGGTGGCAGACAGGGAACAAGTAGTTGTAGTCATACTATTTCCCACAAAGTACAAACCCCAATGTTCTGCACTATGATCTTTAGAGTGCCTAATGAAAACTGACAAAAATTCATTAACAATCTCCAACCTGAAAGTTTAACTGTTTCACATCCCACAGATGCTGAATCACCTGCTGAATGTTTCCAGCATTTTCTGCTTTTGATTTATTAAAACAGAATGAATTCTCTTTTGGTCCAAAAAGTGGTAGGCCATCAGAGGAACTTTGGAAATGTCAATTCCAGGGAAGCCTACAGCTCCTGTGATTCATTCATTTCTAACTGGTTATAACTGTCTCTCATTTTAAGAAGCCACACACGAGGTTTGGGACCGGTGTTGATCCAGTTTAGAGCTGCAAACTCACCAGTCAGACAATGCTACAATGACAGCAATGTCACCGTTACAATATTCTACTGAAGCTCAGTGACAGTGGTCTACTGAAAATTCAATTTTGGCTGTTTGCTCTGCACTAATCACCACACAGAATCTCTTACACTACATAGATCGTCCATCAGATAAACTTAGCCATTTCCTGCTGAGTTGGAGCCCCTCAGTCTAAACTCCGAGCAGCAGGATCTCCATGCCAGCAATCCCTAAAGATAACATCGTTCTGGATGTGCGAGTAGTGCATTAATCCTGGAAGGTTCCCACGTGTCCCATAAGATGCAACTCTTCCTGTACACTCAAATCACTTACATATTTGTAGGGTTGCTGAAGTCATGAGAGTATTTTATAAATGGTCTTCAGTCAGTAAAATATGGTGAATACCTCCCACCTTACCCTTCAACCATAAATGATTTCCAGCAAGTTATTTAGTTCAAGATGGACCTGAACTCTTCTGAAAGCAGAGATTGAAGTTACAATTTTCAGATCCTCTGTCTCAGGGAAACACTGCAGTGGGTCTTTTAAAACAAAAACTTTATTCATTTAAGTCTTTTTTTTCCATCATTGTCCAAGCTTGTTAAATGTATCAAAGTTAGTCTTCACTGTTCAAATGAAACTTCTATCCATGAATCTCAAAGGCAAAATACTTTCATGCTATACGGCTCTTCCCAATAGCAAACGTTACATGTACTTATCAAATGACCCACTTAAGATCATTTGTAGTTAAGTACACAAATGGTTATATAGGATCTAAATGTACATAGTTCCAGAGCTTAACGATTACTATAGGCTTTAAGGGCATTTCATAATTTTCCCTGGATTCAGTGAAATACTTGAACAGCAGCTGCAAATGCTTACCATTTCATCTGATCAAGAGATGAAATGGTAGTTTCATAAATTAATTTGAAATTGCAGACAGATATCTAACAAGACAAACCATTTGCAATTGTGGACCCCCTCCCTCAGCTTCCCTACAGCTTAACAAGCTTCTTTTGTTTCCTTCTCAGTTCTGATGAAGACTCTTCCACCTGAATCATTTGCTCTTTTTCATAGATATGTCCAGATTTGCAGTTATTTTCTATTTTTATTTCAGATTCCCACAATCTGCATTTCTTATTTCCTCTGCAATCATCCCATTTTACTTTACCCACAACGCCCTCAACTTCCTCTAGATTCTACCACTCACCTACTCACCAGTAACAATTTGCAGTGGTCAATTACCAACCTGCATGGCTTTGGGATAAGAGAAGAAGCTGGAAGCCATTCAGTTACAGGGAAAATGTGCAAATTCTGCACAAACAGCCCTGGATATTAAACCATTTATTGTTTTAGTGCTCTCAACCACTTCTGGATGTCACGTGAAGTAAATGGAATTGGCTGAAGGCTGCATTCAATAATTGTGGATGCAAACACAAGAGATTCTGGAGATGCTGGAAATCTTGAGAAACATCTACAAATTACTGAAAGAACTCACCAAATCAGCATCTATGGAGAGCGATGAACAGTCATAATTTTGAGCCGAGACCCTTCATCAGGACTGAATTCTCAGTAATTATGGGGATCTCAGAAGGAAGCAAGATGAATAATCTATTCAAAGAGTTGTTGAGTTATACATTCTTAAAACAGGCCCTTTGGCCCAGTGAGTGAGAAAACTGGTATAGTTTTACGTTGCTCAGAGGCAAGGATATGGTAAACGAAAGAGGCAAGACAGGAAAGGGGGCAAAAGGAGGATGATCTAGCTTTTATGTAAGTGAATAGATGAAAATATTTTAAGGAAAAGTTTTAGCAGAGTGAATGTAGTCGAATGCCAGAGTTATGGCAATAACCCTATTATGGTGAAAACTCAGTTTGACCTATTTTGTAATATCACATAACTTTTTTGTGACTTTGGTCCCTATACAAGGAATAATTCTCTCTCAAACAAACTCCTGTCCATAACAATGAGGGTGACAGTGCTTGACCCCTTTCTTTTACAGGCAATGTGATTCTCAAGGCCAGCATCAGTAAACTTAGGGACACACTTTCTACCCTCAGGGACCATATGAGACCATGGGGAAGGAAACGGCACTCACTGGCGGCTGGGAGACTGCCTGTGCTGTTGTGTGGATGTGCCTTTAAAGACAGGCAGATGAGGCTGCAGCTGCACAGCTAAATACCACCAGCCACGGATAGTTTGAAGAACTTTTTAATAACAGACCCAGTGTCTGAAGAAGCATTGGATTGCACAAAAGATTCCAACAATGCCATTTTAAATGGTTCTATGGAACATGCTGATCTTTTTAGAGCTTTTAAAGCATGTTGGGAAGCAAAACAACAACAGTTCAACACTTTAAAAATGACACAAATGAAATTCAGAGTCATTAAATTTATTTCCACCCTCCGCCTCCTCCTCTTTTTATCTGCAGATGGTTCCTGGTTTTCTAAGTGTTTTCATTGTTCATTCTTTTTTTTATTCCTAGCATCTGCAATATTTTGATATAATTGGCAAAAGGCCAGTTGGCTCATGGAGGCTTATCATGTTCCTCTTATTTGCTTTCCGAAGCCTGGAGATTGCTTTTTCCCCCAATATCGTTCCTGTAAATCCATCCAACTTACAGTCAGAAGCATCATAAAAGCTTTTCTCTGCACATTTTCTAATGAATATACATTCCCTTTTTTGCACAGGGTGGAATATAAAACTTCAGATGGTCTGACTCATCATTGTAAAACATCATTGTAACCTTTATAAACTTCTGCTAGCAATGGATTTCAAGATTTTGTTAGCTATTACAAAAGAATACAGAAACAATGGCAATTCAGCAACTTTATACAATGTGCATATGATTAATATTTTCCCTTCGTATCTCAGAGCGAAGGAAATATATATTCCTTACATATTTTTCTTCATCGGCGCCCTGGTATTGTAGATGACTTGCTTCCAATTCGATTCTGTAGATTTTCAGGTGATCAATAAGGGCTAACTGGTATCCACAAACTCTGCCACAAATGGCAAGCATGTAGGTTGGGAGGTGGTCTGTTCATTCTGCTGATTACCACTGTGCTTCTAATGAATGGGTCCAAGGTTCTCAATGCTCTTCCTCCACTTTGAATGACCGTGAGTCAGGGATTCCTGAAAGTCAGTGGGGATGTTGAATTCATTCACAGTTTTGAAGGTGTACTTAAACTTTTGTTTCTGACCACTTGGATATCTCTTTCCATGATGGACCTTGGACTTTTTCATAATTGGCTTAGTTTCTGGAAAGCATCAGATTGCACAAAACATCTCAGAATTCTAATGCTGGTATCCAAACCACAAGGCTTGTATTAAATGACTAACTGAATGTAATCAGGGCCTTAAATCTGGAGATATTGTCTGGGAGAAGATGTCTATGTTACATATTTTGCCGTGGATCTGGAAGACTTTAAAGAGATAGCATTGGTGGTATCTTTCCAGTGCTTTGAGGCAGAGTGCTATTGAAAGACAGGTTGGTAAAAGGCATTATGGGAAAAGGCTATTCTCTAATTTGTTTCAGTGAATGGGTGATTTGTAACACGGATGCTGCAACCTCATTATTGAAGTTAGAGTGACCTTCACTCTTGAGTATGAGAACATTGATTTAACAGTTTACATTTGTCCCACTCCAACAGGAAGCTTGTTGGAGGTGAGGTACATCATTGTGACTAGGAAAATTGGGCAATATCACAGTCTTGTTTGACAGCATTCTGTATAGAGTTTGTGTCTGTTGTATATCTGCGGGACAATGCTGTGTCTTTTGTACAGCAGATGTAAAATGGAGATGAATTTCTGTGATGTTCTACAGTTCCTCTCAGCAGACAGTGCATCAGTTCTAAATGAAATGCAGGGAACATTGTCGGTCACTACATGTGGCCTTTTCTGACCTCACAAAGCCTTAGATTCCACCAGTACTAACCATTCTTCTGACCAACCTCAAACTGTCAAATTTTGAAAAAAACAACAAACAGATACAATGCATTTGCTTTATAAATGTTAGCTAATGCCTGGTATTTGCAAGTTATAAAATATTCCTTTATAACTGGTTAATGTATGAATTTGGGGTAGAAACTCACCTTCATAAAGCAAGACAAACTTGCAACTGCATTGTTTACAACCCACCAGCAGACACTCCATATTGAAGATATCTTTTCTCTAGTCCATGTGTCAAATCTCAAATCAGAATTGTCCAGCACATAACTGGCCTTTCAAGCCAACTCATGCTGACTAAGCTGTCTGCCTGGAACTAGTTTCACTTGCCTGCATTTGGCCAATATCTCTCTAAATGTTTCCCATCCATAAACCAACATTTGATTTTAAATTTTTTTTAGCTCTTTAACCCTTCAAGAGCTGATCTACAACACTGCTCAGAGTTTCTGGGATCTGCTACCAGAAAGCACAAAGACTGGTTTGATGAAAACAATGTCGAGATCAAACGACTGCTGGATGAGAAACATCGAATCCACGAAGATTTCCTCAATGATCCTTAGCCCATCTCAAAGAAGAATGCCCTCAACAACATAAGAAAGACCACTAAAAGAAGTTTATGGTCCCACATCATCAGGATCATCCCTCTCCTTAGTGCTGATGGGGACATGGACAAAGAAAAAATTCTTCGGATGCAGGCTGAGCAACACTGTTCTGAATCATCCTTTGACTATAAATGATAAAGCCATCGAACACCTGTCCAAGTACCTGTCAATGAAGCACTGGATGTTCCTCTGAGCTGAGCCAAGACCCAGAAAGAGATACATCAGCACTTGAGAGACAAAGCACCGGGATCAGACACATTAACTGAGGCCTACAAGGAAGATGGTGCAGTGCTAACAGAAAAACTCAATCATCTCTTTGAATTCACATTACATCGTGAGAAAGAGATGACATAGTGTCAGAGAATTGAATTGAATCTTTGTGGGTGGAGTTAAGAAATTGCAAAGGTAAATAAAAAACATTATGGGAATCAGGCGAGCCTCCGAATAGTAGATAAGGTGTGGGGTTGACATTGCAAAGGGAGCTGGTAAAGGCATGTTATAAGGGCAATGACACAACTGTAATGAAGGACTTTGATATGCAAGGGGATTGGGAAAATCAGGTTGGTGTTGGATTGCAAGAGAGGGAATTTGTTGAATCCCTACAAGATGGCTTTATAGAACAGCTTGTGCTTGATCCTGCTCAGGGAAAAGCTTTCTTAGATGGGGTGCTGTGTAATAACCCAAATCTTTTTACGGAGATTAACATAAAGGAACCTTTAGGAGACAATGATCATAAGATCATAATGTGATTGAATTCATATTGCAGTTTGAGAGGAAGAAGCATAACTCAGAAGTATTAGTATTGCAATGGAATAAAGGGAATTACAGAGGCATGAGAGAGGTAGATTAGAGAAGGATACCAGTAGAGATGATGGCAAAGCAGAGATGGTTGAAGTTTCTGGGAACAGTTCACAAGGCACAGGATAGATATGTCCCACTCAAGAAGATGTTCTCAAATGGCAGGGGTAGGCAACTGTGGCTGACAAAGGAATTTAAGGACTGCTTAAAAGCCAAGGAAAGGGCATATATGGTAGCAAAAGTGAGTGGGAAGTTGAATGATTGGGTAACTTTTAAACTCCAACAAAAGACAACCCAAAAAAGCAACTCAGAAGGGAAAAGATGAAACATGAGGCAAACTAGCTGATAATATAAAGTGGGATACCAAGAGTTTTTTTCAGTTATATAAAGAGCAAAAAGGAGGTGACAGCTGATATTGGACTACTCGAAAATAATGCTACAGAGGTAGTAATGGGGAACAAAGAAATGGCAGATGAATTTACTAGGTACTTTCCATCTGTGGAAGACACTAACGGTGTGCCAGAGGCCCATGAGTGTCAGGGAGCTGAAGTGAGTTCCATTGCAATTACAAAGGAAAAAATGCTAGGCAAACTCAAAGGTCTTAAGGTGGATAAGTCACCTGGGCCAGATGGACTACATCCCAGAGTCCTGAGAGAGGTTGCTGAAGAGACAACAGATGCAGTGGTCATGATCTTTCAAGAAACACTTGATTCTGGCAATGTCCTGGAGAACTGGAAAACTGCAAATGTCACTCCACTCTTTATGAAAGGGAGGAAGGCAAAAGAAAGGAAATTATAGGCCAGTTAGCCTAACCCAGGGGTCGGCAACCTTTACCACTGAAAGAGCCAATATGGACCCATTTCCCACAGAAAAGAAAACACTGCGAGCCACAAAACCCGTTTGATATTTAAAATGAAATAACACTGCATACAACGGTTTTTTTTTTGCCTTTATGCTATGTATAAACAAACTATAATGTGTTGTATTTATGAAATTGATGAACTCCTGCAGAGAAAATGAAATTACATTTCTGCATGCAACAAAAACATTTTGAACTCCGAAAAAAAGACGTTGGGTTGAAGGTTACTCCATAGTTAGCCTACCTTCGATCGAAGAATTAAAAGAAAGCGCGCACTGGCGGGTGTCAGGCATTGGCAGTGGTGATGTATATAATAGCGATAAAAAACACGTTGTAGCAGTGTGCTACACACAGCGATAAAATAAAGACACTGCAGTCAAAGGTAACTTTATTCGAACTAAACAGCCTTGCTTTAAAGCCTCCCTCAACCCGTCCCCATGGGTGCGGATGCTCCAAAAGAACACGTACTCACAAACCCCCGTAGGCTATCTCCCTTAGCTGGAACGGTGGCTAATTGTGAGCCGGTTCGGATGTGCCAGGAAATGGGGTCTCCACAAAGTTTTTAGATTGTACAAGATCACTATAATCTTCAAATTTCGAATTACATTTCAAAAACTAACAAACCACGGGGAGCCGCATCACAGAGATCAAAGAGCCGCATGCGGTTCCGGAGCCGCAGGTTGCTGACCTCTGGTCTAACCGCAGTGGTTGGGAAAGTGTTTCAGTTCAGTTCAGTTTCAGTTTATTGTCATTTAGAAATAACAAATGCAATGCAGTTAAAAAATGAGACAACGTTCTCCAGAATGATATCACAAAAGCACACGACAAAACAGACTACACCAGAAAATCCACAAAACATTTGGTAATCCCCAAATCCAGAGTCCGGAGAGGCTGCTGCATATTAATATTGCGCTACTATCTTAGTGCGGAAAGGAGCTCCAAATCTACCAGACGAAACAAGACTACCCAGACACAGCAAGTCAAGAAACCAACTTTACCACCCAACAAACCAAAAACTAAAGCTACAAGACCTACACAAAACCACATAGTTACATATAGTTGTAGTTAACATATATTTACAACAGTGCAGACAATACCATAATTGGTAAAAAAAAAACAGACCATGGGCACAGTAAAGATAGTCCAAAGATGTTGAAAGACTATAAGTTTGAAAGAAACCATCACACAGTTTCCACAAGTCCTCAGGGTCCTGATAGACACGTCATCCTACGCAGGTGGCAGAAGGTCACACTGCCATCTTGGATGAGGTTTTGAGATACTTGGAGACTAATGCTAAAATAAGTCAAAGTCAGTGTGGGTTCTATAAAGGGAGATCTTACTTGACAAATCTGTTAGAGTTCTTTGAGGAACTAACAAGCATGGTGGACAAAGGAGAGGCAGTGTGTATGTCATTTACTTGGATTTTCAGAAGGTATTTGATAAAGTGCCACATATAAGGCAGTTTAACAAGGTCAAATCCTATGGTGTAATACAAAAGATACTGGCATGGATAGCGGAATGGCTGACAGGCAGGAAGCAGCGAGTTGGAATAAAAAGGGCTTTTAGAGGTTGACGGCCGGTGACTAGTGATGTTTCTCAGGGGTCAGTATTGGGACTGCTGCTTTTCACATTGTTTGTCAGTGATTTAGATAATAGAATTGATGTCTTTGTGGCAAAGTTTGCAGATGATACAAAGATAGGTGAAGGGATAGGTAGTGCTGAGGAAGCAATGCGATTTCAGCAGGACTTAGACAAATTGGAAGAATGGGCAAAAAAGTGGTAGCTGGAATACAGTGTTGGAAAATCTATGATAAAGCATTTTGAAAAAAAGATCAGTAGTGCAGACTATTATCTAAGTGGGGTAATGGTTCAAACCTCAGGGCTGCAGAGGGACTTAGGAGTACTTGAGCAAAACTCCCAGAGGTTAATTTACAGGTCAAGTCTGTGGTAAAGAAGGCAAATACAATGTTGGCATTTATTTCAATGGGAGTAGAAAAGAATAAAAAAGTAGAGTAAAAACAAGGAGATAATGCTGAGCCTTTATAAGACGCTAGTCAGGCCGCACTTGGAGCATTGTCAACAGTTTTGAGCCCCATTCCTCAGAAAGGATGTGTTGTCATTGGAGAGACTCCAAAGGAGGTTCACAGGGATAATTCTGGGAATGAAGGAGTTAGCATATGAAGAGCATATGGCAGTCTTGGGCCTGTACTCACTGGAATTTAGAAGAATGTGGGGGAATCTGATTGAAACCTACTGAGTGTTAAAAGGACTAGATAAGGTAGATGTGGAAAGACTTTCTTTTTGCTGATTACTATGCCCTCACTGCTGGTTCAAAAGATGATATGCAACACTGTGCCTTCAAGTTTTCTGATGGGTGTTTCAACTTTGGGCTTACCATCAACACAAAAAGGACTGAAGTAATGCATCGGCCAGTTCCAGGGAAATTGTACATTGGGCCAAACATCACAATCAACAATCAAAGACTCAACCCATTGAACAGGTACACCTAACTTGACAACACACTGTCCCATAACATCATCGTTGATGATGAAGTAAATAGTAGGATGGCCAAAGCAATTGTAGCCTTCGGCAGACTTTATACCAACATCTGGAACAGAAGAGGCTTAAGTCTACAGATGAAACTGAAGGTCTATAGGGCTATAGTACTTCCCACTCTGCTTTACACCTGCAAAACATGGACAGTGTACCAACAGCATGCCAAGAGATTGAACCATTTCCACACAGTCTGCCTCAGAACGCTCCTCAACATTAAGTGGCAAGACAGAATCCCTGACACTGAGGCACTTACCAAAGGAAGCCTGCTCAGTATCTATGTCATCATGATCCAATCCCAATCTCAGACCACATGGCTCATATGCCATACTATTGGCTGTCTAAGAGACCGCATCATTGTGAACTACAGAAAGAAAAGTGTTCCATGGCGGAAACACTACAACCCCCTGAAAACCTTTGGCAACAACCCAGCTACATTGGCAATGTCCCCCAGGCTGAAGATGAACAGCCTTCCTCGTTCCATAACAGTACAAAGACATATGAGGCAGGAAGGACAATTACGCAGAGAGACATAGGTCGGTCAGGGAAGCCTGAGCCAATGGTCCCCAACCCAACATTGCTGCTGTTGTGTATTTAATACTTCAGTAATATTTGAGTAATTTTGTAAATGTATTCTTTGGTTAAGTATTCTTTGTTATTCACGTAATTCATTACGGGTTACAGGTAAGAAGTAGATGAACAGCATACGTCATTATGCCACCAAATTGTAAGTGCATCCCTCAGTAAAGTAAAAATGAAAAATTGTCCCGAGACCCCATGTCTCTTTTTGTTTAACTTCTGGAGTTACAAAACATAACAGCTGCAACGATTAAGTTTTAAAATGAACCTGAGAAAATTACCTACCTGCTCAGGTGCAACACAGTTTTTACTTTGCAAAGTGGAGAGTGACATTTGAGTTTAAAAAAAGCACAGCATGTTCTTTATCACTGGAAGCGCAACGAGATGTTTGGGTTAAAACAGGCAGAAAATGGACAAAACTCACGGGTTCATAAACATTGAGTACCAGGTGATAATAATAAATTTTGTAAAAGCAGAACTGACTGTCTACATTGGAAAGATAGACACGATCAATTGCACAGCACATAACTGGGTGATGTACACTGAACTTATTCAGCAGTATTTTAAAGCAGATGGAACAGCCAATGAGAAACAAGTGCCAGTTTTGCTGAATGCATTCGGTAGAAAAGCAGAGGTTGCTTGGAAGTTTGACTGCTCAACCAAACCAGCTAAAATGAGTTTGCTATATTGTGAATGTAATGCAGGAACATTTAACACCAAGCCATTGCTGATTGTAGTACATTTTAGGTTTCATAAGTAGAAACAAAAGAAAAGGGAGTCCATTTCTGCTTATATGGCTAAATTGAAGAGATTGCCTGAGCATTGTCAGTTCAATGATGGACTTAATGATGCACTGAAAGATCATTTAGTTTGGACTTTTACAAGAAAGCTTTCAAAAACAGCTCCTAACTGAAGAGCAAACACGAGGAAATCTGCAGATGCTGGAAATTCAAACAACAACCCACACAAAATGCTGGTGGAGCACAGCAGGCCAGGCAGCATCTATAGGGAGATGCGCTGTCGAAGTTTCGGGCCGAGACCCTTTGTCAGGACCGAAATGAAGCACAATTTATGTATAATTAAGCATTTGAAATCACAGTATCAATGGAAACAGGAAATAAAGACACAATTGAGTTGCCATCAGGAATGTAAGTGAGTGTGAACAAAATTACATCTAAATAGTAACCTGCCTGGCCAAACCAATTGTGTTACCATTGTGGCAGGGGCTCACATAACACCACAACAATGCAGTTTTAAAGGCATTACTCACAAAAATAGCAACAAAGTAGGACACATACAAAGAGCATGTCAGGCAAACAAAAATAAATGGATTGCACAGGAAACTGAAGAAGAAAAAAGGTCAAGTCGCAGTTCTAATAACAACACTAATCTGCATGAAAAATCTGATAATGATAACAATGACACAGAACTAGGTGGCTTTGAGATTTACCGTGTGACAACATGAGACAAGCAACACACACAATGTGCTGGAGGAACTCAGCAAGCCAGGCAGCAGCTATGGAAAGGAGTACAGTCGACACTTGGATTTCAAGCATCTGCAGATTTTCTCTTGTTTGTGATATGACAAGCAATATGGCTTACACCAGAAATGAAAGCAAATTAATTAAAATTGTATTGGAAACAGTGCCATTTCAGCCATTCCACATATGAGCTTGAACAGTATTTCAACGATACTGAACAGAAATCTGCAGATATCCTACTAAGTACTTATACTGGAGAGAAGGTAACTCTCATGGGAATGACATTTGTAACAGTGATATAAAACAACTGTAATGCCCTGAAAAAAGTTTCACTGCTAATGTAATGGCTTCTCTGTAGCAGCTGTGATTGGGTTATGACTAGAGATAACGGGGGCTTTGGAATGCATACCATCCAATGAAGGGAGTGGTTTTTCTTTTTTGTGTGCCCAAAAGTGAGGGATTCATGGTCTTCTATTTGTTGGAAGTTGGAGAAAGAAGATACCAGAACGGAAAGGTTGTAGACTGCAAGATAGAGTGGATTTGGAATGGAACCGGGAGTTGACGGGGAACTGACAGGAAACCATGAGCTCCAACATGCGCATGAGACAGTTTCATTAAAATGTGCCCTTTTCATTTTGTTTTCTTTACTAACCCTCTTGTCAAATTAAGAATTATAAAACTAAATCATTTAATTGCATATAGTGGACTATTTGTTATTTTGTGGTACTGAGTTGTAACAGGGGAACACATTACGCAGCATCCAGACAAACGAGAGGTTTTGCACCTCAGATTCCACCCGTTTAGCAGGGCCAAAAACTGTCTTCCCTAGACTAACGCCGCCGGCCGAACCTGAGGGTTACACAACCAACAAGCCGTATTGGGCTTGGACGTTGTAAAAACAGGAGGGCCAGCATTATGGGGTTATGATTGGCTGAGTCAACTACTACGACTTGATTGACAATTTGCAAGCCATATCTCCTTCAATAACATCAAATGAAAGCAAATAAAGAAAAGTACTACACGATGCCACTGTAGTCTTCAAGGATGTTGGCATTGAGAAAACACAAAAATACCAAGGGTAGATAGAGCTAAATGAAAATGCCACACCCAAGAATTATAAAGCCTGTCCAGTTCATTATACTATCCATGATAATGTAACCAGCGAACTAGATCACGTGGAGACTGAAAGGATTTTTTCCAAGGTTTAGTGGAGCCCATGGGTAACACCAGTGGTCCAGTAGACAAGAAGAATTTGTCTATTTGGGTCTGTGGTGTTACGCCTGTGCCCCAACTCTGAGGGGCTGAAGGGTACAAAGTAGCCCCTTTCTTTTTGAGAATCACAAGATCGCTATTAATTCAGGTCAGGAGACGTGCCCCAACTCTGAGGGGCTGAAGGGTACAAAGTAGCCCCTTTCTTTTTGAGAATCACAAGATCGCTATTAATTCAGGTCAGGAGACCCAGGAAATGAGAGAAAGACATGCAGAATCCACAAGGGGTTTGGAATTCCCTGGCCCCTCAGCGATACAAAGCCACGGAAAATGGCCATTATCTCTTGGAGACGGAATTGTGTATTGAGTACCGTGCTATTTATTTGAAGCCCTCAGGGAATGAACAAAGTGGGCTGGTTGAGGGATGGCATCATTCCAACCTGATTGACATCTGAGACCCCGTGAGTAAGGATAAAAGAAGGTCTGGGGAACAACCCCTTTAGATGCACCAGGAGAAACGCTAGAAATCCCATGACAGCGTTTAATAGCGACAGCCGGTGGAGGGCCCACGTGTGTCCTTTCCCGTTGCCCGGGATTGAGGCCCTACCACAGAAGATGGCTTAGCTAAAGAAGAGATCACCACAAACAACATTTCGAAGGATCGACATCATAAAAAGGAAAACGGGCAAGTTCTAAAAACATCATCTCTCTCTCCAACCAAAAGTTGCAGCCTGAATGAACTGAAGTGACTTTTATATTTCCATCGGACAATACATTATCCCCTAGACAACGATAGAGCTATTTTTTATTATTATTATACCCGCGCTTTTAGATTTAGTATTGACGACGTATATTATCTGTATGTTTGCATTGATATTATTTTTGTGTATTTTTATCAATAAATACTGTTAAAAATAATACCATCAGACTTCAATGGACCGCTCTATCTTTGCTGGTAAGTTACCCAGTTACGGGGTACGTAACAACTTGGGGTTCTCGTTTCGAGATTTGATACCAAATTGGGGTGCCAGTGAATCGGGCTTGTAAGTCCAAACTTGGATCTGGTACGCGGTTAGCCAGACGGGAAACCAGCAAAGATGGACGTGGATGAATTTATAGAAAACCCGACTCTGGAGGCACTAGAGGCGGCCACTAAATCGGACTTGATAAATATGGCGAAGGGACTAAACCTCGCAGAGGTGAGGTTGTCAATGAAAAAGCGGGAGGTGCGAAGGGCCATAACTCAGTATTATATTGGGAACAATGTGTTTGCAACTGAGGTATTGGAAAATATTCCTGAAAAGGTACCAGATAGTGGGACGGCTCAGTTAGAGTTGAAGAAATTAAGGTTGGAACATGAAATTAAGTTAAAACAGCTAGAAGCAGCCGAAAAGCAAAGGGAGCATGAAGTGCAGTTAAAACAGCTGGAAGCAGCTGAAAAAAAGAAGGAGAGAGCTGAGAAAGAAAAGGAGACAGCCGAGAAGAAGAGAGAGTATGAGGAGGCAGAGAAACAGAGGCAACATGACTTGGATGTGGAGAAGTTAAGGCAAGAGTGAAGAGCTCAAGGGTCAGACAGAGATTAGCGGTTTAATGTTAGTTGGGAGTTGAGGTTAGTACCTCCTTTCGAGGAGACGGATGTTGATAGTTATTTCTTGCTTTTTGAAAAGGTGGCAGTGAATCAGAAGTGGCCCAAACAACAGTGGGTGGCGTTGTTACAAAGTGTGCTAAAAGGGAAGGCACAACGGGCATATGCGGCATTGTCCGTGGAGAAGGAAGAGGCGGAGAATTATGACAAAGTAAAGGAGGATATTCTTCAGACTTACGAATTGGTATCTGAAGCGTATAGACAAAAGTTCAGAAATTTAAAGAAAGGGTGGAATCAGATGTATACCGAGTTTGCCTATGAGAAGGGTGTGCTCTTGGATCGTTGGTGTACAGCAGAAATAGTGGAAGAGGATTTTTGGCATCTCAGGGAGTTAATTCTGATTGAGGAATTTAAAGGTTGTGTTTCAGAGGATATCCGGATGCATTTGAATGAGAAGCCGAATAAGTCCATCTCTGAATTTGCTAGGTTCGCAGATGAATATGCCCTAACCCACAAGACAAAATTTTCCTCGAGTAAAAGTTCCCAGAGAGACAGTGGGAACGATCGAGAAAGTCCGCCAGCTGAGGCAGAGGTCCCGCCGGGAGCTAGTGGTAAGGTTGAGGGGGAAAGGCTAGACGGCCAGAGATTTCCGGGCTTGACCTGTTTTAATTGTGGAAAGGAGGGACATATTGCATCTAAGTGCTTTGCTCCGAGGAGGGAGACAGGAAAAGGGAAAGCAGCAGTCCCTATAGGATGTGCCATGGTAATCAGTAAATCGACAAGAGAGCCCCGGGTAGACAGAGTACGAGAAGAGTCTGAGACTTGTATGTCAAACGGAACCATATCTGTCAGAGAGGGAGACCCACCAGTTCCCGTGCGGATCTGGAGAGACACGGGAGCGGAACTGTCCTTGATTAGCAGTAAGGTACTGGATCTTGGTCGCAAGACGGGGATGGTAGCTATGAAAGGAATAGGAAAAGGGACCAAAGTGGTGCCCTTACATAGGATCATTATAAATTGTGAGCTGGTATCTCACCAGTTGAAATGGGGGTGCGATCAGAATTCCCGAGAACTGACGAGGACGTCCTTCTGGGTAATGATTTAGCCGGTGGTAAGTTTTGGTCAGCAATGAAGCTGACAAGCCCTCCTGTGAGTTTTGAGGTCCCGCCCCTAGATTCCAAGATCTATCCCGCATGCATGATCACTCGCAGCATGTCGAGAGAGGCAGCTGAGAATGAGAGCCATTTAAATCCGGCCAGTATCGAGACATTTTTACCGACCCTGTACCACGAGGGTTTAGAAGGGGGGTAAAATAAAGAGTAGTAAAGTGAAAGAGAGTAAGGGAGAGGAAGTAGACCTGCCCTTAGCGAGGAGAAAAGTTATAGAGGCATGAAATAAAGATGAGAAACAGATAAAGCTGAAGAGAAAACTAGCAACTATTGTAAAATTAAAGAATTGTGTGGACATTCGAAAAATGGTCTAAGTTTGGAACACATTGTTGATAAAATAACTCCTATGAAAGGAGCGGGTGAAAGCCTATTTCGCCAGGGTGTACAAGCTCACCACAAGGGAATTAACCAGAAATGAAGCAATGGTTAATGGGACGCCATTTTTAAATAGCAGAAGCCGGTTTTACGGGATTTCGACAAAGCATGTGAATAATAAAGACAACCCCCATGGAAGCCTGCCTGTTAAGTTTGAAAGTAACATAAAGATTAGTATTTGCATGAACTTTTGTAGTATACTTGTAAGCTAAGATCACAACTCTTTAGTTTTGTTTGCTAAAGAAAATAAGAAATAAAAATAGGTGGTTATTAAATTGGAGTCTGATGCTACAAGACTTTAGTAAGGTACAAGATGTTAAGATATTAAAGGAAGTGACAATGTAATCGGTAGCTGTTTAGATGCTGAATTGAATGTATAACTGTATTACTCTGTAGAGAAAAAAAAAACTTTCGTACTGTGTTAGATTCTAAAGTCCTGTAAGACTCTGTATTACTTCATTTTTACTGATGGTAAAAACGCGTTGAAGAAAGGGGGTGTTACGCCTGTGCCCCAACTCTGAGGGGCCAAAGGGTACAAAGTAGCCTTTTTGAGAATCGCAAGATCGCTATTAATTCAGGTCAGGAAACCCAGGAAATGAGAGAGAGACATGCAGAATCCACAAGGGGTTTGGCTGGCCCCTCAGCTATACAAAGCCACGGAAAACGGCCATTGTCTCTTGGAGACGAAATTGCGTATTGAGCACTGTGCTAGTCATCGAAGCCCTCAAGGAAGGAGCAACATGGGCTGGTTGGGGGATGGTATCATCCCAACCTGAGTGACATCTGAGACCCAGTGAGTGAGGATAAAAGAGGGTCTGGGGAACAATCCCTTTAGAAGCACCAGGAGAAACACTAGAAATCCCGTGACAGCGTTTAATAGCGACAGCCGGTGGAGAGCCCATGTGTGTCCTTTCCCGTTGCCCGGGATTGAGGCCTTACCACGGAAGATGGCTTAGCTAAAGAAGAGATCACGGCCGACGACATTTTGAAGGATCGACATCATAAAAAGGAAAACGGGCAAGTTCTAAAAATATTGTCTCTCTCTCCAACCAAAAGCTGCAGCCTGAATGAACTTGAGTGACTTTTATATTTCTATCGGACAATGCATTAGCCCCTAGACAACGATAGAGCTATTTCTTATTGATTATTATTATACCCGCGCTTTTAGATTTAGTATTGATGACGTATATTATCTGTATGTTTGCATTGATATTATTTTTGTGTATTTTTATCAATAAATACCGTTAAAAATAGTACCATCAGACTTCAACGGACCTTTCTATCTTTGCTAGTAATTAAACCAGTTACGGGGTTCGTAACAGTGGTGATTGTAAGTTTACCATCAAACCAGTACTGATAGTAGATCACTAGCCACTGCCTAGGATAGATGATACCTTTGTAAACCTTTCTGGAAGAAAATACTTCAGCAAAGTGAACTTAGCTGAGGCTTACCCACAGATGGACATGGAAGAAAAGTCCAAAGTGTTTCCCACCATGAACACTCAGATGTGGCATTATCACTATAATAGGCTTATTCTTGGAATAGCATCTGCACCTGCACTCTGGCAGAAAGCTATGGACCAGTTACTGCAAGGTGCCGAGGCCCTAAGTGTTACCTGGATGATATCATTGTTAATGGTGAGGATGATAAGGAACATCTCCAAAATCTGAGGACAGTGTTAAACGGATTTCCTCCATATCGGGAAGAAATGTCAATAGACAAAACTGTGAGGTGGCAGTTCAAAGGGTAAAGGAAATAGTGACATCAGATACCATACTCACACATTATGGTCTACATCGTCCAGTGAAGCTAACCTATGGAGCCTCGCCTTATGGTATAGATTAGTCCATCTGCTTTTTCACCTCACAAGAAGAATACTTTTCCAGGATTTAAATTTAAGAAATCTCAGAAGAACAACTCTACATCATTACAACTATTCCAAGTATTGTGATCTCCCTTTATTCTGATTCCTTGAAATAACCAAGAAGGTGACACAATTAGTTAAAAGGATGCACAAATCAGGAAAAGTCTAACCCTTTATGTCATTGGTCAGTTGTATCACAATTTCAATCTCTCCAGTGATAGTAGATCTATAGTGTAGATTAAAAAGAACAATTCCAATTGCTAAGTAGGTTAACTCTTATTTTGTGCAAGTCGACGAATCAGGATTAATCAGTTAGATACATTAATAGAATTGCCTTCACTCATGGACCCAGCCCCTGAAATGTTGCAGGGCTTTTAGAAAAAAATCTCATTTTAGAAATGAGTGAGGTGGAAAATAGAATGAGAAAGATGTACCGACAATCAACTTCAATGGTTAATGCAATCTGTTAAATCCATGAATGATTTAGAGCACAGTTTGGCTAACATTCTTTTAATATCCAGATTATTGCCTCAATGCTTAGTATTGTGGCATAAAGTTTGCTACTAAAGTTGTCAGTCTTTAAAAAGTAACAGGATAATTCTGTCCAGGAAATATTTTAAAGGTATCAAACAGTAGAAGCATGTTACAAAGGCAAAACCCAGCTGTGCTCTTAAAGAAAGGTCTTCTTCCTTTAACTGTACCCATCATTGGGACTCTTTCCAATCATGATAATGACATAAGTTCTCTCAGATACCAGAGATATGACATTACATACACTTTCTTCCAAACTCCCAGATAAGTTCAGCAAATTTCTGGGAGAACCCCCAGAATTTTGGGGGCATAGCAAATTTATTTTGGAACAATTGTGCAAGCATTGGGTTAACTGCATATCAGCATTTGTTTTGGTTAGGCTGAGAATTATGTCATTGCAATACTGTTATATCAAACAAAAAGCAATTATTCTTAGATTGAGTAATATGCCACAGGATCTTAATGTTGTGAATCCAGGGCATACCTTAAAGATAGTGAAGAAGGGAAGATAATTGCAAAACAGTGGAGAATGTCACGTTCCCCAAAAATTGCATGTCTGATTTTATTTTGCCCTGGCCTTATCTATAATTTATTCATAGTCACCAGAGAAATGTCACATTGCTGTTCTTTAGTTTCATCACCAGCATTTTAATCACGGTGTCGAATTTAAATTTTGTGAAATTATGCATAAAGCTAAGACATAGCCACCAAAAGACAATGGAACGTTCAAAAGTTCTGCATCGCTAAACCAGAGTAAAATTGACTATTGTTCTCAGCTCATATTACAGTGCAGGCGGTATTAAAATCAAATTGGAGTAAGTGTAAAATGAAACCGTGAATAGTGATTAATGAATTTACTGTTAGTAGATCATAGTATGAATATGGATTCATATAGAAAAATGATGGAATGATCTTTAGAATGAAGAGATATTCATGATTGTACAAGTAACTTGGGAACTATTCACTAGGGTATTTTGAGAAGATTTCAAAATATATGCAGAGTGCGAGTAAGTGATTCTGTGGATTAGAATGCTGCTCTTTCATCTCTGGTCTGCTTTTAAATCCCATTCAGACCGACAGGATGAAAGTGTCCTCCCTGCCAACTTTAAGTGACTTTTGTGTAATCAGTTTAAGGTATCCTTAATCCTGAAGAAAACTGGATCACAGTATAAAAATCACCACAATCCATTCTAATTTTGGCAATCTCACTGAGAAATCTGAGTTATTGGTAAAGGTGCAAAGGTTCCCCAATTTCTAATGAAACCTAAATGTAAATTGCAAGTCCTGTCATATTTAATTTCTCTGTCTCTGGCATGCTAGTTTGTTGTACAGTTCAAACACACTTGAGCTGAAGCTAGAAAATTGTGGGATTAAGCTCTACTCCAGAGGCTTAAGCATAAGGGCTGAAACTTCAAGACAACTTTAGCCTTAACTCCACTTTCCTACCTGATCTCCCTACCCCTTGATTTCCCCTATAATCCACAAATCCATCCCAGTCTTGAATAAACTTAATGAGTCAGCATCCTTCATTCCCTGGAGTAGACAATTCCAAAAATCCACAATCTTTGAAAAAGTAATTTATCCTCATCTGAGCTCTACCCTGAGACTATACCTCCAGTTTTGATAGAGATTTAGCTTTAAGTACTCAGACCTTCTTCATCCTTCTACAAACTAATGTACCAAAGCTGAAATTAGATACAAGCTTTTTTCCTATTTAAGCCCTGTAATAAAGCTAGTCATCCTATCCAAACATTGTACTGGAGGAAGTTGAATTGGCCTGGTAAGATATTAAGGAATGTTGGGCAGGTTACATGCTAAGACAAGTCTGCATGTGGCTTGCAATGTTCGTACAGCTAAAAGGTTAGCCTCTTCATAAAATGTCAACAGCAAGCTCCGATGTTACAATCAGCAATCATCATATGAATGGATGTGGATGTTGGCATGGCTGGTATAAAAGGAATTTGCACTTAAATTTTAAATTAAAAAAAATTAAATAATGTTCTCAGTTATCTATGTCATAATCCAGTTCTACGCATTTCAGAAGGGCCCCCTCCTGTCTTTCAGCGGCCCCATCCACCAGGTAGGATCTCATCAATGGGTTCTTCTATAGCTACCAATATAACAAGTTGAGGTGCAAGGGTTTACCACTTTCAACTCTGTTCCTTTGAGTCCAAGGAGAGGATCTAATGCAAATTGGTCCTGAAATAAGGCCACTATTCAATCTAACAGAATCACAGTTATTCCTGACATGCTCCCACCAGTGCCATCTGAGTTCTTTGTTTAAATCAGCTAAAGTTGCACTTCAAAGTAAAGCTAGCTGTAAGTCCTTCATTTAGTATCTATAGATGTGAAATTTCTTTTGTTGTTTTTCTCAGTTAAACTAGTTAAGAACAATTGACAAACAAGAGAAAATCTGCAGATGCTGGAATACCAAGCAACACACACAAAATGATGGAGGAACTCAGCAGGCCACACAGCATCTATAGAAGGAAGTGCAGCTGACGTTTCAGGCTGAAGCCCTTCGGCAGGACTGGAGAAAAAATGCTGAGGTATAGACTTAAAAGGTGGGGGGGGAGGGGAGAGAGAAGCCCTGGGTGATCTGTCATACCTGGAGGGGGAGGGATGAAGTGAAGAACTGGGAAGTTGTTTGGTGAAAGAGGCAGAAGGCTATGGAAGAAAGAGAAAAAGGGAGGGAGGAGCACCAGAGGGAGGCAATGGGCGAGCAAGGAGATAAGGTGAGACAGGGAAAGGGGATGGGAAATGGTGAAGGAGGGGGGCTTGGGGAGCATTACAGGAAGCTCAAGAAATCAATGTTCATGCCATCAGGTTGGAGACTATCCATATGGAAGATAAGGTGTTGTTCCCCCAACCTAAGTGTGGCCTCATCACGACAGTGAAGGACACTATGACAGACGATAGTATTCAACATGACTAGTTATTCAGTCATTTCCAGAATGTTATCAGCACAGGTATTGTCAATACTTATTGCTTACCTGTATATATGCTGAGAATCTACTAGTGTACATTAATGTACCACTGAAGTCCACTTGATGAATGTGTATAAAATATTCCATTACTAGTTAAAGTGGCACATTAATTTGAATTGGAGTCACAAATGGACCGGACTAAACAAGAGCAACACTTAAGGATTTCCTTATGTCAGATTTAAATCAGAAGATCTGACAGCTAAATAAGACAATCTGACAGCTTCAGGTCCACTTTCCTAATTCTAAAATTATATTACCAGTAGTTTTTTTAATTGAATTCATCTCCTTAAACATTCCTGACATAGATTTTTAAAATTCCCATAATCTTGCAATTGTCCAACCTTTCGGATTACTGGTCTGAAGTAACAATCACTGCTAAAATTGACATGATCAGGAGAAATAAACATAGATGAACTAAGTCATGTCAAGTCAACTTTTATTGTCATTTCGACCATAACTACTGGTCCAGTGCATAGTAAAAATGAGACAACGTTTTTCAGGACCATGGTGTTACATGACACAGTACAAAAAAACTAGACTGAACTACGTAGTAAAAAAAAACACAGAAAGCTACACTAGACTGCAGACCTACACTGGACTGCGTAAAGTTCACACAAACAGTGCAGGCATTACAATAAATAATAAACAGGACAGTAGGGCAAGGTGTCAGTCCAGGCTTCAGGTATTGAGGAGTCTGATAGCTTGGGGGGAAGAAACTGTTACATAGTCTGGTCGTGAGAGCCCGAGTGCTTCAGAGCCTTTTCCCAGACGGCAGGAGGGAGAAGAGATTGTATGAGGGGTGCATGGGGTCCTTCATAATGCTGTTTCTTTTGTGGATGCAGCGTGTAGTGTAAATGTCCATGATGGCAGGAAGAGAGACCCCGATGATCTTCTCAGCTGACCTCACTATCCGCTGCAGGGTCTTGTGATCCGAGATGGTGCAATTTCCGAACCAGGCAGTGATGCAGCTGCTCCAGATGCTCTCAATACAACCCCTGTAGAATGTGATGAAAATGGGGGGTGGGAGATGGACTTTCCTCAGCCTTCGCAAAAAGTAGAGATGCTGCTGGGCTTTCTTTGTTATGGAGCTGG
Source organism: Hypanus sabinus (assembly GCF_030144855.1). Classification (NCBI taxonomy): domain Eukaryota; kingdom Metazoa; phylum Chordata; class Chondrichthyes; order Myliobatiformes; family Dasyatidae; genus Hypanus; species Hypanus sabinus. The sequence goes on from NC_082707.1 coordinate 50,418,496, forward strand.
TGTTGAGGGACCAGGTGAGATTCTCCATCAGGTGAACACCAAGAAATTTGGTGCTGTTTACGATCTCTACTGAGGAGCCGTCGATGTTCAGTGGGGAGTGGTCGCTCCGTGCTCTCCTGAAGTGAACAGCCATCTCTTTTGTTTTGTTCACATTCAGAGACAGGTTGTTGGCTCTGCACCAGTCTGTTAGCTGCTGCGCCTCCTCTCTGTAAGCTGACTCATCATTCTTGCTGATGAGACCCACCACGGTCGTGTCATCGGCGAACTTGATGATATGGTTCAAGCTGTGTGTTGCAGCACAGTCGTGGGTCAGCAGAGTGAACAGCAGTGGACTGAGCACAGCCCTGGGGGGCCCCCGTGCTCAGTGTGATGGTGTTGGAGATGCTGCTCCCGATCCGGACTGACTGAGGTCTCCCAGTCAGGAAGTCTAGGATCCAGTTGCAGAGGGAGGTGTTCAGGCCCAGTAGGCTCAGCTTTCCAATCAGTTTCTGAGGGATGATTGTGTTGAATGCTGAACTGAAGTCTATGAACAGCATCCGAACGTATGTGTCTTTTTTGTCCAGGTGGGTTAGGGCCAGGTGGAGGGTGGTGGCAATGGCGTCATCTGTTGGGACAGTACAATATATTCATAGATTTAAAATTTATGATGAAAGAAAAAATCCACAAGGAAAATAAATGATAATAATTTAAAGTCAGTAGAGCTGGATTTTTATTATACTGATTGAAGCTGCAATAGAGTGAGGAGCTTCATCAAAAGGTATGAAGGTTGAGAAACAATTGCTAGCAATTAAGGAACGAATGCGGGAAACTACAATAGCTAAAAAATCCTCTCCAGAGTAAATAAAATGAGAAAAGAAACTTACCCTTGGCAAACAAAAGAAATTAAGCATGGAATTAGATTCAATTAGGGTCATATTAGTGTCAAATAAATTGACAGGCACAGTAGGAAAACCTGAAAAACACTTTAGGTTTTAGAGAAGTAGGATAAATAAGTGCAATGCAGAGGCAAAAACAGAGTATGGGAGTAAACAAAGGGAACATAAAAATGGATTTGTAATACCTTCTACAAATAACCAACATAAAAAAGACCTGTGAAATCCAGTGTAGGTTTTCTAAGCTCATTGGGGCAGAAGGGCTGGTTAGCATGTGGTCTACCAAAATAAATACAAATATTAATTAAAAATTAATAGCTCTGAAAACTAATAGGCCCTGATAGACAATAGACAATAGGTGCAGAAGTAGACCATTCGGCCCCTCGAGTCTGCACCGCCATTCTGAGATCATGGCTGATCATTCACTATCAATACCCAGTCCCTGCCTTGTCCCCATATCCCTTGATTCCCCTATCCATCAGATATCTATCTAGCTCCTTCTTGAAAGCATCCAGAGAATTGGCCTCCACCGTCTTCCGAGGCAGTGCATTCCACACCTCCACAACTCTCTGGGAGAAGAAGTTTTTCCTCAACTCTGTTTTAAGTAACTGACCTCTTATTCTCAATCCATGCCCTCTGGTACTGGACTCTTCCAACATCTGGAACATATTTCCTGCCTCAATCCTATCAAATCCTTTAATTATCTTAAACGTTTCAATCAGATCCCCTCTCAATCTCCTCAATTCCAGTGTGTACAAGCCCAATCTCTCCAATCTCTCTACGTAAGACAGCCCTGCCATCCCGGGAATCAATCTAGTGAATCTAAGCTGCACTTCCTCAATTGCCAGAATGTCTTTCCTTAAACCTGGGGACCAAAACTGTACACAATATTCCAGGTGTGGTCTCACCAGGGCCCTGTACAAATGCAAAAGGACATCCTTGCTCTTGTACTCAATTCCCCTTGTAATAAAGGCCAACATTCCATTTGCCCTCTTCACTGCCTGTTGCACTTGCTCATTCACCTTCATTGACTGATGAACTAGGACTCCTAGGTCTCTTTGCATTACCTAACTCTACACCGTTCAGACAATACTCTGCCCTCTTGTTCCTGCTTCCAAAGCGGATAACTTTACATTTATTCACATTGAATGACATCTGCCAAGTATCTGCCCACTCCCCCAGCCTATCCAAGTCTCCCTGTATTCTCCTAACGTCCTCTTCGCATGTCACACTGCCACCCAGTTTAGTATCGTCAGCAAACTTGCTGATATAGTTTTCAATGCCCTCATCTAAATCGTTGACATAAATCGTAAAGAGCTGTGGTCCCAATACAGAGCCCTGTGGTACCCCATTAGTCACCTCCAGCCAGTCCGAGAAACACCCATTCACTGCTACCCTTTGCTTTCTATCTGCCAACCAGTTTTCTATCCATGTTGAAACCCTGCCCCCAATGCCATGAGCTCTGATTTTACTCACTAATCTCCTATTTGCATGATAATTTGCATTCTAGAGCACATGAAATAAAGTTAAAACACTGGTTATTATTTTCCATAATTTTATAGATTAAGGAATAATTCCTGGAGATAAGAGGGGCTCAAATGTAAATATGCTACTTAAATGTGTAGGAAGAACCAAAACGAGAAACTAGAAATGTAACAACAACACTGGAAGTAGGGAAAGTTCTAGGGCCTGTCATAAAAGGTCAGATAATTGACACATGGAAGTATCAATGGGACTGGACAGAGACCACATGGATTTCTGAAAAGGAAATTCTGTTTGACAAACTTATTGAGAAAGTAACAAATAGAATAGATTAGGGAAGACAGTGGACAGTGGTGCATCTGGATTTTCAGAAGTGTTTTGTAAAATCTCAAATAAATCTTAAAGCAACAGAGAGGTAAATCTTTAACAATCAGGCACCTGCTGAACTTTCCTGTCAGATTGGAATATTTTTTGAAATATTGGATATTGCTCCTGTTAATTTTGCAATGTGCTCTTAATTCACTTGTTTTTAAATATTACATAGTGGGTTATGAGATTTTCCAGTGAATCTGTTGAGGTTAAAGGAAGCACTATAAACAGGATCCTGATATGATTAAGGGGAATATGGAAAGTGGAGTCCTGGTGGGTTTAAAGGGTGTGTAGAAACAAGGCCCCTGTGTTTATAGGATGGGCAAGTCTGAAGAGGTTATGGAAAATGGGGTTTTGGTGAGTTTAGAAAGGATCATGGAAACCAAACTCTAAACCTGATGATGAACCATCCAGATTTCCAAGTAAATGAATAGAAGCTTGTTGGAGTTTGATTATTGAAGACTGTGTGTTATATGGATTGAACATTAGTTGTTTGATTGGAAGTAGAGAAGATAAATTGAGTCATTTTTTCTGGGTGGAAGGCTGTAACTCAAGGGGTAAATCAAGGCCCATTGTCTGGATTTCAATAGTTTGGATGAGGAAAAAGAATGCAATATTTCTAAATGCTTTCACCAACAATGCCCAAATGGAGCAATGAACTGGAATTCAAATTAGAACTAGTTTATTATTCTTACAATGTAATGAGATACAGTGAAAAGCTTGTCTTGAATGTTGTTCATACAACTCAAGTTACACAGTGCATTGAGGGAGATTGAAGTAAAACAATAGCAGAATTCAGAATAAATTATAATAGCTACAGAGAAATTGCAGAACAGGTAGACAATAAGATGCAAGATCATAATGAGGTGCATTGCGAGGTCAAGTCCATTTATAGTACTAGGGAACCATTTATTGGTCCTATTAAAGCAGGCTTGAAGTTGTCCTTGAGCCGGATGGTGTGTGCTTTCAGGCTTTTGTATCTTCTGCCTGATGGAAGAAAGGAGAGGAGAGAATGTTCTGGAATTATGTCACAAATGCAAAGAGGTTCAAAGTCACTTCTGGCAGAGAGTACAAACGTAGGAGCATTATGTAGGTAATTGTGGAGTTATCCGCTTCAAGAGGAATTACAGAAAGGTGACATATGAATTGTATTAATTTAGAAAGTGTTATACAAAGAGATCTAGATGTCTTTGTACACGAGTCACTGAAAGCAAATATGAAGGTGTGGTTAAGAATGCAAATGGTATATTTGTATTCATAGCCAGATGACCTGAGTGAAGGAGCTGATGCCTTTCTCCAATTACAGATGGGCTTGGTAACACCACATTTGTAATTCTCTGTAGGTTTTGTCTCCTTAACTTAGAAAGCTATACTATGAGTTAGTGTAACAAAAGTTCACCAGACTGATTCCTGAAGTGATGAGATTGCCATATAAGGAAAGATTACGACAGTGATGATTGTGTTTACTCAGAAAGAATCTAAGTGAAATGTACAAAATTCCAACAGGGCTAAGACAGACTGGACATGGGATGGTAAATTCTATTGGAAGGAGATCCTTATCAAGGAGTTGAGATATCAGGTTACATACAAGAAATTGATGACTGAGATGAGGAGAATTTCTTCACTTGGAGGGTCTTGAAGCTGTAAAATTTGGTGCCTTAGAAGTATGTGGTAGTCAAATTGCAGAGTATATTTAAGTTTTTATATGTAACTAGCATCAAGGAATATCAGGAGAGTATGAAAACATTGTATTGAAAGGATGATCAGCTATGATTGTATTGAATGGTAGAGCAGGTTTGAGAATGTCTACACATCCTGCTATTTATTTTATCTTCCTTTTTCCAATGTTGTGTAAGTAGGCTTTCCAGTCTATAACTTGCATGAAGATTTTCAGCTTTTATTAACACAAAGTTCCAGAAATTGTGTTGGAATTCCTGGCCAAAGAATTTCCATTAATTCATCAGTTCCCTTTTGAGGTCAGTAGTTATAGTTGATAAATGGCTTCAGAATAAGGCCACACGCATATTGTTAATAGACTTTTATTATCTGTAGGTGGTTAAAAATTGACCTCTTGTGAAAGTTATTTGAATTTTCCATGCAATGATTTGGAGCTCTGTGTTTTAGGATTTTAAGGTATAAAGTGAAGTGATTTACATGAGGCAATAAAATAATCCTTAACCTTTCTAAGATAATATTTCATTTATGTAAACTGTAAAGTATGTTGTTTGTCAGTTTATCTGTAATCGTTATAAAATTTGTACCGCTGAGTGATATTAGCATATGGAGAATGCATTCACCATTTTCCATTGGGTAAACAGAAGAATGAAGCTCCTGTGTAGGAAGCTTGCTGATTTCTCTATGGGCTTATATTGAATGCCACAGTGCTAGAGGTTTGACTTTACTGTCTGATTAACCCATAGGAGGCAAATTGCTTTTTTAGTTTTTGAGCAGACCTCAAAAGCCCGAAAATATCCACAGAGTACTTTCAAATGTAATCCCATGAAGATTGAAACAGTTGATTCCAGATGCTCTTTTTTCAAGTGTTTTTCTTTGTTAGCCAAGAAATGCTATTTTGAATCAAACTAGACTATTAATCTGACTGGGTTATTTTGGATTCGTTTTTGTTCACAGAGCCCAGATCAAGGTTCTTTGTTTGGGTAAAATTCTTATTGCACAAAATTAACTAACAGCCGGTTGATTCATCCACCTTTGCACATTCAGTTCCATGAAACCTGGTACGCATGTATGATTAAGGTGAATAAACCCAGTGAAAATATTCCAATATTTCCAATATTTTCACTTCCGGCAAAAAGTAGTTATAAGAAGAATTTCTCCTCAACTTTCCAAAAAAATCTTCAATAAATGATCACATCATCAAGGCTGCGAAGTTACTAACGTATTCCATGGAGACAGATTAATCAGCTCAGCTGTAATTTACCGATACATTTTGTAGCCAATTTCAACAATAGGATCCTTTTACAGCAACACTGAATACCAAAGAAATAAAGTGTTAAAGATATGTGGACTTGAAGTAGAATACTAATTGCCATGATCTGTGAAATACATAGAGCTTTAATTATTTTAAATCATCCCTATGATAGTTTTCTTGCATTAGGTGTAATGTTTGGTTTTCCTTATATTCACTTAATTCCAGAATTACTTAATTGAATCAGTTAAAATGGTTCTTTGCCCATCAGACACCTCCTGTAGTCAAAAATGAGGCCAAGCTGTTGCTGTCTGCTCTCTGTCCTGCTGATATGTTCACTCATGTGTGCAATATATCATCACAAAGTTGGGAACCAAAAGGTTTCCCAACTTTCTTTCCAGTAATAAACCAAAACCACAAAATAGTAGAGATTATGATGAAAAGCACAGTCAGAATCACAATTAAACAATTGAACATATAACCTCAAGAAACAAGCAGTTTTCTGCTCTAAGAAGCAGCACTTTTTTCAAAATATACCATAGCATTGGTAAAACTTTATTTGATGTGCATTTGATAAGAGACTTCTCTGGTTCAATTGCATATGGCATTCAAAAAGTTCAATTAGTGTTTCATACAGCAGAATTGTTTGTGTTGAGGGGATCAATTGCATTTCCTCAGTATGTTGGAGAGCAACAGTTTATCTTTACACTAAACGATTAAAAACCCTGATTATCTGGTGGTAAGGGCATGATGAATAACCCAAGGTAACAACTCGCATCATGAAGATGAAACAAAGAACTGCCAACTCAGAAATAGCTGGTTCAGGTTAGTGAATACAACTAGCACATCAGATCATGGTGGAGAATGAGAGGTCATTCAGATGTCATAACTGAAGGAACTAAGCATTTTGAAACTAAGGATCCTGTTAACTACATTTTATTGCAACTGAAAAAGCTGTACTTTTCAATAAATTTCCACTTTTTGGATGCACTTCCAAAATGAGGAAACCTTATTGAAATATACTGCTCTCTCCATTACACATTATGTTATTTTTCCAAAGGATGCAAGGTACACAATATAAATGAAACCTGTACTTTGATGGAATGTTTCAACACAAAACAAAGAACATAGAACATAGAAATTTACAGCACATTACAGGCCTTTCAGCCCACTATGTTGTGCTGACCATGTACCCTACCATAGAGACTGTCTAGGATTTCCTTAGCACATAGCCCTCTATTTTTCTAAGCTTTGTGTACCTATCTAAGAGGCTCTTATTGTATCCACTTCCACCACTGCCGCCGGCTGTGCATTCTATGCAACCACCACTCTCTATGTGTAAAACTTACCCCGATATTCCTTGATACCTATTTCCAAGCATCTTAAAACTATGGTCCCTTGTGTGAGCTATTTCACCACTGGGAAAAAGTTTCTGGCTATCCACATAATCAATATCCCTTATCATCTTATACTCCTCTATCAGGTCACCTCTCATCCTCTGTCACTCCAAAGAGAAAAGGTCAAGTACACTCAACCTATTTTCATAAGGTACACCACCATCCAATCCAGGCAACATCCTTGTAAAACTCCACTGCACTCTCTACATAGTATCCATATCCTCCCTGTAGTGTGGTGATCTGGACTGAACATGAAACTCCAAGTGGGGTCTGACCAAGGTCTTATGTAGCTGTAACATTATCTCATAGCTCTTGAACTCAATCCCACAGTTGATGAATGCCAACACACCATACCCTTCTTAACAATTTTGTCAACCTGTGCAGCAGCTTTGAGTGTCCTATCGACATGGACCCCAAGATCTCTCAGATCCTCCACACTGCCAAGTGTCTTACCATTTATATTAACTATCTTCAAATTGGATCTACCAAAATGAACCACTTCACACTTACCTGGGTTGAAGTCCATCTCTGCCACTTCTCAGCCCAGTTCTGCATCCTAATGGAGTCACTGTAACCTCTGATAACCCTCCAGACTATCCACAGCACCCCCAATCTTTGTGTCATCAGCAAACTTACTAACCCACCCTTCTACTTCTTCATCCAGATCATTTATAAAAATCACAGAGAGGAAGGGTCCCAGAACAGATGCCTGCAGAACACCATTGGTCACCTACTTCCATGCAAAATACAAACCATCTACAACCACACTTTGCCTTCTGTGAGCGAGACAATTCTGAATTTCAAAGCAAAGTTTCCTTGGATTACATGCCTCCTTATTTCCTGAAGCAGCTTTGCATGGGGATCCTTATCAAATGCCTTACTGAAATCCACATACACCACATTCACTGCTCTACCTTCATAAGAGTGTCTTGTTACATCCTCAAAGAATTCAATCGGGCTTATAAGGCACAACCTGCCCTTGACAAAGCCATGCTGACTATCCTGAATCAGATTATGTCTCTCCAAATGCTAATAACTCCTACCTCTCAGGATCTTATCCAACAACTTGCTCACCACTGAAGTCAGACTCACATTTAATTTGAAACATCATTTTGCATTTAACCTACCATCACTAAGCCAATAGGGAGTCAAATTAGCAAATAATGGATGCCCCTATGCCCAGACTTGAGACAAAGAAACTGCAGTGAGGCATGGCGTATCATAATCTATTTGAAATATAATTGTTCCACAATTGTAGAAGTTCAGAATTATTTGAATGCAGGGATTTTGTTACAACCTAGTAATTACTTGCTCGCATTTATTTCATGTTTAAAGTAGATTTATTATTGCTATAGTCAATTTTTATTTGTCTTTTGTTTAGAATGTGTTATCATGCAGAGATTCAGGCAGCAACTGTCAGTACACTTGGCACTGTTGAATTGCAGCAATATTCACATGTGGCTGATTAAAGATTATTCTTCATACAATGTTAGTTTTTTGAGATGTTCCACACACCAGCACATTCAATTGTTTCAAACAATAATACAAAATTTATATTTGGAAGTTGTGCCAAACAGAGTTAGTCTAACATCAAATGTAAAATTTAATAGGTGGTAGCATATTCCAATTAGTTCCTGTGGAATTAAGTAATAGATATTGCATTGAATTTACAATAGAGTAGCAGACTGTTCAGTTCAGATTCCAGTGTTTATGCCTCATTCTTCCATTGAAGTTATCGAAACGTACATGCACATTCTATTATTTTCTCTTGGTGTATTGAATTTGCCTTAAAAAGCATCTACCTATTCACTTTAAATACTCCATAAAGTAGCTAGTCAACAAATTATCTAAAGCCTTGACCAGACAAGCAAAGCATTTAAAATATTGGTAAAACTTTGAAATTTATTTATTTTTGAAGCATAGAGTTCAAATACTCTATGAAGTTTTGTTCAATCACTAGACCCTGACTGGGATTCACTTAGACCGATGTGCAGAGCTTTGGAGTCATTAATAAAAACAGGTCGTGAAACAGAGGAAAATACCAAATGGTTTACAAGGGTAGGCCCAGAACAGCTTACAGGTCAGGGATAATTGGACAAATTGAAACTTTGACCTTGAGAAGAGTAAAGATTCAGAGCTGTTCTTAGAGGGGTCTTAAAAGCAATGAGGTAGTTGGATAAATGTGGAGAGTACCTTTCCACTTCTGGAAGGATCAGAACTCAATGGCAATGATCGGCTGGCCTAAACTCTAGCATAGGAGGTTCAGTAGAGATCCTCTGCCAGTCTGCTGAAGGCTTGCTTGTCTATAAGCAATGTGGTGCACATTAGCACCAATGACAAAGGTAGAAAAGGGAACCAGTCCTGCACAATGAGTGTAAAGAGTTAGGGAAAAGGCTGAAGAACAGGGCCTCCACGGTTAATAGTCTCTAGATTACTCCCAGTGCACATGCAAGTCATGGCAGGAAAAGGTACAGATGAATGAGAGGCCAAGGAAGTGGTGCAGGGGGCAGGGTTTCAGTTTCCTGGATCACTGGGATAGCTTCTGGGGAAGGTATGACCTGTACAAGAAGGACGGATTACACCTGAACCCGATGGGGGCCAATATCCTTGAGGACAGGTTTGCTAGAGCTTTTGGTGAAGGTTTAAACTAGGTTGGCAGAGGAATGGGAACCGGCGTGATGGAGCCAGACAGGTGGGCTGAGGCTGGGGCAGTTGATATACAAGTTGATGCCGTGTGTGCTGAGACTGGGAGGGTGGATGGGCAGAAGATAGGGCAAAATTGCAGTCAGTGGGGTAAGGTGAAGTGCAAATTGGAGGCAAAATCAAAATGGATAATAATTACAGGACTGCAGGTGTTATATTTGAATGCATGCAACATAGAGAATCAGGTAAATAATCTTGTAGCATGGTTCGAGATTGGCAAGTATGACATTGTAGGTGTCACTGAGTCACAGATGAAAGAAGATACTACTTGGGAGATGAATATCCAAGGATACACATTTATCAAAAGCACAGGCAGGTCGGCAGAGAGGATGGGGGCTCTGTTGGTAAAAAATTAAATCAAATCCTTAGAAAGAGATGATATAGGATCGGAAGATATAGAATCCTTTTGAGAAGTTGTGGGTAAAGTTAAGAAACTGCAAGGACAAAAAGACCTTGATGGGAGTTATATCAGGGCACCAAACAGTAGGCAGAATATGGGATATAATTTTCACTGAGAAAATATGGCATGTAATAAGGGCAATCTTAAAAAAAGACAAGGGGAAATTCAATATGCAGGTAAATTGGGAAAATCAATTAGGAGCTGCATCCCAAGGGAAACGTTTTGTAGGGTGCCTATCAAATAGCTTAGTAGAGCAGTATTGGTTGAGCCTCCTCGGGTAAGTCAAATCTGGATTGGATGTTGTGTAATATACTAGATTTGATTAGGGAGCTTAAGGTAAATGAAGCCTTGGGAGGTAGTGATCATAATATTATAGAATTCATCCTGCAATTTCAGAGGGAGAAGATAAGTTCAGGTGTAGAAGTATTACAGTGGAATTTAGGAAACTACGGAGGCGTGAAAGAGGAACTGGCCAAAGTTGATTGGAAGGGAACATTAGCAGGGATGACAGCAGAACAGCAATACCTGGAGTTTCTGGGAGCATTCAGAGGCACAGGATAGATACATCCCAAAGATGAAGCAATATACCAAAGGTTGGATAAGGGAACTATGGGTGACAAGTGAAATCAAAGACAGCATAAAATCAAAAGAGAGAGCATACAAAATAGCAAAAACTAGTGGAAAGCTAGAAGATTGGGAAGTTTAAAAAAAAAACATCAGAAGGCAACTATAAAAGCAATGAGGAGAGAAAAGATGAAATATGAAGGTAAGCTACCCAAAAATATAATGGGCAAATTAAAAGCTTTTCAGATATACAAAGAGTAAAGGTGAAGTGAGAGTGGATATTTGACTGCTTGAAAATGATGCTGGAGAAGTGTTAATAGGGGACAAAGAAATGGCAAATGAATTTAGTAAGTATTTTGTGTCAGTCTTCACTGTGGAAGACTTTAGCTGTATGCCAGAAATTCAAGAATATCGTGGGCAGACATGAGTGTCGCTATTACTATAAAGAAGGTGCTTCAGAAGCTGAAAGATAGAAAGGTTGATAAGTCAACTGGACCAGATGGACTATACCCAGTGTTTTGAAAGAAGTAACTGAAGAGATTGCAGGGGCATTAGTAATGATCTTTCAAGAATCACTAGATTCTAGAATGGTTCCGGAGGATAGGAATATTGCAAATGTCACTCCACTCTTTAAGAAGAGAAGGAGGCAGAAGAAAGGAAATTATAGGTCTATTAGCTTGACTTCAGTAGTTTGGAAGAAGTTGGAGTCCATTATTAAGGATGAGATTTTGGGGTACTTAGAGGCACATGACAAAGTCAGCATGGTTTGCTTCAGGGAATTGTTGCTCGAATTGGAATTCTTTGAGGAAATGAAGGATAGACAAAGGATGTTGATAATTTGGATTTTCAGAAGGCCTTTGACAATATGCAACACGAGGCTGCTTAACAAGATACGAGCCCATGGTATTACAGAAGGATACCAGCATGGATAGAAAATTGGTTGATTGGCAGCAGGCAAAGAGTCAGAATTAAGGGGGCCTATTTGGGGTGGCTGCTGGAGGTGGTGTTTTCTGCAGGAGTCGGTACTGAGATGATTCTTTTCACATTATATGTCAAAAATTTGCATGTCAGAGCTGATGGCTTTGTGGCCAAGTTTGCAGGTGATATGAAGATAGTTGGAGGGTCAGGAAGCGTTGAGGAAGCAGCGAGTCTCCAGAGGGACTTGGACAGATTGAGAGAATGGGCAAAGAAGTGGCAGATAGAATATAGTGTTGGTAAGTATATGGTCATGAACTTTGGTAGAACCAATAAAGTCATAGACTACTTTCTAAATAAGGAGAAATTCAAAAGTCAGAGGTGCAAAGGGACTTGACCATCCTTGTGCAGGATTCCCCAAGGGTTAATTTGCAGACTGAGTTGAATGTAAGAAAGGCAAATGCAATGTTGGCATTAATTTTGAGTGGACTAAAACATAACAGCAAGGACGTGATGCTGAGGCTTTAAAAGGCATTGGTCAGACTGCGCTTGGAGTATTGAGAGTTTTGGGCCCCTTATCTAAGAAAAGATGTGCTGGCATTGGAGAGGGTTCAGAGGAAGTTCACAAGAATGATTCCAGGAATGAAAGGGTTTACATATAGCATAAGGTATATTTGATGACTCTTGGGCCTGTACTCATTGCAATTTAGAAGAATAAACATGATCTCCTTAAAACCTATTGAATATTAAAAGACGTAGACAGAGTGAATATGGAAAGGATGTTTCCTATAGTGGATGTATCTAGGACCAGAGGGCAGAGCATCAAAATAGAGAGACATCCATTTAGAACAGAGATGAGAGCAATTTCTTTAGCCAGAGAGTGGTGAACCTATTGAATTCATTACCACAGGTGGCTATGGAGGCCAAGTCATTGAATATATTTAAAGCAATGGGATTGAGAGGGATGATGGATTTGCCATAATGGACTCAATGGGCTGGGTTGCTAATTTTGCTCCTACGTCTTATGGTCTGACATCCCACTCTGCCATTGGACTCACCAGCAAGTCCAAAAGCACTTTCAGATTGTACTGAGATGAAAACCAGGATGCAGTTGATATCTGATCCCTCAGCTTTAAACTAGCCCTGTTATTTGAATGGGTTTACTAACTTACATTTAAAAAGGCAAGTTTGTTTTTGCTGTTTATTTATTTTAACTTTAGACTTTTTTTAATTCACTGTAACTTAAAGTATCTCAGCTGCATTTATTTTATTTTAGGAGTCTCAATATTGTTTTTTTAATTTTATTTCAGTTTAAGTGGAATTGTCTTTAACAGCCTTGTCTTTAACAAGTCTTTAACAAGTAATCCATTGAGCCTCATTGAAAGGAGCAGAATCCTCCAGTATAATTGACACCCACAACCATGGACAATCCTTAAGGTCAAAGTTAAGTGTGGCATCAGTCAAACTTGGGCCTACTAATATGCCAACAAGGGAGATTTCTGCAGAGTGTAGAAATAAGGCAATTTACTTAGATATTTCCAGAAGGACAGCAGGTAAGTGAAAGGATATATACTGTCAAGTTGTGTTAAATTAATCAGAATAATAAGCATGGAGGTTTATTGACACTGGTTTATTGAATGGTCTATTCCTGTGATGCATATCCTATAAGAGCTGCACATGTAACCCTGCTCTGGCTAAGGAAGGACCAGACACAAGCTTTCAAACTAAAATGTCAACAATTGACCTGGTGAGTTCTTCCAGCAGTTTGTTTGTCGCTCCAGATTCCAGTTTCTGCAGTCTATCCTGTCTTTAAAGTTTAATACAGAACCAGAACCAGGTTTGTCGTCACCGGCACGTGTCTTGAAATTTGTTAGTTTACCAGCAACAGTTCAATATAATACATAATATAGAAGAAAAAGATCAATCAATTACAGTGTATGTATATTGAATAGATTCAAAATTGTGTTAAAATAAACAGAAATACTACATATTTAAAAAGTGAGGTAGTGTCCAAGGGTCCAATGTCCATTTAGGAATTGGATGGCATAGGGGAGAAGCTGTTCCTGAATCGTTGAGTGTGTGCCTTCATGCTTCTGTACCTCCTACCTGATGATAACAGTGAGAAAAGTGCATGGACTGGATGCTGGAGGTCTTTAATAATGGATACTGTCTTACTGAGCACTGCTGCTTGAAGGGTGTCCTGGGTACTTTGTAGGCTGCCCTTGATGGAGCCCACCAAATTTACAGCACTCTGCAACTTTCTTTCAGTCCTCTGCAGTAGCCTCCTCCCCCCCATACCAGACAGTGATGCAGCCTATCAGAATGCGCTCCATGGTACATTTATAGAAGTTTTTGAGTGTTTTTGTTGACAAACCAAATCTCTTCAAACACCTAGTGAAGTATAGTCATTGCCTTGCCTTCCTTATAGCTGTATCAATATTTTGGGACCAGGTTAGGCTCAGAGATCTTGACACCCAGGAACTTGAAACTGCTCACTCTCTCCACTTCTGATCCTCTATGAGGATTTGTATGTGTTCCTTCATCTTACCCTTCCCAAAGTCCACAATCAGCTCTTCCGTCTTACTGACATTGAGTGCCTGGTTGTTGCTGCAACACTACTCCACTAGTTGGCATATCTCACTCCTGTACGCCCTCTTGTCTCCATCTGTGATTCTACCAACAATGGTTGTATTATCAGAAAATTTATAGATGGTATTTGAGTTATGCCTAGCCACACAGTCATGTGCATATAGAGAGTAGAGCAGTGGGCTAAGCACACCCCTGAGGTGTGCGAGTGTTGATTGTCAGCAAAGAGGACAGATTGTTGTCTTTTGTTTAGGAAGTTGAGGATCCAATTGCAGAGGGATGTACAGAGGCCCAGGTTCTGCAACTTCTCAATCAGGATTATGGGAATGAAGGTATTAAATGCTGAGTTATAGTCACTGAGCAACTTCCTGGCAAGGGTATTTGTATTGTCCAGGTGGTCTAAGGCCATGTGAAGAGCCATTGAGATTGCATCTGCCATTGACCAATTGTGTTGATAGGCAAAATGCAATGGGTCCAGGTACTAGTGAGGCAGGAGTTCAGTCTAGTCATGACCATCCTCTCAATGCATTTCATCACTGTGAATGCTACTAGGCAAAGGTTATTAAGGTAGCTCACATTCTTCTTCTTAGGCACTGGTATAATTTTTGCTTTTTTGAAACAAGTAGGAACTTCTGCCTGTAGCAGTGAGAGGTTGAAAATGTTCTTGAATACTTCCACCAGTTGGTTGCATAAGTTTTCAGAGCCTTACCATGTACTCCACCGGGAACTTCTACTTCTCAATTTTTTTTCATTAGAAATAAAGCCCACCTGTTTGTTTACATTTTTATGGTCTTATTAACTTGCTTTGCTCGTTTAGGAATTTGTGAATGTTTTGCTCCTTTACACTGTTTGGACTCTATCTTCTGAACTCCTTATCACAGTTATGAAGATACAAATCATGAGCACCTACACTGAAATTTGTTCGTGGTTTTCATGTCCATTTTGCAGAACTAATTTGTTAGTGTCTTCCTTGGACTCAACAACAACCTAAATAAAGTTGTCTCATTATCTGGAGAGGAAAAAAGTGTCCCCACTCCTAGTTAATCTGCTATCAGAGAGGCTTTTAAATTGTCTAAAAGGGCTTTGGCCACATTGTGAGGAAAAGGGCAAGTCTAAAAAGGTAAAATCTCCAAAGCCTGATAAATTCAGTGATTAAAATATATTTGTATAGAAACAATGGTATGAAGTAAAGCCAAATCTTCAGCATTTCATATAGATTCTGGATTTAATAGATTTAGGAGAAAATATGATTGCACAGCATATCTGTTATAGACTAAACAGCTGATTCTAAGACTAGCTTATTTACCACAATATTAATTAGACTTTATCCTTTCTTATCCAGAAAGATAAAAATTATTTTTGAAAAAAATCAACAACAGTGATAATGTTCAGTCCCATGTTTTGCTTTCCCACATAAAAAAAATAATGACTCACCTAATTTTTCTAAAAAACAATTCCCATTACACACCCTGTAGGCATTTACCACAAATTTGCATCTTTTAATGCAACCATCAGAAGCATTATGGCTGAGAAGCATTTTTATAGTGTCCTCTGGTTTCACAATTCATATGACTCTTACTTCCAAAGGAAATTTATATTAGAATTGATGTTTAAATTTATATTGCAGTTAAACAATTGTTATTTATAAATTAAGCTAAAATAAGGTACTGCAACAAATATATTAACATATTAATTCTAATTAGCTTTCTGTACTATATCCGTCTTCCCCAAGATGCAGTACTTAATATTAATAATTAGTTGAATTATTTCCCTAATTTATACTCATTACACCAAATATCAATTTAACCGAAATACAGCTGCCTCAAGGATGTTTTTATTGTGATCACAAGACTCTGCTGGACATTGGTAATGTCAAATATTTAAATCTGGTTGACTGATTCATTGACGAAGCAGATGGTGGAGGAGCTGCATTGCATCAGTTGTGACGAAGAGTAGATCCATGTCATCACACGTCCATAGACAGCCTCTACCACTGCGCACCATCCAACAGTATATGACAAATCCATGCAACACAACAAATATGAAATAATTTTTTAAAAATATGCAAATAGGTGTGCTAGAAATTTGGCCTTGCAATTAAGATACATTAGGCTTTGGAATATGTTCAAGTAAACTGACAGCTACACATTGGTTTATTTACTCCGCTTTCAGCTGCAGAGTAGAATGTGAGTTTGTGTATGAGACTGAGAATGAATTTTCCTTCATGTATATGTATGTCTGTAGTACAGATGTGTATACGATGCAGTCAACAAGGGATAGAGGTGCTGAGGTGGTGTGGGGCACACTGGAATCTGTACTTGTGTTGTGGGAGGCCCCTCCCACTGGTGCTGCTATCTGGTTTTGGAAACTAGAACAGGACAACTTGCCATCAATTCTAAAGCCATGCCACTCAGGGCTTTAGGGGATATATATACACACAGATTTTGTAACTAACTTTTTCTGAAACTAACTGTACATGCTATGTGCTAAGTGCAGTGTGCTGTTGGTAATGTGCTTTGTATCTTGGACCCGGTGAAATGCTGTTCCATTTGGCTATATTAATGTATGGGTGAATGATTATTGAACTTGAATTTAATATTTCATTCATTTCCATGCAACATTCTCAGAATAAAAAATTGAAGGAATAGATCACATGTATTTTGAAAGCATCATTTTGCATGGAGTTCAATATATAGTGGATAGGAAACTGCAGTAGAATAAAATTGTGCCATATTTTGGAGATATTTTGTGCATTCATAACCAGCAATTAGATGTGACCCATGATGTTAGCACTGTCCCTCATGAGATTGACCTTGTGAATAATTTATTTCCATGGTGACAATGATTTGACCTTTACTGGCTTCGCATAGTATGTCACTTTAACCTGTGCGCTTTGGTTAACCAGTAGGTTCATCGGTGAATCTGAGACGTTTGCATGAAGGCAGGAATCCCTATTCTAATAGCACTTGCACTGAAAAGAACCTGCCATTTTGTGGCAAACTACAAACATTTCCAAATAAACCCTTGCCCAATGTATTAAACTTTTTCTATAGCATTGCCATGTCCTCCCAGCAATTTAAAACAACTTTCAGCCAAATAGCTCAACAACTTACTGTTTTTGCATAATTATCCTATTTCTGATAATGCAGTTTGAGGAAAGTTTGTTGCTCAGAATATTAGGGGAATTTATTGTTTTCTGAAAGTACGAAGGCTTTTCTGAATATCTTTATATACATTTGAACAGTCAGGTGCCTACAATTCAGCTCTCCTTCAGTATTGCAGCTTGGGTTCTCTGTTCAGGTCCTGTAGTGAAGTCTTAGTTATTTAAGAAATCTCTCACAGACATGACCTACAATCAATACTTAATGCTGTTCCTTGCATAAATAACATTTCATCCCTGGAATAATTTAATAAAGTGCAAACATTGCTTTGAAATAGACTAACCCCAATTTCAAAATACTGCATTCAGTGTCACAGCCTAGTTGGGAATACCTTGAAATAATTGACTGACTGATGTAGAACTTCATCAGAACAAATAGAAGCAAATTCAATATGTCCTAAAAGTTATATTAAAATAGCCCTTCAGTTGTGAAAATGTAATCATGTCTTGTTTTTGAAATCACTTTAAAACATTGACAAAACTATTTGTCAGAATGTAGAATGACATTCACATTATTACATCTCAAGGGAAAATATAGGCAAGCATCTGCACAATATGGACTGATTCATATAAGTTATGTACAGCGTGTGTGCAATAGGACAATATTATGACAAATAATCCTTCCCTGTAGTTTCTTAGGGATTAGCCTTTGACTGGTTCCATATGAGGGATTAAATTCAGGTGCAAACAAACTCAAGAACCTATTCAACTTTCAAATGTGTTTCATAATATCCTTAAGAAAATGTAGATGTGACAACAAGTAGATTATTATTTAATGCTTCTACAAAGCTAAAGGTTTAAATCACAGGCTATTTAAATCAATTGTCAATGGAAATAATATGAATGTTTTGCACTGTCTTGTCAATTTACCAATAACCTCAGGCTACAAAACTAAAGAGTGAACTTAATATTTGGTCTCTGCATTTGAACCTTTTGTATACATACTGATCTAAGTGAGCTAGGATCCACCATTAGTTTGCCTGACAAACTGTAAGGACAGTATACAGACCAAATACAGTATGTTCTATTGTATCACACAATGTGGTGGGAAATACTAAAAAAAAAACAAATAGGATACTGAAAATTACAATCACTAATTTTCCATGGAGATATTCTTCTGGTAGTACACTATAAAATAGGCTCAAACTATTTATATTATGATCAATATGATTTTCCCCAAAAGGAGAATTTTTCTACAGAACCTAGGCATTAATATGCCACCTCTTTGCCTATTCTCTCATCTGCCCCTCCACCTATCTTTGTATAGTCCACAAAATTAAGCAGAAAGCCATCAGTTCCTTCATCGGAATCAACATGTTGGCATAGATTTATTCAATAGAACCAAATCAGTGACCATGGGGTTACAAAGAAAATAAATGGCTCAAAGAACATCCAACAATGGATGTATGGGTTGTACAAAAATAAAATAAAATGGTATTAACTGAATCATCCAGCTTCTGTTTAAAGTGTCCATTTCTTCATTTGTTATAGTAAGCACTGTTGAAATTCAATGGAGCTTAAAAACAAAATATCATCAAGATGTGTTTTCCAAAGAGAAAGGGAGATAAGAAAATACATTTAAGTACATGGTACTGGCACAGAAAATTTCCATGAATAATTTAGCTACAATAATGTAATTTCATTGAAGGTGTTCCATGTAAATTTCCTATCATATTACTGGGTTGTTTTCAGTAACCCATTATTGTTCTTGACAAATGCTAGCAACACTCAATTTTACTCCTCATTATTTTATTACACTTACTTTCAATGAGTGCTGGAATGACAACAACCACACTGACTGCAATATTTACACCTGATAGCTACTTGCAAGGAGTAGATAGATCATAGAATCATAAGAAGATACAGTGTTGAACAAGCTCTCTGGTCCCAATAGGTCCTCATCAACTATCAACCGCACTTTTACACAAATCTTACATTAACCCCTTATTTTTTACTTTCTCCACATTCTCAATCACACCCCCCATTCACTTTTACTCTAGGAGGAATTTACAGAGGACAATTATCCTAAAAACCTATTCATGCTCAGGATGAGAGATGGGGAGTGCACAGTAGCATAGTAGTTAGCACAACACTTTACAGTACCTGTGAGCTGGGTTCAATTCCACCCCCTGCCTGTGAGTTTGAACATTCTTTCTGAGACTGCATGTGTTTCCTCACACAGTCCAGAGATATACCAGTTGGTACGTTAATTGGCCATGGAAAATTGTCCTGTGATTAAGCTAGGATTAAATTGGGGATTGCTGGGTGGTGTGGCTTAAAGGGCCTACTTCACACCATATCTCAATAAAAATTAAAATTAACTCACAGCACCCAACGGAAACCCACATATGACATAGGGAGACCATGCAGACTCAGACGAACAACACCGAGTCAGAACTGAAACCAGCTCTTTAGCATTTTGTGGCAGCTGCTCTTCAACACCATTACTGTGTGGTTCATGTGGCACCAAATGGATAGAATGCACCAGTTCTGGCAATGTTATATATTACAACGTATCTGTCTCAGGGCATTCCTTAGCTTAATATTCACCATTGGCACAGAAAACTTGCTCCTGCTAAAGTTCATTTTAAATTAAATCACTAAACATAGTTGCTAATGTTATAGCTGTTGGTGGTTCAAATGTCTCCTGTTTTAATTGTGGCATGTTTTGTAGGAAAATATTTCCTCACACAACAAAGTTCAATGGTTTACTAATCAGATCCCTAAAGATTTTAACAGAAAACCTCATACAGGTTATTAGAATATAGCTTCCTACTACAAGCCAGGAAATAACTAGAGATACAAATGCATACATCAAAATCTTCCATTGACAACACTGAGAAAGGAATAATCATTTCCAGCTTTAGATAGTAAACAGTTTCTAATCAAGCAACATACTCCTCTGGACCTTTTAGGAAAAAAAAATCCAATGAAACAAAACAGAGGCTATTAAAGAAAATGGCTATTGGACATTTAGAACTATAGCCACATTAGATTTTTGGCATTTTGGCATTGAAAGAGAAAAACACATTTTTGATTTAAATTTTAATATCTTGGCATATAAGCCCCCTTTTCAAAATATGTAATGGCCCAAATTTTTGTCTCATAGGGGAAAGTCAGCATTTCATTTAGATTATTAGAAGGAAACCAAAGGCATCCCACACTAATAAATGGGGAGGGATCACTTATATAATCCAAAAATAAAGTTTTCAACAAAACGTCAGTATGATGCTTTGGAAAATCAATTTGCTGTAACATTCCAGTAGGAAATAATATAGAGGTATAGGTTTTCAGAAAAGAGATTCTTCTGCCAGGTTATGAGCAGAAATATTTGAATGAAGTCTAGAGCAGGAAACATTGGTGTATGTTGTAATTAAGCACTCGAATAAAGGCTCCAAAAGTCCAAATTATTGTTGTTTGGAATCCATTCACAAATTAAACTTTAAAAGAATCAAATTACAGGAACATGAACTGACCATAAAAAAGACTTAAATACTACTTTGCTGGATTGTTTTTTCTTGTGCAATTGAATGGGCAATATTTTAATGCATTGAAGAATTAGAACTTTTGTTCAAAGGTATTAAAATCGCTTTTCCACATTCAAGTTAGTTAATAGTAAGTAAAGGGTGATATTATACATCATTTGTTAGAATTCTATACCTCCCTTCAGTAGTTCTGTAGAACAAACATTCGTGCTCTTATTGTTATGTTCCACCCTGACAAATGGTCTCAGAGAATTTGAGAGTCATTGTACCAACCTATTACAGTAGATAAACAAAGCTTTTTCTATGAGCCAAAGACAGACATTTCTTTAACAAGGTGCAAAATTCTCCTTTCATTTCACTTAGATTAGACTAGCCTTTCTCAACCTTTTTGCCTTGGAGGAACCCTTGAAATAATTTTCAAGTCTCAAGGAACCTCTGCATAAAAATTATTATATCTGCACTTCATTGGTACATCAGCATAATCAGTAAGTTGTAGGTATAATAATCCAAAAATAATCGTCAATGCCCCTTTGAGTAGAGAATGAATTTTTAGCTAATCTTTCTTAAAACACAGGTAGTTAAGCTTAGCTTACCTTTCCTGAAATTAATCTTTCTTTTCCTTTCATAAATTATAAAAACTCATAAGGCAAACAGAATAAATTTATATTAAATGACTGGCTTAAGCCAAAATAGGATTTAATTTTTGTAAAGTTAGGCTTGGTAGATTTAATTAAAATAAACATTGTAAATTGACTTTAATTAATGCTATTTACAACATGAAAATTTATTGACAATGTTCAATAATAAAGTAACTAAAAGCCATAAGCCAAAGTAATATGGATAAAATACAATTTCATTCAAGACTTCTTAGTAAGTGACATAATCAGGCTCAAATATAGACACCTAGCATATGAAACATTTACTTGTTTTTTGCTGCACAAATCCTCAATTCTGGTTTGAACTTGAGATAAGCACACATAGATTTCATCTTCAACTGAAATTAGATGATCTCTATCCTTGCTCTTGATGCTTGATAAACAAGAAAACAAGAAAAAGCTTGCTCACACATGTAAAATTTGAAAATGGCAGCCTATGAATGCTAGAATACTCTCCTTGTACAGAAATCCAGAACTTGTCCAGGAGCAGGTCAATAAAGCTCATCTTGGGTGCACAATCAGACCACAGCTCACAAAGTTCTTCCTCTTCTCTTAAAGTCAAGTTCTCAGGCTGAGTATTAGATCCAAAGGGTCCCTCACCCAGTCTTACACTCATGCTGAAAGGGAGGAAAAATACTGTTCAACTTTGTTCTGCAGTTCTTCTAGATGGTTTTCAGTAAGACATGAGACTTTTTGCTAACTTTCCTCACTCTCAAGCCCAAGCAGCAGTGGAAACATTTCAAGGTTTCCTTTTGCAACATGATTTTTTGAAAGATTCAGTTTCCTTTTAATTCCAAGAATCTTGTCACTTGTGGTCAAAACATTTTCTCCGGGGATTTGCAGAAACTTGTCCAACTGGTTCATATGATGAAAAATGTCTGCTAAGAAAGCTGGTATCTGCAGCCATTCTTCATCTACAAAGCCCTCAGCAAAATCTGGCCTACTATTTTCTTGAAAGTTCTCGAGTGAACTGGTCATCAGTCTACTGTCCTCCCCTCCATGAAATACAGTGCTCACTAATTATCAGTTTTACCTCACGTCAAAAACTGAGAAAGATCGCAACCAAGTAAACGAGGTCTGACTGTGCATTGCTATACTGGGCTGAGAGGCCTCTAACGAGATTGCCAATGGGGCTGCTCAGTCACTGCCCACCACAACAAGCGCTAGCATCAGGTGTCATGTGAAATTCAAAAAAATACAATATTTTTTATGACAATCTTTGGCGGAACACCTAGCGACCTCTTGCAGAACCCCAGGGTTCCACAGAGTCCCAGCTGAGAAACCCTGGATTAGACAAATGTTGTATTCCTAAAATGGTGGCTTAAGTTTGTTTCAGAAACTAAAACAGAATTGCTAATGATAACTTCAATTGATTACTTCTAATTTTAACAACAGTATGACAAAGGTCAAATTAAGCAAGCCAGTTATTTAAATACTGCCAGAGGTAGCATCATTTCAAGTATTAATGCATTATCATCCATGGGCAAGGGTTTCCCAGGTCTGAAAAAGACTCCCAATGGTTGTATCGATACAGTAAACACTTCTTAGAGCATTGACTGGACAATTATTTCTTTCACACACAATGAGTAACTGTGCTTTTCCTTCTCCCTATGCCTTTAGTTTGCTTTGTTCCCACCTCCCAGTCTCCACTCCTTCTTACACTTCAACAACCCCAAACCATATCGCTGGAAATCAGATCATTCTTCTTGTTCACTTCCCCAAGGAGCTAAGTTTCTTTTATAGGCTTCAGCATTTGCATAGAAACACAAATATGTACATTATTCTTTGACTTCTCTGCTTTTTGCAGCCACAGGTATACTTGACTACACTATCTCGCACTCAATTTACGTTTATGGAGCTCCGTTAATTTAAATATCTTTCTTTTAGACACATATTCCAAATTTAATAATGCTTGAATGAAAAATTACATACTGTGTAATAATGTTCAGGAAGGGGAATGAGGATGAACCTCCCCAGTCTACAGTGGGGGATCCACAGCGAAGAGAGTCAGCTGCTTCAAGTTCCCAGATGTTAACAAGTCTTGGGCCCAGCATGATTGCATTTCCTAGTGATTGCATTTATTAGGAAAGCACACTAGCACCTTTTACTCTCTTAGGTGGCTAAGTAGGTTCAGCGTATCATCGAACACCAACAAACTTCTACAGATGTGCTGTTGAAAGATTGCATCATTGTCAGGTGCAGTAATCTGGCTACACGGGAACATAAGCTGCAGAGAGTAGTGGCTCTGCCCAACACATCATGGGGACATCCTTCCTCACCACTGGTTGGAGGCACTGCCTCAAGAGATCAATATCCAACATCAAAGGTACCCACACCACCAGGTTCAACAAACAGTTACTCATCTTCAATCATTTAATTTTTCAACTAATTGGCAAAACTCTAATCACCACAACAGTTTAGCAACATTATGACCACTCTGATCACTTAGCATTAAAATAGACAGTTTTTTTTCCAAATTGTTTTCTTTCTTGTAAAAATTGTATATAATTACGTTTAAGACCATAGACCATAGCTTAGGAGCAGAATGATGTCATTCGGCCCAATAGTCTGCTCTGCCATTTCATCATGGCTGATTTATTACCCCTCTCAGCCCCATTTCCTGCTTTCTCCCCACTACCTCACTAATATAGAACTTATGAACCTATAAACATACCCAATGATATAGCCTTCACAACTGTCTGTTGCAATGAATTACTCAATTCACCACCCGCCAGCTAAAGAAATTCTTCCTCATCTCTGTTCTAAAGGGAAGAACTTGGATTCTGAAAGTATGCCCTCTGGCCTTAGACTCACGCACTATAGGAAACATACTCTTCATGTTCACTATTTATGGGCTTTTCAATGTTTGATAAGTTTCAATGAAGTCCTCCTTCACTCTTCTGAACTCCAGTGAGAATAAAATGCTCACACATTATACCTTTTTATTCCCGAGATCATTCTCATGAACCTCCTCTGGACCTTGTGCAATGCCAGCACATCCTTTCTTAGGTAAAGGACTCAAACCTGCTCACAATACTCCAAGTGTGGTCTGACCAATGGCTTAAAGACTCAGCATTATATCCTTGCTTTTATATTCTAGTCCTCTTGAAATGAGCACTAACATTGCATTTGCCTTTCCTACCACAAACCAACCTGTGAGTTAACCTTTCGTGTATCTGCATGAGGACCTCCAAGTCCCTTTGCACCTCTGATTTCTGAATTTTCTCTGTTTAGAAAACACATTTATTCCTTCTACCAATGCATGACCATATATTTCCCTTCTCTTTACCACAAAGTGATCAGTTCCAAGTTTTTAGGACAATATGAATGGGCAGCTAATGTTGAGGAAGGAGGAAATCTGCAGAAGGGCTTAGACTGACTAGGAGAATGAGCAAAGTGGAAGATGGGAGACAATGCAGAGAAGTGTATTGTCATGCATCTTAATAGAAGATTTAAATATTTTTTTACCTTCTTGTGACTGCTGCTTATATAATGCTATGCGTCTATGATGCTGCTACAAGTACATTTTTCATTGCAGTCCTGTGTCTGTGTAATTGTGCATAGCAAAATAAAATCAACTGTGTAATTTTAAGACCTTTACATTTATGGAATAGGAGGAATGAAACAGGATAAATTTGCCCTTCTAGTTTATCATTACAACAGTCCCACTCACCCTGTTCGACCATTATGTAAGGGCTATTAGAAATCAGGATGTCTCTTCATAAGCCAGTAATCAAAGCAAAACCTGCTAAAGGGGCATCTATTGGATTAATAGACAGAGTTCTGAAACATTGATTCAGAAATCTCAGTGACAAGTTTAAAATCAAATAACCAAATAAAACAGGAATTTAATTTTAAAGAAAGCTAGTTTCAGTAACAGTTTACACAAATGTATTGGTTTATATTAAAATCCATCTGGAAATCCATCATTTTTAATTGCTTTTGTTTCTAAGTGTCTCCAGGCCCACAACACAGTGATTGTTAGCTATTTCCTACTCTGGGGTTGTTTTAGGGATAGGTAATAAATGCTGGCATGGTCAGTAGCGCTCACATCTTATTTATAAGTCAATAAATATGCCACCATTCTGTCTTCTCTCCCTAATCAGTTTCTTTACCACTTCAAAAAAAAATCTAATTTCTGGCCAATGCGAAGAAAAATGATGAAGAGCATTGCCCATGATTAGTCATGGATGAACTCCATATTGGAATTTATTCACCATCATAGTTAAAGAACGGAGCCTCACCTATGTGGGTCCATTAACACTACTGCCCTTTCACCACAACCTGTACACAACATGACATGGTATGTGCATACTGTGTACCATGTCCCAGTCTTTGAAATAATTTAATATAGCTAATGGGTACCACTTTGCTTATTATTGATCACTTATACAGAGTTTAACTTACTTTGTGGCTGCTGAGATTTTCATCAATTATCTGAAAAAAAAGTAAGCTTGCATACTTTTTCCTGCTTGGTTAGTGTTCTGCATCAGACTCCTCCATTTGTTGTTTCAGCATCAGAATTTCCTTTAATGTTCTCAAAAGTTCCTTTTTTGATTTATGATAATTAAATTGCTATCCAAGCAGCAGAAAACAAGGTATGGATGCTGAATCTGCCCTACAACCTGCTGGAATATTGTAGGGAGTAGATAGACAAAGTGAATCGATCCTCTGAGGATACCAATTGTCAGTTATTATTCCAATTTATTAAGTTGTTCGTGAGTCTGTGATAGTGCAACATAATAAAAATCTGTCCATCATGTGAACAGATCTCATGAATTGAATAGGGATTTTTTTGTGTTTCAACAAATTCTTTAACTATTTTATGCCTAATTTAATCAGCACAAAATGCTCTGTACATTTCATGTGATCTGTATACAGAAGCCAGGCTTGTAAAAGATGAACTTTGTCCTTTACAGCAATAACAATTTTGCCTTTCAGGCAAGGCAGGATCCCAGAGTTCAGGCAGGGTCTAGGAGTTCACTGGGCAGGCCTCATAACTCCTGGGCAGGGCCCAGACCTCCCAGGCAGGAACACGGGGGCCTGGGCAGGTCATGGGACACCTGGGTAGGTAGTGGGGCACAACCCATCAGCAGCAAGGGGTGGAAAGGGGCAGAGTCCCCCACCAGGCAACAGTAGTCCAGCCAGGCTGGGATAGGAAGGGAACTAGGTCTAGGGTGACTGCCAGACTTACTCAAAGCACTCATCTTTAACAAGGGGGACTCCAAGCCAGGGCAACCAGAGGAACAGGACAACCTCCATCTCCACTCAGTCCCAGAACCCCCTATATACACCAGCCAATGGGTATCAGGTGAACCTTCTTGAGCCCCAACAAGCCACGATGATCCACAGGTGTGACTACTTGGGCTCAAGGGTGAAAGGAGGGACGGCTACAAGATCCAGAGTCCGCAGACCGGATCAAGAACTGGAATGCGGGCTCCAGACCAGACCATAACAGTACTCCCCACCCTCAAAGGGGGCCTCCAGGCAACCAAGGAGGGTCTCTATGGCCAGAGAAGAAATGGGTGGGAGAGAGAAAGTGTTCAGACAAGAGGGGACCCCAGAGTGACAGGAATAGACTACAGTGCCTGTGTTGCTGGGTCCATGCTGGGGGGGGGTGGGGTGGGTTCATTCTGTCCTAAGCAGACAGAAGGCTGATCCAAGTGCAGTACACAGGCACTGAAGTACTAGGAGCAGGACAGGAACAACTAAACAATAGACAAGACATGGTGACCATGGTGTGTGTGAGGGATATGACTTTCAAGGTGATTCTGGGTTTCTGGGAGAGTCTTAGAGTTCAGGCAGGGCCCAGACCTCCCAGGGAGGAACACAGGGGCCTGAGCAGGTCACAGGGCACCTGGGAAGGTTGCAGGGCACAACCCATCAGCAGCAAGGGATGGAAAGGGGCAGAGCCCCCCACCAGGCAACAGCAGTCCAGCCAGGCTGGGTTAAGAAGGGAACTAGGTCTAGGGTGACTGCCAGACTTACTCAAAGCACTCATCTTTAACGAGGGGAACTCCAAACCTGAAGACCAGGATAGGCAAAACAACCCCCCAACTCCACTCAGTCCCAGAGCCCCCTATAAACACCGCCAGTCGATGGGCATCAGGCGCGCCTCCTTGAGTCCAAACAAGCCACGATGATCCACAGGGGTGACTACTTGGGCTCAAGGGTGTAAGGAGGGACAGCTACAAGGTCCGGAGTCCACGGACTGGATCAAGAACTGGAATACGGGCTCTGGACTGGACCATAACACCTCCAGGCTCACTCAGCACTAGTTCTAACAGCTTGCTTTATTACAAAGAATTCTGCATGATATCTAAAAATGCTATATCGGAGTAGCACATACAAAATGCTGGAGGAACTCAGCTGATCAGGCAACATCTATTGAAAGGAATAAACAGTTGACATTTCAGGCCAAAACCCTTCTTCATGACTCGTGAAGGATCCTCAGCCTGAAACATCGACCTTTTATTTCTTTCTATAGATGCTGCCAGGCCTGTTGTGTTCCTCCAGCATGTTGTGTGTTAGTCTGCACTTCCATCTCTTGTGTTCATGCCTCACAGGATTATTTCAATGACATGGCCTTCACTTACCAAGCCACAACTTTTCTAACGTCAGTCTGAAATTATTTTAGTGAAAATAACTCATCAATTTCTTGAACTTGATTAAATAATGTCAAGTGTGAAATTAATTTAATGAGTTCATTTTTGTATTCTGTCCCCTCACTGGAATTTTGATAATTGAGAAACCTATTGTCTGGTTACCAACAGAAAACAAATCTCATATCATTTTAAAAAATATCTTAATTGAGCGATCCTCCCTTGGCTTTAAATGCTTGGATTATCTTTCAATTTCCACTACAATCCTGGTACCTGTTCCTATGACAACTACACGGAGTGTCAAATTATTTAAATCTTGTCCTCAGCAGCAATTTGCCATTCATTGAGGTTCACTAACAATGAGTACACAGCCCTAAGGTATGCACCAAACTTACAGTTCATGCTCCAGTGTATGTATAACATGAACCAACTGTGCAGAAGAACCAATTAAACACTGATGTCATTGTTGGCTTTTACAAAGCCTCTGTTTCTACAGTCAGCATGCATTCACTAAATAGAACCTTGCTATGGAATTACTGGTGTTATACTTCAAAATGACTTCAGTCTGCCTTAGATGCTCACTGACTTTCCCATTACAAATCTGACTGTTAAACCACAGTGCTTGCCAGAATGAGCACTCTTTAAAATAAACAAAGAAAAGCATTTATGGGTGTAAATCTTGTTATTTAGAATAGATTCTATCCTTAAAGAAAGGCATTTTGTTTATTATTAAGGCAGTCAGTTAATAAAAACAACGAAATTGATTCTGATGTTCAGGGTCAGGTAAAAATGTACTTAATAAATGATGTGTAATGCCAGTGCGATATGAATAATTTATAGGACATTTACAAAAATTACAAGATTCAGTATTACTAACCCATTTTGTGAAGTTTTGAGAGCTAATTGGCTATAACTTATTTTCCTATCTCTGAGTCATTCAGTCTAGTGAAAAACAGCTTTAAGCACTGAGGGTGTACAAGTCAGACGGCATCTGCAGAAAAAGAGACAGTGTTAGGAAGTTGACCTTTCACTAGAACCTTATTTCAGATTTACAGCATTTGTACTTTCTGATATTGCATTCAGAAATGGATTTAAGCAGTTATGTGATGACCCACAAAAGTATCAAGCTTACTGTTAGATTGGGGAGGATCAAGTCTGTCAGCTGGTTCAAAAACAGCACCCAGTCTTGAGATTCCCCACTCAGAGCATGCACTGGTCAAACCTTTGTGAGGTTTGAAGGACGCCGATTTAGAACGCAAAGAAGTAACATCTCTTTGAAAAGGGATTTTTTCCCCTTTATGTTTATAATTATTCCTTACTATTTCTATATGCTTTATTTTAATCTTTACAAAGTTTACATAAATTTTAATCGTGTTTAAATATTTCTTGTTATCAGGGATAGCTATGTACAGAGTTCCACATTCTATCAAAGACAATGAGAGGTGCATCTTGATCACTGCTCAAGTGGTCTCTATATCCAGTTCAGGTAAATGTTGACTATAGAAACCACAAGCTGGATCTTCAGCCAGCAGGCTCATTCCTGAACAATCCTGACCATTATTAAATACTTTTCAACGTTACAAATGCAGGATGAAATCAGTTTTTGGGAGGAATCGCCAATAACAATATTGATACAATTCCTATTCACTGAGATAATTCTAATTCTTTTTTAGCAGGGAATCTGGTCATAATATTACACTATCCTGCCGCTGTTTGATAATCAATTCTTGAAGGTCAGAACTTATTCAGAGTAACTTCTGGGAAGTTTAAAGCCATTGCCCAAGGGCCCACTAAAAAATCCATTCCCTCATTAGTGGTCTGTTCCTTTCTCTGGGCACTGATACAGATTGTTCAAATCCTTTTGATCCTACTAGATCAAGAAGCAGAATTCTGACGCTGCATCTATCCTGTCACAAAGGACACATCTTTCTACTTTCATACTATTGTCAATATTCCTCCTGCTTTGGCCCATCTGAAACTGAGGCTCATATCATGTTCCATTTTCTACCAGGCTCAATGTTCTTCCAGATTTTCTTACACTTATCTTATTCAAGACTCTGTTGGCAACCATATCTGCTGAATTTATAACACCTTTCTTTTACTGTGAAGACACATAAATTGATGGTATGGCAAGCAACTCACATGTATTATCTCAACTATTTAAAGCAAAGCTATCTCAATAATTGAAACCACCATAAATACTCTTCTATGCTCATCAGGCCTATATGACACTCCGGATCTATCATAGTATGATTGAAAGTTGACCTCTCTTTAAAAATCAAACAAGCCATTCAGATGCAACAGACTGCAATGTTAATGTAAGAGATACATGGTTTAGCATCACTTTCTCAAGTACAATTAAGGATGGACAATAAACGATCAGCCTTTCATTAATGCCTTTTCATTAATGATGATGATTACTTAAACGTATATAGAACACAGCACAATCAAAGGTCTGGGATTGGGTATGGTTCAAGAGCAAGGTTTTGTTTTTGAAAGAGGTATTATAAGCGTTATTCTAATTCCAGATTTCTTTTGCTTTTATTACTTTTTCCATTCCAGAAAATAAAAGATTTACACTATGAACTCCAGCCCTCTCAGGTACAAAACTGAGATTGGCTGAAAGAAAAATGTTGAAACTGGTGATCTCTATTGCTTTGATTAAGTACAACATGTAGTCCTTTTTTTTACTGAATTCAGTCATTATTAAGTGTATTAATCCTAACAGTGTTTCTTTCCAACAATGACAAAGCATGACTGAAATATTGTTCAACCAAGCAAATTTGCTTTGGGGCTGTAAATTATATTTTTAAAAGAAGAATGGAATTGATATCTTGGAAACCAACTTTTATTGACTGGCAGTTTCTGTCTTCATGGTGGAATAAGCTGTCACGTTAGGCTGTGATAATATATTTGCACAATGGTAGGAAAAGACAAATATCGAATTGGTCTTGTGATTTGAACTTTCTACAGTAATTGATTACGGTATTGAATGTACAGTCCCAATGTGTTTATTTTATTCACACATCATGGCCTATAGTGGACATCTAGATGGCAGCACAGAAAATGGAAAAATACTTCCTTGCAGTTAACATATTAAAACATTACAATTTATGACAAAACATCAATCATTTTTTGATTGACAGCTTAAACTTTATATTTTAGTTAAGAACTCATTTCCAGGATCCAGAGTCTAGTTGCAAGAATTCATTTTTTATTGACATGTCTGATCTTATTTCTAATTTTTTTCCTCCTCCTCGCCATTTCTCAGTTTTTATACCATGTAATTAAACCAACACTGGTACCTAATCTGAACCAGTGGGTTCTGTGTAAAACCACCAGCACTGCAAAGTTTATGGAAACGTTCCTCATGAAATGAATTACAGAGACAGTTTGAGATATTCTTTTTTAGAAAATCAGCGATCAATGCTATCATTCGAGAAATAACAATTTGGTTATCTGCCTTGCCTCACACTCCATTAACTGTCGACTGAGGAACCAGGATGCTATAAAAGGCCTGGAAGATAAGCAAGATACCAAGGAAGCAAGACAGCAAGTGAGCATGTGTGCTTTGTTGATATGGAGCAAACACTTGTTGCTTAATGAGTTGTATCATTCCAAGCAGAAAAGCATGGTTAGAGCTAGAAATTTAACACTCAGCACTCCAAACAGCCAAGCAGAAACTCACAGCATAGAACTGATTAGTACAATAAACAGACAGATGGCAAATCTAAACATCATTCCCTTAAATAAACAAGAGCCCAGTGGTCCTGCTTGAACAATGGGTTAATTATTATGCAGTGCGAACACAAATACTTCCTGAAATTGTTTTTTTATATGTCCAACTTATGTGCGACAATTTTCAAATCATTTTATGCAAGGTCGTGCTTTTGATTCACAGGGACAGGCCCGTTTATGGGAATGGTTCTTAAGAGTAAGCATGAGAAAAGAATCAGCCCAGAAATTCAAGCGGCTGGAATTAATCCCTGCACCAGAATGGCAAGGCACTCCTCAACGATGGAGCCATTATCACTGAACAGATGAACTGAGGTCAGCTTCAGGCGTCCTCGGACAGTTTCTCAGCTAAGACAAATGGAAGATTTGGTCACTGAAAAGCCAGCTGCAAAGGCAGCAGGTGTAGGAAGAGTAGCTGATCTTCTCTGCTCCCCTCCTCCACTTTAAAATCAGTTCACCTTAGTGCTGTTACTCTCCTTCACCAGGGTTCAACTACAGGGAAATGTTACATGCCTGCTTAACTTAGTTACTGATCAGCTATACTTAATGAAAAATGGAGTTACAATGGCGTTAAACAGCAACTTCTTCAAGCTCATCTACAGAAACCACTTAATTTCTACCATCACTGTCTCTCTTTCTCCTTTTCAAGGTGGATGGGGTTCTGTTGAAGATCCTGACCATTCAAGCTTTGATTCTTTGGCAATGGGACCACTCCCGGAGCTTATCGACTGGCCCTTTTTGATAGCTCAAGGGTGTGGCCTGGAAGACGGGTGCGTCTTTGGGGTTCCAAGCCTTCACGGCCCTGGGGAATAGCCAATTCTATGCCAAAGTCGCTAACTGAAGCATCGCAGTAGAAAATGGAACATCGGGAACAGCAGATCAGCTGTTGTGGGCTCTGTACTCAGATCATACTCTCTCTTTCTTTTTCTTTTGTTGATGGAGGAAGAGTTTGTTGCCAATTCTCGAGTCATAGAACTCGAAAAAAAAGCACCCCAGCAGACTTTAAAGCCATAAATCAGCAAGTTGTTTGTCTTCATTGGTCTCCTCTCTCACCATGAAAGGGTGACACCTCTCTATTCATTTATTAGGAAGAGAGAGAGAGAGAGCCTGTGGTATGTCGGATTGTCGGGTGTACAATTAGTTTTTCTGCTTTGCAGAACATGATCTTTCTTGGGGGCTTTGCTATAGCTTGCTTAGTGGGTGCAGGGTGCTGATGTTTTTTTTAGCTGAAGTAGTGGGTCAGGGGGAGGGGAGGGGGAGGGGGAAGGGGAGTGTCATTGTTTTGCTACTGACTATGCGTGGGGGGGCAGAAGGGGGCTTTGGGGTTCTAATGTTTTTACTGCCACTCTTTCTTTGGGGCACACCTCTGTTTATCTACTAAGAACAAGAATTTTGGGTTGTATATTGTATACATTCTCTGATATTAAATAGAACTATTGAACTAGAATAAGTTCAGAGTCAGATATTGGGAGATGTGAGAAAGGAGCACTATGAATTTGATTTTCTCTGTATTCTGTTTCAACTATGTCTAAAATTGAAATCCTCGCGTAATCCTCACTGATTTGATGCAAACAACGTATTTCACTCTTTGTTTTTATGTGCTTGTGACAAATGAAGCTAATCCTTATCTTGAAAGCTTTATATGTCATGAAGTGCATTCAAGCCATTTGAGCAAAATTGCACAGGTCAGATCTAGCACCACAGTGAGCAGGTACTATTCATCATAAGGTCAACTAAAACATCAATCAATGCTTCAGTTTGAGACCTTTTATCTGGACAGAAAGACAGAGGCAGATGGTCAGTATAAAGTGGTAAGGGAAGGTGTGGAGTAAGAGCTGGCAAGGAACCACTGTAGCGCAATGCTATTACAGATCGGGCTGTCAGAGTTTGGAGTTCAATTCCAGCGTTCCCTGTAAGGAGTTTGTACATCCTTCCCATGGGATATGTGGGTTTTTAAACCATATAACAACTACAGCACGGAAACAGGCCATCTCAGCCCTACTAGTCCGTGCCGAATGCTTACTCTCACCTAGGCCCACCGACCTGCACTTAGCCCATAACCCTCCATTCCTTTCCTGTCCATATATCTATCCAATTTTACTTTAAATGACAATATTGAACCTGTCTCTACCACTTCTACTGGAAGCTCGTTCCACACAGCTACCACTCATGTGGTAAAGAAATTCCCCCTCATGTTACCCCTAAACTTTTGCCCCCTAACTCTCAACTCATGTCCTCTTGTTTGAATCTCCCCTACTCTCAATAGAAAAAGCATATCAATGTCAACTCTATTTATCCTATTTCTGTAGGCGTTCTGGTTTCCTCCCACAGCCCAAAGCTGTACCAGGTAGTAGGTTAATTAGTTATTGCCATTGTCCCATGATTAAGCTAGGGATTAAATTGGGGGTTGCTGAGTGGCAAGGCTCAAAGTTTCAGAAGGGATTATTCCATGCTGTTTCTCTAAATAAATAAGGTATTAGTTGGATCCAGGTGAGGAAGGATGAAAGGGAGATGCAGAAGAGAAGAATGCAAATAGCGATAGAGGCTGGGAAGTGACAGGTGGAGGCTCCAAGGGACAGCTGATGATGGAATTTGATAGAAAGGAAGATGAAGCAAGAAACTGAATGAGGCAGGTAGAGTGGGCAGATGGGTGCTGAAGGGAGACAGGACCATATATAAATGATATTATATCAAAATGGACAAAACTATGTGGATATTTTAAACCCATTTTTATCCATAGATTTTAATTTGCTTTTGTTTCCACATTACTGAATACATTCCACATATCAATTGACACAAAAAAGTCAATTAAGAAAACAAAGGTTTACTTTGTAGATTTCTCAAGGCCAAGGCTAACATTCCATGGGAGGGCTTGAATCTTGCCTTATCAGCTTCACTCATCTTTATGCCAATCCCCAAATTTGCTTAAAATTCCAATTCAGTTAGATTCAATTACAGTTCCATTTACTGCTACAGTTCACTTACTATTATATAACCTTTTTTACATGAATGAGATTTACATTGACAGCCCTTCATATAACATTGAGGAAACAGAGTTTTACATCCCTTCAGTCAAGGTAAGAATTACTTCACTTTTATTTATCTTGGAAATGTCCCTTCACATTGGAGACATTTCAAGGATGCATAACTCATTGCTCCATCTGGCTGATTATCCAGTCTGGTCACAGTGCTAGCAGATTACCACACTGCATGCAAGGGCACAGAAAACTGATCTGTATAACTGTGAGGTCAATTCTTTTAATAATAATCATATGCACCCTGCACAGATGTCTTGATGTGCAGGAAATGTGCTACATACTCACAGCAGCAAATACGTAAATTAGTGCATAGCAGTCTGCACTAAGGTTCAATGTAGGAATGCTGCAAAAGTGATCATAGAAGCCTTTGTGTTTTCCAAATATACAGTTACGTTAATGAGTGAAAAGTGCATGATATATGCAGAGGAAGACTAAGAATATAGTCATAAACAGGCCCTTTGCTTCAACTTGTCTTGGCCAGTCAAGATGTCTTCCTGACCTAATCCCTGCATTTGGCCCATGTCCCGATAAACATCTCCTATCCATTACCCTGTCACAAAGTATTTTTAATGTTCTAGTTGAAGCTGCCTCCACCATTTCCTCTTGCAGCTGTTGCAACGACATGGCTGGGGATGAACCCAGGTGCTGGACACAGGCATGGAGGCAGATTCGGGAGGCGTTAGCACTGTAGTGAGTGTGGAATAGGTGTCCAGGAGAGTCTTTACATGGAGACCAGGTTAATGTAGAGAATCCAGGAGACGATGCAGACTTTAGAACTGACAGTCCAAAAGAATCATGAAACAAGGTTACTCATACAAGAGTCGACCAACAAACTGGCAGCTCCTTGTTGTGATTCCAGGGTTTTTATTCTGCATTTACTGATGGGAAGCAGGAGTGTGTAATTAGTGGAACTGGGAATGATAGGAAATTAGACAAGGGGATTGAGGCCCAATTACTGGCATGATAGCAAGGTGGAGAATTGCCCAACGAGACCATGACAGCAGCTCCTTCCATATACCCACTGCACCCTGTGTATAAAACTTGCCTCTCTTTAAATATTTTTCCCACATTTTAAATCTCTGCCCTTTAGTTTAGAAATCCCTCCAAACTTTGTGACATCCCCGTGAATCTTTTCTGCACTCTCTTTATCTTAATCACCTCCTTCCTGTAGAGTGACTACCAGAAGGGCACAAGGTATTTCAGGGGCTGTCCCACCAGAGTCCTTGTACATGATGCTGCAGCTTTTGTAGTCATTGCCTCATTTGATGGGGGCAAGCTTGCTATATGATTTCTTCACCATCGGATCTACCTGTACCATCACTTTCGGAGAATTCTGCACCTGTACCACAAAGCTGCTTTGTTCTACAACAGTACCCAGAACCCTGTCCTTTGCTGCTCTGGCTTAAATTCCCAAAATGCTTCATTTAACCCTTGCATAAGTTGAATTGCATCTGCAAGTTCTTTGCCCTCTTCTCCAGTTGATCTAGATCCTCTTGTAACTTTAGGCAAAAGGATCTGGATCTACTGAATCACCACATCATCGATTCCAATGTTATCCCCAGACTTACTAATAAAGCCACCTGCATTCTCATCCAAATAATTAATGCACATGAACTACTATAGAACAACCACAATCTGCTTACCTTCAAAAGGTAAACCTTCACTGAAAACCAACAGGAGTTAAATTTCAACTTGTTGCAGCTTTACTGAACCAGAAACAGAACCTTCTCAGCTCTGACATGTGCCCACATGCCCATGTTGCTGTGAGGAAAACATTGCTCCTGAAATATATTTATACTGTTGATAATCAACCTAATCCATTAAAAAAAACCATCTTGAATGGGGCATGTTAATAGATCCACTGGGCTGCCATATTTTTCTACCATCTCAGATGCGATTTGCGCCAGTTTGTATTGTTTAGCCATTTAGTATAGTTATACCCAAAGTTAAGAATCACATATGATCACGTTAAAAAATGTCATTTTCTATAAAAATATTGTTAAGGTTTTTGTCTTTAGAGATTTTAATTGATTATTCGATCACATGCCCAGTTAACCAGTTTGCCTCCAAGCTAGTGATAATTCTATGTAAAAAGTGTGCTAATTGGTGTCATCATGTGGCCCATTTCAATTTTACTGCACTTACGGTCCTAATGTTTTCCTGATAATCTTGTTGGATACACAGAGCAAATCAAATCATAAAAGGTTACTTCATGGAGACCCAATAAAACAGTAGATGCTAGAATCTGGAGCAAAATTAAACTGCTGGAGAAACTCAGAGTGTCAAGGAGTATCTGTGGAGGTAAAGGATCAAAAGCATTTTGGGTCAAGATCCAGCATCATGACACTTGTTTCAGATTTTCCAACTCAAAGTGTGGGATGTAAATAAACTTGTCACTAAACAGAAGCTGAGGATGTTTTGCAAGCCCTCCATTCATTACCAAGAGTTAATAAGAGGAACCGGAGTCCAGGAATGGAAAAGGCTACAGTACAGAGCCCAGTCCATCACAGGCAAGAGCTCCGCACCATTGAACATTACCACAAGAAAGCAGTATCTGTTATCAAAATCCTCCACTACCGAGAACGTGCCTCTTCTTGTTACTACCATTGGGGAAAGAGCTACAGGAGCCTTAGGTTCAGGAATAGTTGTTATCCAGCAATCATCAGGCCCCTGAAATGATGTGGATAACTTCAACTGCCACTATTCTGAACTGATTCTATTACTCACATTCAAAGACTCTTTACAACTCTTGTTCTCAGTAATTTTTTTGTTACTTGAACAGTTTGTTGTCTTTTGCACATTGGTTGTTTGTTAATCTTGGTCTGTTTATGTATAGCTTTTCATAAACCCTATTATATTTTTTTATTTTTCACTTGTAAATGCATGCAAGAAAATGAATCTCAAGGTAATGTGGTAACATGTAGGTACTTCAATAATAAATTTACTTTGGACTTGACCTTTGAATCTGATTGATGCCCTCCAGCCTCTGAGTCTCCCATAAGCTTTTCATCCTTAGTGTGACAGCCAATTCTAACCATTCCTTCATCGGGTTGTACAAGAGAGACCCTTTCACAAAAATGACAATATTTAGATGTATTAATTCACTCTGCATTTGCACCAAAATGACCATACATATTCATTTGTGGACATACTTTCATGCACAACAATTGGAAATCTGTAGTTCTTAGAAACGAACATTCGAGAAAATGACACTTGGAACACTAGAAAGGTAGGAATGAAGGTGTACATGAGAAGATAACTATGTTTGATTTTGTCTGCATATGGCCATACTCATTTCTCTGTCTATGTTGGTATTTATTTATTTATCAATACAGTGCAGAGTGGGCCCTTCCAGTCCCAGCAACCCCACAAACCCAACTAACAGAATGAAAGCGAATCACAATTCTGACGCAAGTCTCAAACACCCGCAAGGGCTTTACAGTTGCTTCGGCAGTTTGGTGACGGCCGCAAAATGTTTGTTACGTCAACAGGGCTGCAGATATATTTTTATTTATTTTATTTTATTTAGAGATACAAAGTAGAACAGACCCTTCTGTCCCAACAAGATGGATTCCCCAGCAACCCACCGACTTATGTTTAGCCTAATCACAGGACAATTTACAAGAACCAATTCACTTACTAACTGGTACGTCTTTGGAGGAAACCAGAGTATCTGGAGGAAACCCATGCGGTCACAGGAAAGGCGTGCAATCTCCTTAAGGAGGACGCTGGAATTGTACTCCGAATTCCAACGCCCCAAACTGCAATAGTGTCACACTAACCGAAACACTGCCATACAGAGTTTCCTCCATGCCCTATATGCATCTACCTCCTGAAAGATAAATGGCGATTGCCAAATATCCTCCATGCCTAAGAAATGAAATGGTGCAATAATCCATTTTGGCGTTAACTGAAGACCAAAGAGAATTTGTTTTTGGACCTGCCGCTGGAGATTTCATCAGTACATAAGCCCAAAGGCGCCGTGCAGTACTGAACATGCCTTACACTGGGGGATCAAGGAGGCTGAAAAAGAAATCAGATGTCAAGAATTGATTCATTCTGGAGTAGCTAGAGGGATTGGCAAAAAAAAGCGTACGAGCTGACTGATCAGTGGTTTGAAAATTGGAAAAAAGTTGAAAATTGCTACTGGAGTATGGATTCTCCAAGAGAGAGCCAGATAATTATATTACTTGCTTCCAGGGAACCCAACATAATGCTTTCATGACTTCATTGAGACAGAAAACATATATACTGTATACTCCTGTGGCAGACTGCCTGAGAAACTGCTATATTTTGAAAAGTAAGTACTGTACATGATTTTGCTGTCTAATAGAAACACAAAATAACTATATACACATAGAAAGAAGACAGCAGTGCTCCGTGTTTAAAGACACATTACAACCTATCCAGGATAGATTTATAGCATTGTTGCTCATGGATGGGATCCATTTATTTGGGTCTTCTGTAACTAATGCTGAAAGAAACCTCTAAAGGCTTGCTTCAGCACAACCATACCACACTTGACTCATGCTTGGCTGAAATCCCAGCAAATGGCTGTTATGATGCAGATCACTGAATGCTAACAAGCAGGAAGAAATGTGTGC
This sequence comes from Hypanus sabinus, assembly GCF_030144855.1. Lineage (NCBI taxonomy): Eukaryota > Metazoa > Chordata > Chondrichthyes > Myliobatiformes > Dasyatidae > Hypanus > Hypanus sabinus. The sequence continues at coordinate 50,457,990 of NC_082707.1, forward strand.
ATGTACCACCACATCAAACGTATGGAGGACCAGAGAAGAGCATCCAGAAGATCATGTGACATAGGAGCAGAGTTGGGCCATTTGGCCCATTGAGTCTACTCCACAAATCATGGCTGATTTATTATCCCTCTCAACTCATCCTCCTGCCTTCCTCCCTTCATAACCTTTGACCCCTTACTAATTAAGCAGCTATCAAACCCCACTTTAAATATACTGGTGACTTGGCCTCATGGATTTCATGCAGATCACAAACAGTCACCAAATCTTCATTCCTTGCTACCTTTGAAATCATACAATGCTTAGGAAGTGGTGCTACACAATCCAGCTTCTAGCTATTAGTTGTTTTGCCTATTCTCCTATTATCATTATTTGTAAAATCAGTGTGATGTTGACTCACCAATCATTACCAACCTTCTATGAGAGTATTCCACCTTTTTAAATTATATTTTTATTGTTTTACTGTTGCTGCTGTCCTTTCATTCTTTCCTATATCCAAGTTTTCTGGTGTGCACCTGAATACTTCAGTGGTGGCAACTGTTTGTCTCCTTTGATATCAACAATGTTTAATTATATTGTCAATAACCTTCACCTTAAATAGGGGGAGAGAACTGGCATTATTGGTTCCTCTATCTATCACATGTCTAATGTGACTTTCATTTTGATTGAAATAATTTTAACAGAATATACGGTGAGGTACGTAACTAGCAACCAATCCAGTGCTCCAGTTCTCTGCCATTATACAGGCTGAAAGTTACTCATACAGTTCTGCAACAAAGAAACATTTCCCAACAAGCTTCATGGAGGCTTATTCCCAACTGGATGCAGAGTAAAAGAAGCTATGAAGTGATGATCAGAAAAATATAGAAGTAAGATGGGTAGTGAGGCCATGAAGTTTTGATACTACCATAAATGCTGCAGGCTGGTATTCATCCCTTCTAGTGAAAGAAAGAGCAAACTGCGTTAGGAGCATCCTGGTTTATGATTTTCAATGTGATTTTATTCAGTACTTTTAAATTAGCCTCCAATCCTCAACCAGCCCAGCATGGTCAAAGCCAGCATGGTCAGAAATCAAGAGGAATTGATGGTTGGAAATTTGTACTTTATGTAAAGGAAGTTCAACATTTATCCTATAAGATTTTTCATCAGACAAGGACTTCAATTTGTATTGCCCCTTAAAATTTCAAGTAATTTTCATCAGAATCACTGGGGTTATAATAATTAGCACTGAAAAATTTTCACATTGAATATTATGCATAGGGAGGAGGGATTTGTTACGGTAGTAAAATTTGTTTTTTTTTAAAAGAGGACATCAAGATATTTGTTGTGGAATTAGAGACCTGTTGAGTATTTCCGGTTGTCTTTTTTTGAATGTCTGATTTTCAGGGCCTTCCATCTCTTTTGCAATATAGAAAGCCCAAGAGAGTCAGCGAGTAAATGGACAGTGTAGAATAATAATAATTTCTGCTAAGTTTGTCTATTTCTTATAGAGCAAGAGAGGGAAGTTAATATTGTCACAGGAATCCAGGGACCAGGGAAGGGAGAGCAAGTCAGATTGGCCTCTCACTATTATTGTTTAGTCTCATGCTTTCAGAAGTGTGCCTGCGTGAACATTGAGTAGACCATGCAGTAATGAAATACTCTGCTGAGTTTAACATGTGAAGAATGATTCATTGTGTATGGCTGAAAAGAAAAGAGAAATGAGCAAAGATGTACACATGCACAATTTCTTTACATTTGTCTGAATAAAGCATGCAGGAAGAAATGAAGTTTTCCCCAATAATCCTCCTCATAAAACAAATGCTACAGATCCAAAGTGGGCGTGTCCAATCATAGTTTCACTCAACAACACACACAAAATGTTGGTGGAACACAGCAGGCCAGGCAGCATCTATAGGGAGAAGCACTGTCGACGTTTCGGGCCGAGACCCTTTGTCAGGACTAACCGAAAGGAAAGATAGTAAGAGATTTGAAAGTAGTGGCAGGAGGGGGAAATACAAAATGATAGGAGAAGACCAGAGGGGGTGGGATGAAGCTAAGAGCTGGAAAGGTGATTGGCGAAAGTGATACAGAGCTGGAGAAGGGAAAGGATCATGGGATGGGAGGCCTCAGGAGAAATAAAGGGGGGGAGCACCAAAGGGAGATGGAGAACAGGCAAACAACTAAATATGTCATGGATGGGATAAGAAGGGGAGGAGGGGCATTAACGGAAGTTAGAGAAGTCAATGTTCATGCCATCAGGTTGGAGGCTACCCAGCCAGTATATAAGGTGTTGTTCCTCCAACCTGAGTTTGGATTCATTTTGACAATAGAGGAGGCCTGGGTCCTCCTATCATTTCGCATTTCCCCTCCCCCCACTACTTTCAAATCTCTTACTATCTTTCCTTTCGGTTAGTTCTGACGAAGGGTCTCGGCTCGAAACGTCGACAGTGCGTCTCCCTATAGATGCTGCCTGGCCTGCTGTGTTCCACCAGCATTTTGTGTGTGTTGTTGTTCGAATTTCCAGCATCTGCAGATTTCCTCATGTTAGTTCCACTCATCTACCTCTGCTGTGGTTTTTCACAGAATTGTTTTGCGCAATAGCTTCCCAGTCAAAAAACCAAATTTTGGGCTCTGTTGATTGCAGTAGATAAAAGTATTTATACAACCTTGAAATTAGTCTCCTTCCAGGCAGCCACAAAACAAAGAAACCCAATAGAAAAAAAAAACAAATCGATAAATTTGTGATATACAAGGGAATCAGGATAGATAAATGGTGAAAGCAGAGGCAATTATTACTCATTTGGAAAACCGAATAAATGCTTGAAGAAGTAAAATTTTCAGCTCTAGGAAAGGGAGAGATATACAGGTAGCTATAGAGTGGACAATTTAAAAAGCTCTTTCACAGAACTACCATAGGCACAATGGGACAAAGGGACTCCGGTGTAGAATCACTATGATTGATTCTATGAAAAAGTAGGCCCATTTTTCATAATGGTTTTCATGTTTCGGTGGTACTTAAAAATACGCATTGGAAAATCCGCAGAAGTTTAATCCTTTGTTAACCTTTAGCTAAAAGAAGAGTATGAATGTTATTTAAATTCATTGAGCTACTTTGCTAGTCTTAATAAAAACAAGATGTTTCATTTTCATTAGCCTCAGGGTATTGTCTGTATAGATAACAACCAGAGACATCAAAATCATTCATAAATAATTAGTTACAGTAAGACCCAAATGCCACAAATCTTCATGACAACTTAAACCATAGAACATTAAGTTGAACAAACACAAAGAGAGTTGAGTTAAAATCTGATATGCTGCATTATGAAGTTAAAGAAGGTTTGGGTCACTATTTTGTTCCCCAGGGTATTACATTAGGAGTATGAAGACTTTGTAGTGCACACCTACATTGTTGACTGCAGAATTGCTTGCTGATTGACCAGTCAGAGAAGCTTTAACTTCAATGCAATTCCTGTACATTTAAAAGCATCAGGCATTATTCCACCATCAATGTTCGCTATAAGGAGTTTAGCATGTCTGGATTTTAGAACAATGGAAAGACTTATTCTTCCAAAGTGTATCCCTTTCATGATATCTTCATGTGTTTTAGTGTGAACAACATTGTAGATATAGGTGTTATACTGTTCTAAATGCAGAACGCACGTGAAACCCCCTTTTACTAGGCGTCTCTGGAACTGCGGCTCGTTAGCGCCTTAATATCAACCACTGGATTCCACGACAAGAAAACCACCTTTTTCAGCTTTGTACATCTAGGGTGTTTATGACTTCGATCCCACCAAATCTGTCAGGTTGGGATGTCTCACCCACCCAAACCCCAGTTCGTGTGACTGCTGTGTGATTTACTGCCCCCAGCGCTTGCCTGTCAGCAAGGAATAACAGATCAAAGAACTGCATACAATTAATCAGAAGTATATTTAGGAAGGTTAACTTAAGCTAACAGTTATCACAGGAAAGAAAGAAAAAAACAAAAAAGACCCATTATACTTAAACAGTCACATGTGCATGGTGGAGCTCAGTTCTTGAACTTGTCTGGAACTCACACACTGGACCCTTGGTCTGTGTGAAAGCACACACCACCGTCCGAAGGACAGTCGACATCCATCTTGAACAAACAGGCTCTCCCATGGGGTTACTGGTCCTTACTCCTCGAAGCCATTCATTTGAAAAAAAGAACCTTGTGCAACAGGGACAGCATCCTCCACCATCTTCCCTCCTGTCTTCACCCAGCTCCCACCAACAAAGACCTCTCCGCCCAGCATTTTCTAGAACCTTTCCCCAAATCTACCATCCTGATTGGCTGACTCCACATTCCTAAGTTGAACAACAAGCCTCTTACCTCAGCTCAGACCCAAAGAAGCTGAAAGCAGAACAAACTGCTCTTACAGAACTGCAAACATAAAATACCAACAGCAAAGCAGTAAAAACCTTAACCAGGGTGTTATACAAGTATTAGACAACAGCATTTTAATAATCATTTTTGAGGAGAAAACAAAGGCTCAGTTTCAAAGAGCAGCTCCAGTTCTTCAAAGAAATTGCTGTTGGATGTACTTGTATTGTAGTCAGATGATTATTGCTGGAATTCTGTCCTCATCTGGGAAACCAAATAGGCCCCTGATTTATCGTCACAACCAGGATACAGCATTGGTACAATGTAGCACTTGGTCAGCACCACACTGAAGAATCACTGTAGTTCTTTGCTTTCGAGCCTGCACTCATATTTAAACCTACATCTGGCAACACAAGTACAAGGGTGTTCCCAAATGAGCCACAGGAACATAAATGACTTGTGCATGCTTTGAAGGACATCAGGTTCCAGAATCTTCTCAATGAAAATCTCATGAAATATCTAATGCTGCATTTAAGCCCTTATAATTTACTTAAATTCTAGCTCATATTGAACTTCATTACCAAGCAACCGAATTAACCATTCTATAGTAATTTGTGGTTAAGCATCTTCTTTATGTACAAAGGACAAAACTGCGAATGGTACACCATTTGACCCTCATTTGAATGGTGAGATCTAAGTCCAGTATCAATGTCAAAAATTTTACTTATCCTGAAATTGCAACATTCTACAGTCAGAGTTAACATAAAATATGCCTTCTTAATGTACCCACATGATTATTTCTGAATTTTAGTTTTAAAATAATGCTATTTTTCTAGCTTTCTTCTCAAAGAGAATAACTTAACACTTTCTCACATTACATTTTATCTGTTACCTTCTTTCCTACTCAACCAACTATACCCTTTTCCAAGTCTTACTCTTTTACTATTCCAATTAGCTTTGCATTAATTGAAAATTTAGATTTTTTTTTGCTGTTTTATACTGTTTCCTTATCAAAATCACTAACAAAGAATTCCAATAATTCAGATTCAAACACTCACCATTCCAAAAAAAATTCATTTAATTCTACTCCTATCAGGTTTATTATCACTGACATATGTCATGAATTGTTTTGCTGTTGTACAGCAGAGTTACAGTGAAAGACATAAAAATTGCTATAAGTTTCAAAACTACATAAATGCAAACTGAATAAAGAGCTGGTGTTGATAAATCCATGCACAATTCAGAAAGCTGAGAGCAGAGGCGAAGAAGCACTTCCTAAAACATTGAGTGTGGGTCTCCAAGCTCCTATACATCTTCCCTGATGGTAATAATGCGATGAAGACACATACTGGACGGTAAGGGTCTTTAGTGATGGATGCTGACTTCCTGAGGCATGCCTCTTGATAATATCCTCAATGGCTGGAGGATTGTGCCGGTGTTGGAACTGACTGAGCCCCTTATAATTCTGTGCATTGGAGGCTCAATACCAGGCTGCAATGCAACCAGTCAGAATGCTTTTCATTGTACATCTGTAGTCTTTGATGATTCAACAGGTCTCTTCAAACTCCTAATGAAGCAGACCCGCTATTGAATCATCTTCATTATTGCATGAAGGTGTTGGGTCCAAAGTCTAAAATAGAACCTCTGAGATTTAGATTCCCAGGATCCTGCTAATATATTCCTTCCAGTTTTCTTTATTTTAGGACTGATTGATGTTTGCTTCCATCTCAGAATGTAATCTACTGTACACCAAAAAGGAAAATAACTCTGGCAGTAGCTGTAGATACTGGTGGAGCAAAGATTTGTGTTCTGCCTTAGACCCCTTGCTTAAAGCCACAATAGGTCTCTGCTAACCTCACAATGAAGCCAAATGGCACAGATTGCAGAAAGGCATTCTCTTCTCTTGTCAATGTGTAATTAGATTACATTGCCATTCTTCTGAATTACAGCAGAGAAAGCAGAAATCTTGGCAGAGTGATGCCTATATCAACTTCTTGTCCCCGTCTTGTATCTGCTCCTATCAAGATTTCTGTTATGACCAAATTGGTCTACTTCTCTTTCCCACCCAATTTTTGCAGCCTAACTTGCAAACTCAGAGATTGCAAATTCATGTCATCTGACATCCTACTTTCCAAAGCTTACTTTCTCTTCTGAGTAACTACAGCAAACCCTCCCTATAATATCAGAGCAATTTATCCAGAAAAATACAATAAGTGAAGAATAAATACTTCTAAAATACAATAAGTTAATCTCAGTCAGTTATCTAATAGACATGCGGAGTTACCCAGTCGTTGCCACTTTGCCTGGCTGCAGCGTTATCATGAAATCCAACTTCTTCTCAAATGCTCTCTTCTTATCTCATTTCCCGAAACTTTCATAATCTTAATATAATTGTCCCATTCTTTCTCGCAAAACTAGTGCCAGGGATTTTCTTACTCAAGCTTATTTTCTTCTCTTTGTGCTTGGAGATAATCTTCCAAAATAAAATAACTGTAGATGACAGTTGAAAGGACACAAACATAAACTGTAAATTACTCAGTAAATACAATCATTTTCATCACATCCTAATGCAATTTCATTCACAGTACATCAGTTTAGATTCATCAGTTCAATTACAATGAAGGTATTTAAAACATAGAAGCTGTAACTCAATTTCCAATTGATGGCTCATGCCAAAACTTGTATCCCTCTGACTAATCTTAAATAAGAAACAGAATCACATTTATTATCACTGTGCGTAACATGAATATTGTTTTGTGACAGCAGTTAGGGTGCAAAGACATAAAAATCTATGAATTGCAAAAATAAGTATATAGTGCAAAAAAAAAGGAATAACGATTGAGCTTTCATGGGTTTGTAGACCATTCAAATATCTGATGGCCGAGGGGAAGGAGAACTGAGTGTGGATCTTCAGACTCCTGTACTTCCATCTGATGGTGGTAATGAAAAGAGGGCATGCCCCAGATGGTGAGGGGATTAATGATAGATGCTGCCTTTTTGAGGCCCTGCCTCTTGATGATGTACATAATGTGAGGAACGGTAGTGCACATGAGGGAGTTGCTGAGTTTACAACCTTCTGCACTTCGCATAATCCTGTATACCATACCAGGCTATGATGCAACCAATTAGAATGTTCTCCACTGCACACCTACAGAAATTCACAAGAGTCGTTGGTGACTCAATAAATCTGAGAAAAAATTAACCCTTAACAAAGTGAGATCTTGCATGCCTTCTTCGTGATTGCATTAATGTGTTGGGCTCAGGATAGATCCTCTGAGATGTTGACATCCATGAACTTAATGCTGCTCAAACTTTCCTGTGGTGACCCCTCAATGAGGACTAGTGTGTATCCCAAATTCCACTTCCTGAAGTCCACAATCAGCTTGTTGGTCCTGCCTGACATTGAGTGCAAAGTTCTGTTTCAACACCACTCAATCCAGCCAGTCTATCTCATTCATGTAAGTTTCCTCAGTGGTGTCATCAGTGAATTTATGGATGGTGTTTAATTTCTGTTTAGTCATGGAGTCATGAGTGTAGGGAGAGTAGAGCAGTGGGCCTGTGTTGATTGTCAGAGAGGAGAAGCCTGACCTCAATGGTTGGGAAGATGTTGAAGTCAATTGTTAAGGATAAGGTTAAGCAGTACTTGGTAACACAGGACAAGTTAGTACAAAATCAGCATGGTTTCCTTCTGGGAAAATCTTGCCTGACAAACCTGTTGGAATTCTTCAAGGAGATTACAGGTGGGATAGATAAAGGGGGATGTAGTGGATGTCGTATATTTGGACTTTCAGAAGGCTTTTGACAAGGTGCCACACTCGGGGCTGCTACCAAGTCAAGAGCTCATGGTATTGCAGGAAAGTTACTGTCATTGTTAGAGCATTGACTGATAGATAGGAAGCAGCAAGTGGGAATAAAGGATCCTTAAACAATTGGTCCTAACACCAATCCCTGCAGAACACCACTAGTCACTAATAGGCTTCCAGTGACTAGTGGTGTTCTGCAGGGTTTGGTGTTAGGACAACCTTTTATGCTGTATATCAATGATTTAGATGATGTTACCAAGTTTGCAAACGATATGAAGATTGGTGGAGGTGGCAGGTGGTTTTGAGGAAACATGGCTTAGACAGATTAGGAGAATGAACAAGAGAGTGGCAAATGAAATACAATGTTGGAAAATGCATGATCATGCACTTTGGGGTAGAAATAGATGTGCAGACTATTTTCTAAATGGGGAGAAAATTCAAAAATCTGAGAAGCAAAGGGACTTGGAAGTCCTTGTGCAAAACGCTCTAAAGGTTAACTTGCAGGTTGAGTCGGTGGTGAGGAAGGCAAATGCAATGTCAGCATTCATTTCAAGATGTCTAGAATACAAGAGCAGGGATGCGATGCTGATGTTTTATATAGCACTAGTGAGGACTCACCTTGAGTATTGTGAGCAATTTTGGGCTCCTCATTTAAGAAAAGATGTGCTTGCACTAAAGAGCGTTCAGAAGAGGTTCACAAGGTTGATTCCAGGAATGAAAGCTTTATTATACGAGGAAAATTTAATGGTTCTAAGCCTGTACTCGCTGGAACTTGGAAGGATGTGGGGGGGCGCATCTCATTGAAATCTTTCTAATGTTGAAAGAACTAGACAGAGTAAATGTGGAAAGGATGTTTCCCACAGTGGGGGAGTTTAGAACAAGAAAGCACAGTCTCAGGATAGACGGGCATCCATTTAAAACAGAGATGTAGACAAATTCCTTTGCCAGATGGTGGTGAATGTGTGGAAATTGTTACCGTAGTCATCTGTGAAGGCCAGGTCATTGGATGTATGTAAGGCAGAGCTTGATAGGTTCTTGATTGGCCATGGCATCAAAGGTTATGGGGAGAAGGTCAGGGACTGGGACTGGGAGTGGAAAAAGGGTTCAGCCATGATTGAATGCTGGAGCAGACTCAATGGGCCAAATGGCCTCATTCTGCTCCTATGTCTGATGGTCTTATTACTGATCCACACTGATAGTTGCCTCTGAATAAGGACATTGAGCATCCAGTTGCAGAGGGAGGAACAGAGGTCCAAGCAACTCAATATAGAATGCACCTCAACTCAAAATATGTAATACATTGCTCTCTAATCATAATATATACATATATACACACACACTGCAGCTGAGACTTGTGGCTGTGAAACAATCTCTGTTTCTGGGGCCTCTTCTGTGGTGGTTGTAGGATTTGACTCTGCGACTGCAATACAATACAGTGCAAGACCCCACAGAACTGTTGCCAGACGGGGCACTGCTTGACAGACGGAAGTGGTGCACTCTCAACAGAGCGAGAGCGGGAGTTTGTAGGACGAGAGGCAATATGGTGAAGTGGGGTTTAAAGACCAGCGAGTCCTGTGAGTGTGGCGAAAGGGTGCAGAACATTGAACAAGTTCTGCGCTGACACCGACCTGCTCAGCGTCAACCAAACAACACTAGAGTGGCTGGCTGTCTGGTGTGATGAGCTATGATGATGATGTGACTGCAAGAAGTGGCTCTGACACTTCCTCTCTTCTCCAACAATTGACTTTGCACTCCTCAAGTGAACAATGTGTTGTCTTCAGATGACATCAGATGCAATCCACATACGGTAGGAAAGTGGTCCAGTTCTGTCCTTAATCATTCCAAGTGCATAATTTAGATAATCTTTGCAGTCCCTTCCCAGGACAGCTTGTTCAGGAGTGAAACATTGAACCTCTTTGTTTGAGGAGCCCTCAATGTGTCTCAGCTGATGTCTGCATACTCCTTCTGGGTTTGAGGAGGTCCAATTATGAGTGCAAGGAATGACACAGGAACTGCATAGCTGATGAGTTGTTTCTGTGGTGTGTGCTGCATTACAATATGCAAGGGGGAAATTGGTGTGCTTCCAATTCAGTGTCAGTGTAGTGCGTTTTGATGTCATTGCTCACAGTGCATTCTTCAGACTCTGGACAAACCTTTCCGCCAAGCCATTTGTAGCTGGGCAGTACGGTGCAGAAGTATTATGTGTCATTCCATTCATTTTCAGGAATGGCTGAAACTGTACTGTAAAAAACTGTGGTCCATTGTCACTAACTAAGGGTTCTGAACCAACAGTCCCTGAGAGGAGGTCTCTTGACATATAACAGTATGCGAAGAAGCTGCTGGGAACACTTCTGCTGAATTTGTAGCTGCATCCTGTGGTGAACTACATATACCTGTCTGGACACGCCCCCTGCTGACTGCTCCTGTGGCTCCTCCCACAGACCCCTGTATAAAGGCGATCAAGGCCTGTGCCCGGCCCTCAATCTCCAGGATGCAGTATGGTGGTCACTCACTGCTTGTTCCTTCTTCCAGTCAATAAAAGCTGATATCTCACCTCACGTCTCAGAGAGTTATTGATGGTGCATCACACCCACTACTATCAAGAAATTTGTGTCCGTGAATGGTCCGGCAAAGCCACATCTGCCAGGACAATGCAGGCCATTCCCAGTAACAGGGAGGCACTGCTCGAGATATGCTGGACATCTTGGCATCCCAAACAGTGCATGGAAAACTGCTTGATCAACTAATCTATCCCATACCACAAGACAAAGATTAGAGGCGATGCTTTCATTTCGACCACACATAGATGACTAGCTCCTCCAACACGTTAGCTCTCATCTTGGACAGTACAACTCTCAATCCCCACATAAGGCATCCTCTGTCAAAGGCATACTCATCCCAGCAATGGTAAAAATGGGAGAACTGGAGTTTCCGCTACACATTACAGCCATTTTGGGTGGCCATGAAGACCTGAGACAGTGTGGGGTCTTTGCTGGTTTCCCCTTGGCTCAGCTCTGCCGTGATAGGGAGACTTTCAATTTGCATTCAGGAGAATACATCAAAAGGAGTGTCATCTTCTGTAAGTGTTTCAGGCAGTTCTTTATCCAAGGGTAAACAGGACAACCCATCAGCATTTGCATGATTAGTTGTCCTCTTGAATTCAATCATGTAATTGTGTCCTCCGTAAAATAGAGCTTATCTCTGCATTTGTGCTACTGCTGTTAGTGGAATATCGACACTAGTGGCTGATGATCAGTAATGAGGGTAAACTTCCTCCCACACAAGTACTGGTTGAAATGTTTTATACCCCGAACAAGTCTCAAGGCCTCTCTCTCTTAATCTGAGTGTAATTTTTTGCTGCAGCGGTAAGGGAGCATGATACAAAGGCTAAGGGGAATTCATTTCCTTCACTGATAACATGTGACATCACTGGACCTATACCATAAGATAAGGTGTCACAGGCAAGCTTCACTGGACGATGTGGATCAATATATGTGAGTCAGTGTCTGACATCACCATTTCCTTTGCCTTTTGGAAAGCCACCTCACACTGCTTTGTCCACGGCCATTGCTTCCCAATCTGCTGTAATGAGTTTAAGGTATCCAGGTTTGACAGGAAGCTGTTATAGTAATTAACAAATTCTAAAAAGGACCGCAAATGTGCTACGTCCAATGGGCTTGTGGCATCCATCACTGCTTGAATTTTCTCAGCTCACTTGTGCAATTTTTGTGAATCATTGGTGTGACCACAGTAAGTAATGTTTAGTTTAAAGAATTCACACATGCACTGAGCTCATAACCTTCTAATCTTTTTAAAACTGTCTTGAGATTTTAGGGATATTCTTTGTCATCCTTAGCGTAACAAGGATGTTATCAAGGTAACACTGAGTGCCTGGGCAGTCTTGCAGTACCTGGTGTCCAGAGCTTTCTGCCAAAGTGGAGGTGCAGATGCTACTCCAGAAATAAGCCTATTATTGCAATAAAGTCCCTTGTGAGTGTATCTGGTGAGAAACACTTCGAACTCTTCTTCCTTATGGTCTGTAGCTTGGCCTCAGCTAAGTCCACGTTGCTGAACTGTTTCCCTCCAGAAAAGTTTGCAAAGATATAGTCCATCCTGGGCAGAAGGTATTAATTTAGTTTTAGTACTGGGTTGATGTTGATGTTAAAATCACCACAGATCCTGACAGATCCCTCCTTCTTGACAACTGAGACCACTGCCATTGTCCATGGGCTCCACTCAACCTTGGAAAGAATTCCTTCAGCCTCCATATGATTTATCACAAATGATATAAGGAACCGGACGGGCTTTGTAAAATTTAGGCATGGCATTTTCATTTAACACTATTTTACCATTGGTATGTTTGGGTTTTCCAGTGCCGTTCTTGAATACTACTGTAGCATCATCCAAGTACCTTTCTTAATTTGTTTTCAGTTGACTCTTTGCAGGGGATGTAGATCTCCAATCAAGTTGTATTTGTTTCAGCCAGTCACAGCCCAAAAACGCTGTCCCTCCTATTTTTACCACATATAAGCCCAGTGTGGCATGATGGTTGTTGTATTTCACTGTTATTCCCCCAGGAGTTATCTTTTCTCCAGTAAAATTTCTTAATTGGATGTCTGCAAGCTTCACTTAAGTATCTCTGAAATGCCATTCAAATTCATTTTGTGGAATGACTGAAACAGTCAAGCCAGTGTCCAATTCCATTTCGTTCACTTCTGACTTAGCCATATTGCTTGTCTACGGTTAGTCTACATATTGTACATCTTTAGTCCACTCAGTTCTGTACCACTCTCATCATTATTAGATTTTTCATTAATTACTTGCAGATTAGTGCCCTTTTTGAAATCGTTACTTGACTTTTTATCTTTTTTTCCTCACTGTGCAGTCCACTTATTTTGGTTTGTCCAACATCTCTTTGTATCTGTCCTACTTTGTTGCAATTCCTGCAAATTTTGCCTTTAAATCTGCATTGGTCTAGTATATGTGAGCCTCTGTCTCATGGTAATACAGTTTGTTTGGCCAGGCCATTTTCTGTTTGGATGTTGCAACCTTGTTCCTGCTCACTTTCATTCCTGACTGCAACTCAGCTACATCTCTTTCTTTCACAAATGTATAAAATTTTATTCAAATATAAAAGACATACAAAGTTTATGGATTACAATACAATTAGCAAATTCAAATTAAAATGCAGTTGTTACCATTTGTAATACATTCAGTTCCCTGGGAAGCCCACTGTTCCCGAAAATCCCATGTACACATTATGGTCGTATGCTCACTCCCCAAGGATTCTCTGGCATAAATGCAGCCTCAGAAGAGGGAAAGACTGTCAGCTCAGCTTGGACCTATGAATGGCCGTCTTGACCAGGCCCAAGAGCAAGCCTATCAGGACATCCTCCAAGTGACCCATAAACCAGGAGTGTGACCAAGACATGAGGAGCAACCCCATCAGATATTGAAACGGGGGCTGCAATCTGTTACATTTCATGTAGACATGGACAGGGACTCCTCCCATCCACAGAAAGGACAGGTGAATGGGGTATCAGTGAACGTGCTCAGGCTCAGGAACCTATTGCACAGTACTGCCCTGTGCACCACTTTCCACCCCAGGTCCGCAATGTACAGGGGGAAAAAACCTGCACAGAGAGATTTACACTGGGGAGCTTCAATTACATCTCTGGTTGCTGTTTCCATTGATACAGCAATTTTAACTGCTCTTTTAAATATGAGCTGTGCTTCAGTTAGGAGCAGTTTTTGAATGTTTCCTTGCAAGATTCCATAACCTAAATGATTTCTCAGTGCATCATTAAACCCACAGAACTGACAATGCTCAGACAATCTCTTCAGTTCTGCCAGGTAAGCTGAAAGTGACTCTTGTTCCTTTGGATGCTGCTTATAAAACATAAAATTATCTGCAATCAACAATGGTTTTGGTTCTGAATGCCTCTGCTTTACATTCACAATATTAACAAAGCTCATTTCATCTGGTTTGGTTTGAGCAGTTAAACTTTGATGCAGACTCTATGCTTTTCACCTATTATACTCAGCAAGATTGGCACTCGCTTTTCATTGGCTGTTTAACTTGCTTCAAAGTGTTATACAATCGAGTGCATCTATCTTTTGAATGTAGCCATCCATTTCTGCTTTCTTAAATTTATTATAATTATTGTGTAGTACTCACTGTTATAAACCTGTGAATTTTGTATGTTTTCTGCCTTTTTTTAACTTGAATATCTCTCTCCCTTCCTGAAGAAGCACATGCTATGCTTTTCTTTTAACTCAAGCATCGTTCTTTTCCCTGGCAAAGAATTAAACATGCTGCACTTTAACAGATAGGAGGTCACCTCAGCTTCATTTTAAAACTTACTGATCATCACGGTGTTTTTGTAACTCCAAAACATAAAAGTAATTGAAAGAAAAACACGGCAGCTGGATAACTCCCAGCTGATATCCTGTGCCTGCCAGCTGGCTGGAGTGTTCAAGGGCATATTCAACCTTTTCTTCTCCTGCTGTGGTCTGATATTCCTATCTGTTTCAAAGGGTCAGCAGTCATATCGGTGTCCAAGAAGAGCAGAGTGGCCTTCGTCTGGTAGCATTCACATCTATTGTAATGAAGTGCTCTGAGTGGTTGATTATGTCTACTTTAATGAGGTGCACACTTATGATGTGGTGGCAAAATGACATATGCCATTCACGCAAATTCTCATATGTAGGGTTCTCAGTAATATTATCTGTAATGTTAACTGTTAAGGCTAACAAAATGGCTTCTCTGTAGTGTTATATGAAACGACTTCTCTGTAATTTTAACTGATGAGGTAATGTTTTTCCGTAGCTGCGATGTTTGGGTAAAAATTACAGATAACAGGGAACTAACCAATGAATGACCTGTTATACTATCTTGAATGGTGGGAACTGAGAGATTTCGCCGTCTTTTTGGCAAGGCAAGCGATGAGAAAGGGCGAGTGCGGGAGCAGCTGGTGGATCCCAGACGACGGATACTGGAATTCGACGGTTCAGATGCTGACGGAGGTTCGGAGGTCGACTGTGGATTGATCGGGAAGGCGTGAGCTCCAATGAATTATATTTTGTGCACAAAACTGATAAATCTACTGAGTGGTGCCTTTGTGTTATTTGTTTCTACTAACCACACCACCAAAAAGAGTTATAAAGTGTAATCATTTAATCGTACATTGTGTACTGTCTGATATTTTACGTTCTGGGTTTGTACCGGGGTGCATTACAGAGCACCTACACAAACATGAGACACAGTTTGGCGGTCAAACGATAGTTTCCCCTAGACGAACGTGAATTGATAGAACTGGGTGTTACATATATATAACCTCTTATGGATTAGGTAAACAACAGAGTTCTTACCCAAACAATATATTTACAATATTACTCAAATAGTATTGAAACATTAAATACAGCAGAAAACTAGTGAGATTGCATCTGCTGTACACATGTTGGGACGGCAGGTGAATTGCAGCGCACCAGATCCTTGCTCAGGTAGCAGTTAAATCTACTAATAATCAACCTCCCAATGCACTTCATTATAGTGGACATGCACACTACGAGACCAAGGTCACTCCGCTCCACTTGGACACTGGTATGATTGCTGCCATTCTGGAGCAGATAGGTAGATCAGACCACAGCGATAAGAAGCTGAACATATCCTTGAATACTCCATCCCGATGGATGGCATAGGTTTTCAGTACCCAGCCAAGTACACCATCAGGGCCTGATACCTACATTTATTCATCCTCTTGAAGATTGTTTAGACCAGATACTATAAGGATACACACATAGATGTAGTACTATTTTCCCTTTCAAAATGTGCATAAAAGCTGTTGATCTTGATGGGGAGTGAAGTATCACTGCCATTTATGCTGTTGGGCATAAATATGCCATTTATTCTCATTTAGGAACCAAACCAGCATTCTACAGCGGGCCTGAGTACCCAGTTAATCTCTACATAAACCAATATGCTTTGTTATACACAGACTTTGGAAGTAAGGTGTGTGAATACTGTGTAGAATCTTATTAAAGCCAACTTCATCCACTCTTATTTTGAAGTATGCTTTCAAAATATGCAATTATTCATGCCATGATTACTTGAATATTGCCTGTCACATATTGCTGATGCCACTGTCAACATTTCCAAATTTGATTTTCCATTAAATGAATTTCTGATTTAAGAAGAGCACTTCCTGAGGGCAGACATCCACAACTCATAAAATATAACAGTGCGCCAGTATTTATCTTCATGAAATTAGTTTAATGCCATCTTCATTTCTAAATATTTTGTTCACTGACGATTAAACAAAAGTAAGTGTGGAAGGAATCATACTTTAGAGGTGCAGTAGGACAAGTCAAATCGTCGGCATTTCTAAAGCAGGCTGAGTACAAGAGATTTATGAGAATTCTGTGAAGTGCTATCTTTAAAGAATGTGGAACTTTCGTTAATATTATTGCCTTTTAAAAAATGGAGACAGAAGGATAGTAATATCCCTGAAGCTGAGGCTGGATCTTGATTCCGCTGACAGCACAGATTCAATAACTTTAGCTGGTTAGAGTCTGAATCAGAATTAGGTTTATCATCACGGATACATCATGAAATTTGTGATTTTGTGGCAGCAGTACAGTACAAAATAAAAATGACTATGTTACAAATAAATAAAGACTGCGAAAGAGGAATAGTGAGACAGTGCTCATGAGTTCATGTGTCACAACCACAGATTCAACAGTGTAGTAGATACAGCAATTGCACTTGTGAAGTTGCATGTGTCAGCTAGTTATTTAATCATGATGGTCCTTAACTCCATACTTGTCATCCTAGTGCTTGCTGAGACTTGGACAGAGCACAGCAACACTTCACTACTGTTTGCATTTGGCCTTCCCTGAGAAATTGGACTTTCTAGTCAACTGACTCTGAAGACTAGAGGTACTTGTTTAACGTTTAGATTTTCTTTTCAGCTGTAGCGTAGGCTTCGTTTCCCATTTGAGAGTTTTAGTTAATGGCCCTATTTGGCCTAGCGCTTATTGTTTATTTTCCCTTTAACACTGCTATCATTAAAGTCTGTGAACTATTGACTACAGCTACAAGTATGGAGGTACATTTAAATAATTAGCTGACACATGCAAATTCACAAGCCCAATTGCCGTACCTACAGTGCTGCCGAATCTGTAGTTGTGACAGGGCCCCCCTCTCTAGGCACAGCCCCTGAGGTGCCACAGACCTGTGTCCACTGGAAGTCCCAGATCAGCGACTTGTCCAAGATGTCCTTTGTCGGGATCCAAGTACGTTCTTCTGGGCCATACCAGTTGTTACCAGGTTCAGATATGGCCCAAGTGCACAGTTCTAGTTTTGGCGCAACTGAGCCTGCTGTGAATGTAGATCTTGTTTTGCTGCATCAGGACATCAGCGGGGACCTTAGGAAGATGGGTCAAAGGCTTACATTCATCTGTGTGGAGGAACATTAACATTAACGGTGATCAAAAGAATCCTTCCAATCTACTCACAAACAAGAGAAAATCTGCAGATGCTGGAAATCCAAGCAACAGACACAAAATGCTGGAGGAACTCAGCAGGCTAGGCAGCATCTATGGAAAAGAGTACAGTCGACATTTTGGGCTGAGACCCTTCATCAAAACTAGAAAAAAAGATGAGGAGTCAGAGGAAGAAAGTGAGGGGAGGGGAGGAAGAACCAGAAGGTGATAGATGAAACTGGGTGAGGGGGGTGAACTAAAGGGCTGGGTAGTTGAATAATGAAAGAGACAAAAGGCTGGAGAAGGGGGAGTCTGATAGGAGAAGGACAGAAGACCGTGGAAGAAAGAAAAGGGGGAGGAGCAGCATTGGTTTGCTACATTAGATCCCATTTCTCCTATGCTCTGGCAATAACTCATACTCCATTATGCTTACTTATAAAATAGATTTTCCTAGGGAATTAACAATGTCTCAGTCCTTATTCTTCATGCATTCCTTTTTGCAATTGCTTTCTAGCAAAACTGATTCATAACTGGGTGAAATGGAGTCAATGTAAAATCAAGAAGCTGGCTTATTTCTAAGGGCAGAGCAAGATAATATTTCCAGGATTTATAGAAACACTTCCATGGCATAAGATTATTATTGAAGGGCAGGGTAGAAGCTTTGCTGGTTTTACCTTTCTGGTCAGTCTCCAGATGCAGAGAATTGACCCGTTTTACTTCAGTTACTGGCTCAGTTTAAAAATCAAATAGCATATTCATTGATAAAGTGACAGCCAGTGCATTTTATTTTTCCAAGTGCAGTAAGTAGGCTTGGTTCCTGTTCACTGCCCCTACTCTAGGCTTGTTAATCAGAACTGCCAACAGCAGTCTAATAGGCTGCTCAGAAAAGAGCAGGTACTCAATGTGCTACCTTGGCAACTGACCCCCCCAAATGGAGTCATCTTTGCAATCCTGATGCGAATATTTACTGAAGGACTTGACTTGAGATAACAACTGGCACTGTTGTCTCATCAGGTATGAATGAAATGGAGGTCCAATTGATTTGGCTTAATTACAAATTTTAATATGTTTTTAGAGGCAAGCTAAACTTTAACCCCTTAACTTTCTCATTTTAATGCCACATTGTTCTCTGTTTATTCCAGAAGTAATAATAGCCAAACAATTTTGCATGATAAATACTAATCACAGATTTTCTGCACCCAGACCATGCTTCACATCTTTAGTTCATGAAGTGACTGGTCACCCTGTATCCTCTGAACCAGATGCAACAAAAAAAATCAAATAGCAGGATTCTATGACTGTGGATCTTTATCTCAGTCATTTGCAGTAGATTTGGGGTGATAAATGCTGAAGAGATTTTGATGTATTTGGAGGCACTTGAATTCTGATGAGATGTGAAATATAAACACAAGAGATCCTGCAGAAGCTGGACATCCAGAGCAGCACACACAAAATGCTAGAGGAGGTCAGCAGGTCAAGCAACATCTATGGATATGAATAAACAGTCGACATTAAATTCGCAAGATGTATAAGAGACCATTCAGACAAGAAATATTATTCAACATCAAACCTGCAGATGAGGTGGGTGCTGTAGTAGTCTGATGGACTGACTTCTACCTTGCTGAAGCCTGGTGACAACTGTGGGACACCTCTTACTTATCCCTCAAACAGGACCCCACTAAGAAGCACCAGGCCATTGTCTCCCACACCATCACTGACATTAATAACTCTGGGAATCTCCTATCCACTGCCACCAACTTCCTCTTTCTGCACCTCCTGTTTCTATCTCCTACCCAAGACCCACAAACCTGCCTGTCCAGGTAACCCCATTGTTTCTGCTCATTCCTGCCCCATTGAACGAATCAATATACCCCATCCCCCCACACTCCCTGCCCCAGTTCAGTCCCTTCCTACCTACATTCATGACACTTCACACGCTCTTGATCTTTTTAATGATTTCAAGTTCCCTGGCACCGAGCATTTCGTGTTCACTATGGATGTCCAGTCCCTATACACCTCCATCCCCCACCAGGAAGGCATCAAAGTTCTCTGCCTCTTTCTGGACATTAGACCCAACCAGGTCCCCTCCGCCACCACTGTCCTCCCTCTCACGGAACCGGTCCTCACTCACAATAGTTTCTCCTTCGGCTCCTCCCACTTCCTTCAAACAAAAGGTGTAGCCATGAACTTTTACATGGGTAGCTATGCTTGCCTTATTGTCAGCTATGTGGAACAGTCTACACTCCCCAGCTTTTCCTACACCACATCGATGACTGCATTGATGCTGCTTCCTGCACCCATGTGGAGATCATTGACTTCATCAACTTTGCCTCCAACTTTCACCCTACCCTCAAATTTACTTGGTCCATTTCTGACACCTCCCTCCCATTTCTCCATCACTTTGTCTCTATCTCTGGGGACAGATATAATTTATAAACCCTCTGACTCACACAGATACTTGGACTGTACCTCTTCCCACCCTGTTAGTTGTGCCATCCCCTTTCCTCAATACCTCTGTCTCCGCCGCATCTGCATCTCCCTTCCTCCACCATCAATGCTGCCCTCACCCGCATCTCTTCCATTTTGCGCACGGCTGTCCTCACCCCATCAGGAATCAGCCACCTCTTGTCTTCACCTACGCCGCGCCAGCCTCCGCGTCCAGAACATAATTCTCTGTAACTCCCGCCACCAAGCACACCTTTTCCTCCCCCCCCCCCACTTTCTGCATTCTGCAGGGATTGCTCCCTCATTCATTCATTCCTCCCTCCCCACTGATCTGCCTCCCGGCACGTATCCTTGCAAGTGGAGCATGTACTACATCACCTCCCTCACTACCATTCAGAGCCCCCAAAAGCCCTTCCAGGTGAGGAGATACTTCACCTGTGAGTCTGTTGGGGTCATATACTGTGTCCAGTGCTCCTGGTGTGGCCTCCTGTATATTGGTGAGACGACATGGGTTGGGAGACTGCTTCACTGAGCACCCACGTTCCATCTATCGGACAAAGAGGGATCGCATTTAAATTCCACTTCCCATTCCCATTTCAACATGTCAATCCATGGCCTCTTCTACTGCCGTAATGAGGCCACACTCAGGTTGTAGGAGCAATACCT
Source organism: Hypanus sabinus (assembly GCF_030144855.1). NCBI lineage: Eukaryota > Metazoa > Chordata > Chondrichthyes > Myliobatiformes > Dasyatidae > Hypanus > Hypanus sabinus. The sequence continues at coordinate 50,478,711 of NC_082707.1, forward strand.
AGGGTAGCCTCCAACCTCAGGCATGAACATCAATTTCCCAAAATTACCCCTCCTTCACTGTTACCTATTCCCATTTCCCTCTCTCACCTTATTCCTTACCTGCCCATCACCTCCCTCTGGTGCTGTTCCCTCTTCACTTTCTTCTATGGCTTTCTGTCCTCTTCTATCACATTCCCCCTTCTCCAGCTCTTTATATCTTTCACCAGCTCTTTACTTCAACTCTCTCCCCTCACTGTTTCACCTATCACCTTGTATTTCTTCCGTCCCTCCTTCCACCTTCCTACTCTGACTCCTACTCTTTTTTTCTCCAGTCCTGATGAAGGTTCTCAGCCTGAAATGTCGACTGCTTACTCTTTTCCATTGCTGCTGCCTGGCCTGTTGAGTTCCTCCAACATTTTATGTGCGTTGCTTTGGATTTCCAGTATATGGAGATTTTCTCTTGTTTGCGAGTATTTGTATCCTATATTGTTTTATACCACAGGTTCCAGCTAATCTCTTTCTTATTTTAAAAATCCTAATTGTCTCTACTAATTGTCCAACAAAGAGTTGGTATTTCAAGTTCCATTAGTTCTAATGAATGCATTGTTATCTTTGCATCAGAAAACATCTCCATGAGAAAATCTCTATTGGAAACAGCCATGAACTCAAGAAGGCAGATCAAGGGAACATCAACTGAACCTTTAGTTATGGATTTCACAATAAATATCCAGACTAGTCCTGGATCCAATTTTCATTGTTCACTATGGCACAATTTTTTGATTCCGTTGCAACTCATTTTACCAAATCATCTCTCTAATAGCTGACCTGCATGGTAAAGGAGTAATGTCAAAGTTTGTGCTATCTTCTGCAGATTAATTGATTTCTACTCATACATTGCAATAGAAAGATCTTGTCCTGTACAATTCTCCCCTTATATTGAACCAAATAATTTAATTTCATGACTAAACTTACATGATTGCGTCAACCAGCCAGAATTAAGATTGGTCTGCCACACTTGGGTATTTTATCAAAAAAATTGAACCATGTAATGCTAAAATACCATGCAATCCGCAATCAGATTTGCTCTGAGAAAAATAGCATTAGGGAGGAGGTCTGGCCCCTGAACATGTAGCACACAGGCCCACTAGTGTGTGTGGATTTGCCCTGGTGCTTGTGAACCAGATCCCCAGCTATAGGTAAATAGCCCCACTCCCTTGTGTGCACCTTAGGTGAGACAAAGGCTATGGGAGTAAACCCAGACAGCAAATCCCTAAGGAGGCTGGACATCATTGAACATTCTTCCGGCAGCTCCTGTGGCCAAGTTGGTGCCAAATGTATTGTTTCACAAGCTTTCCTCTGGACTACACTGGTGAGGCTGAGAGGGGGATCCTGATGACTGGGCAACTCAGTGTCTCCATTGCTTCTGCCCAGGCTTTTGATGATGATGGACATCACCCGTTGTCCTTCCAGACAGATGGATGCCAACCTAATTACATTAATAATTATTTCCAGAGGGAAATGCACCAGCTGTAAAATATTGTCCTGATGAAGGGTCACAGCCAAAATGTCGGCTGTTTGTTCCTCTCCACAGATGCTGCCTGACCCAGTGAGCTCCCCCAGTACTTTGTATGTGTTAATTGTAAATCTGGATTGGGCATTTGCGGTCAAGATCCAAGTTAGCATGCGTGATCTGTCCCTTGATCAGCTACTCATATGACAACATAATTGATCGCACTCTCCGTGGTGACGTAAAGTGCTGGCAGAAGACTATTACTTTTAGAGATGAGCAAACTCATTTTGAAGAATGTATTTCCTGGAAAGATACACCAGGCAGCAGCGGACTGCAGCCTGGAATGGGGTGTCAGGAACTTTGCTTGTCACTCAAAAACTACTGGTCTCTGAGGTTGTACTATGACAATTGAGGCATAATAACATACTATGGTTATCATCATCATATCCTCCTGCTGTCCATTCATTCCTCTTTCCTGCTTCTCCATCTCTTCATGTTCCTTGTCCATATATGCTGTTCTGGTGGCAGTGAAAATAGTGTTGTTGCTGCTAAGGTGGATCCCAAATGCCCGTTTGATTAACACATAGTTGGGAAGATATTTACCAAAGATTACTTCAAAAGGGATGTTGTGATGACAATGAAACATTGGCATGATTGTGCATGGCAAAGCATGTTCCTCCTGTCTGTTCCTGCATGAGCCCTATTGATAAACTATCCCTCCATAGCCCAGTAGGTGCAATAGAGTTGCAGGCATTACAGCCACAGGATACAGCTGGTGTTACTTTAACTCCACGCCTGGGCAAACCTGATGTTCTGTTGACAGCTCCAGCTTTTTAACTGTTCCTGATATTTAAAACCAGCTAGAATACGATTTAAAAATAGCTGATACATTTATGTAATACATTAGTTGACTTGAAGAGGTTAAAATATTAACATTGATTAATATAAGGAGAAAAGCAAACTGTTTTCCTTTATATCCAGGTTGTGAGCACATACATATGAGAACATTGGATACCACAGCTATGACGGCAGAAAGCTGAGACCAGATATGAAGAGCATCTGATTCCTCCACTCAGCATGATTTATCTCTGTCCTGCACTCAGATTCGAGTCCAGTAATGGAGCAGGTCTGATGTAGTAATGCCCGATTCTCAAAGTGTTCTGTTCTGCACACTAACGTGCAAGCACAGAGATTATGATGTGCCGTACAACACTTCTCTCCAGAGTACCTGGCAGATATCAAACTGCTTCTGCTTAAGAGGACAGTTGCACCTCTGTGGCCCAAGTGCCACTGAAGAAACGGATGATCTCTCGTGCCACTGAGGCACTGGATCCAAGAAGGACTTCCTTGTGTGTTGGCACCCTTTTCCTAATATTTGATGCTTTTCCTAATTGGAGAAAATGAATGAATATTGAATAATTGTTTCGTATATGAACTTTGGACCCTTGAAATATGGATGGGAAATAGAAAGGTCAGAATGTCAATGGCAGAGTTGGGATGAGCATCATATGGGAGAGGATGAGCTGTAGATGGAATAAAGCGTAATGTGATTAGCAGTTGTGAGTAGGTCTGTATAAATATGTTTGTACATACAGTGTTATATTATTAAGTTCACCTTATTTAGCAAGATAGTAATTTTTTTTAGCATCAGTTGATAGTCCAGAGAGCTTTGGTCACTTTACACATTATAACAGTGCACATGTAAATTTAGGACCTTTCTCCTTCTCCTCTGTAGTCATTCTCTCCTCCATGATGGCCAGTATTCATGTTGCTGTTTGCCTTGGGAGCATGTACTTAAGGACGTGCACTCTTCGCTGTTTATTGCAGAGCAGAGTCAGCAGCTGAACTGAATTAAATGTGATCCTGTTAAAACCACACAGGCCCTGCTTTAACATTTCTTTCTGGGTGTAAAACATCTGGTGCAAGCTTCAGGATTTTCTTGAGGAGGAACATGATTAGCTTGCAGAGCTAAACAACTGAATGGGACTACACCAGAAACAGGTACATTCCAATCTCTAGGCCTATTATACCTCAAGTTCACAAACCAAAGCTAATAGGAAATTTCAGCTAAATTGTTAAGCAATGGGGGCCACCCAGCCAGAAGCACAGTTCAGCTATTTCCAAATCGCCTAATTACACAAATGTTTGTATTATGCAAGATTTCAAGTAGCATGACTCATATTAGAAATTGTCAGGACAATGTTTTTTATACTTAGTTGAAACATAACTCTGATTAAAACAACTTTTGTTCTATTTATGTAAGCTATTCATCAACAGATTGGTCGTTAATTCATTTTCCCCAGGATAATTGGTTTGACAATCAGTTTTAGGCAAAAGGAATGCTGTTTTGATTAAATTTTGAAATAATTTTCAAACCACCGATTCCTAATCTATACTATCTGTGAGTTGAAGTCCTAATCCTAGGAACTATTTGGATATGCAACTTTTTAATGCAGAATCCTCATGTGGTTTCCTGGTCCCTTGGGAAAAACACAAATCAGAAATAAAGTTTGATGGAGGGGAAGGGAGTGGAGTACTAAGGGCATTAAAATAAAATATTGGATTATGACTCTCATAAATTTCATGATTTTTTTTTAGATCGGTCGGTAAATTGAAGCCAGGTTATGATCTCTGGATGAGGACAAGAAACATAAAAGAAGAGATTAGAAAATTTATCTTCCGCAGGGTTATTGAAATGTGAAATGTCTGGCCAAAAATCATTGACTGATGCTGAATTAATTACAGCATTCATTAAAGTGGTTTAAGAAAAACATAAAAAGAAAGACAAGGAAGCTTCCATCTGCACAAAATCAAGCCATAGATGAGCCCAAATGACATTTGTGGTATATTTGCATCTTGTCTGCATTGTACAGTGGAGTATTACATAACTTATCTGGGCCTGGAGAATCAACCATTTATTGCAGCAGTCAATGTTAAACAGAACCCAGAATATGGTAGATATAATGTTATAATAGTTGACCATAATATAATTTCATACAACAGTCATGAACTCCACCAATATTTAAATTTTCCATTCTTAAACATGTGCCCTCTGTTCAGGTAAAAAGTAAGGATTCTCGTGGGTAAAGCTGACTGGCCACCCACATCCGCAGATGCTTTTCATTGTGCCAGTTATGCCTTAAGTACTAGAGAGTTCCCCCCACCCTGTTTCACTGGGACACTGATACTACACTTGGCAAACATTGCCTTGATGTTTAGGGCATTCTATTCAGCTTGCCTCTGTAATTCAATTCTTAAATTAATGTATGGGCCAGGCAGAAATGAGGTCTGGACAAAATCTTCTGTTGAAATGTCAACTAAACATTGTCGAGCAAATCATTGTGTGTTTGATTAAGCATTGTTTGGTTACAGTGATGACTCTTTCTGTCACTTCTCTGAGTATACTAATAAACCGCAGGAAATCTGAGAGATGGATTTTTTGGTCAGCTTCTACCATTTTTTGTCTAGGGCATACTTGAGCCATGTTCCATATTGGTGGGAGAAGTTAATTCGGTTCTGGCATTGCTTAATTTAAGGTGCAATTAGATAGATAGATAGATACTTTATTCATCCCCAAGGGGAAATGCAACATTTTTCCAGTGTCCCATACACTTATTGTAGCAAAACTAATTACATACAGTATTTAACTCAGTATAAATATGATATGCATCTAAAATCACCCTCCCAAAAAGCATTAATAAATAGCTTTTAAAAAGTTCTTAAATAGTTTACTATTTAATTGCCCTTACAGAACTGTTCTTCAGCAATCAATGTTTCTAGGTTCCTTGGGCCTTCCCATATCTAATGTACACAGCCATTTTTGTTTTAAATAGCACATGAAGTAAACTGAGTTGGCTGAATTCAGCCTTCTCTGATGGTAAAGACTTCAAGAAAAGACAGAGGAGGCATCGTCTTGGCATCTCTAGCTGAAGGCAGTACCTTGCTATGGCATTTATAGCTGACTCTGCCATCACTGAAAGTGAGGATGTTTACAGATCCTCTTTTTATTACCTGCTTAATGATCTACCACTGTCACAGAGTCAGATAGCACGGGAACAGGCCATTCAGACCAGATTGTCCACGCTGATCAGTGGGCACCCTTCCATATTTATCCTATCACCCAGCGCTTGGTCCTCAGCTTCCTGAGTCTGAACAATTCAAAGGCTCAATCAGGTACTTCTTAAACATTGTCAATGACCCAGTTTGGTGACTTTGATAATTAGAATCAGAAGCTCTGTCCACAAACATTTCACATTACTATGAGCATGAAACTGCTCTAATTCACTTCATGAGTAGTTATTTTCCAAATTAAATATGCACAAAATCAGATACCATAGGGGCAGTCTAAAAAAAACAATATTATGGCAGGTTCATCTCTAACTATACTGTGGTAAACTACGTGTGCCTATCTGGACACGCCCCCTGCTGACTGCTCCTGTGGCTCCCCCCACAGACCCCTGTATAAAGGCGATCAAGGCCTGGGCCCGGCCTCTCAGTCTCCAGGATGTCGTATGGTGGTCACTCACTGCTGGTTCCTTCTTCCAGTCAATAAAAGCTGATATCTCGCCTTTACGTCTCAGAGTGAGTTATTGTTGGTGCATCATATACATTGCTCCAAAAAGTCTACACTAGTTCTCCTTCTCTGTCCATCAGATACTGCCAGAATCTGGTTTTATCATCCCAGGTTTGCCCTGATGCATGCAGATAAATGTGGAGGCTTCTCTTCAGTCATTTTGAGTTTGATTGGATATGTCTGTCCATGTAAATACTGATTCTATTAAATGGCAACTTTGGCATTTGTTCATAGATCAAGAGATGAGAAAATATTGTGAGAGGTAATGTTCACATAAAATAACAGGATTGACTTTCTGCTTATGGTTCTATTGGCAGTCCAGCTGGAAATTCCACTAGTTTTCCAAAGCAAGATTTGATTTCAGGTTTCTATTCAAACTCAGTTACAAACTTGATTCACAAGAAATGGTCAAATTTTAAAGAAGTTAACTGTGTGTATCTATTCCTTCTGCATTTAAAAGATTTTGCTTGATATTACTTAGAAGAACTAATCAGATGCAATTATGTTAATATAATTGAAAATGGGTTTCAGAAAAAGCTTTGATTAAATGTGTATTCACCAATTATGCCTTTGTTGGCCTATGCTGTACAACAATCCAACAGACATTTAAACTCTTTTTTTCTTTCTTCCCCACCAATCCTTTTTTCCTCTACAAATATTTTCTCTTATACCTTTTTAATGAATGAAACTTCTCCTGTGACTTCTTTCAATTAGCACATTCAAGGTCACAATAGCTTCCAGGTTACTAATTATCTCTGATCTATGCCCCTTGATTACCAATGATTTGGTGCTGGAAACAGTACCTCCATGTCTACTCATTCAAATTATTCATGACTTTGAGTGCCTCTATCAAATCTCAATCCTTTCATCTCAAAGGAGGAGAGCGCCTCTCATTTGTGTCTTAGTTCCCCTTGGTCCACTTCTGGTAAATTTCTTCTGCACCTTGACATTCTACCTAGAGTGTGGTGCCCAAAAAGTAACAGTTCAAAAAGATGTTGTATAAATTTCTAGCTTTTATTTTAATGCTTGCCTTTAAAATCTAGTAACACTGTATGTTATTAAAAGCCTTTTCAGAATGTTACACCACTTTCAAGTAATTCTATACACACACACACACACCATAAGGCCATAAGACAAGGAGCAAATTAGGCCATTCAGCCCACTGAGTCTACTCCACCATTCCATCATGGTTGATTTCTCCTGCTTTCCCCCTTATCTTTTGACTCTGTGGTTAACCAAACACCTGTCAACCTCTGCTTTAAGTATACTCAGTGATTTGGCCTCCACAGACAGCCACACGTACAAACCCACAGATTTCTCTAAAATGTATCATATTCAAAATGGTATGATTTAGTTTACATTAGCTCTCCTTACTCCTATCAAAATGTATTACTAGCCATTTTTTGCTGGTTCTACTGCAGTACCCATGTGTCATAAATTTTCTCACTCCCTTTTTTAATCCCGTTATATATTTTGCATCATCTGTGGATTTTGAAGAGCTTTCCTGGAGGACAAAGTTCAGGTCACAAAATGTATTAACAAGAACAGATAATGGAAGCTTGATTGGTTCCTTGTATAACATGAACCTAAATTTTCTTGACCTTAGGCAATGACTTAACTAACTTCGTCCAAATCAGAAATCACCTTCAATGAGGTCAGTACTACCGAATGCTCGAATGCTGGAGATACTTGCAGGTAAAATTCACCACATGAGAGCAACGAAAACCTTTTAGAGGGGTAAATCAATTCAATGATGTTTACAACATTTCCACCAAATTTCCTCACTTTTCAGGCTTCATGCAACTCCAATAGTTAGGAATGACCACTGGCCTGTTTTACATATGTCATAGTGACATGGCAGTTACGTGTGACCTGGATTTGCAGTGCTTTCTAAGTTACAGGATGACATTTATGAGGTGCAGTTGCTATTTGATACAAAGAGAAATGAAGAGTTCCTGACTCAGATTAATCCAGACATTTTTCATTGCAGATTTTGTTGACCTGAAAGACTTAACTTAAACTGGTGTTTTCCCCATTCTACCTAATGTTAACTTGCAACCATGGCTCAAATTGCTTTTGTAGGTTGGCTAAGCATCTTGGTGTATTTTCTGTTGTAAGTATGTCTATAATTGACACCTATTGGAATGTCTCCTCTTCTCTCCCATTTCAAAGAAAGGAACAATCAACAATAAAATGTATCACTGCATGACCAGTCATCAGATCATTGACTGCTATGACAACTTGTTTATTGCAGCCAATACTGCAAATATGTTCAGGAATTCAGAGCATGACCAGATTTAGTAACTGATCACCGTGAAGGGCAGCAAAGTCTTTCAGTCAAAGTGTCAAGCAGCTAGACAATAGAAGTAACATTTGGTAAAGGAGAATGTTAGAGTACAGAAGGCTCATACAAGCAGAGTGGTGCAGAGTGGCTCTTTAGGCTATGCAGACTTGCTGAATTTGGGAAATGACTTTAAAGCAGCTTTCACTGAAGGATGAAGACAAGAACTAAGATGATGACTTAGTGCCTGAAACATGCAGCCAATGAGCATGGGTGGGGGGTTGGTGGTCAGCCAGAAGCTGATTTGATAGCGATGTTTAAGAGGCATGCAGGGAATGGAGCGATATGAATCACATGCAGTCAGATGGGATTAGTTATTTTGGCATCATGGTTAGCACAGACATTGTGGTCTGAAGTGCCTGTTCCTGTTCAGTACTGCTATATATTCTATGTTTAAGAAACAATGCAACAGATCCATATTTAAATTTTTTTTAATTTTTTTAAATTAAAAATTAAATTTAATTTTTTTTAATTAAAAATAATCTGATATGTATTCATCCTGGGGGAGTCCAGGACAAGGGGGCACAGTCTCAGGGTAGAGGGGCATCCATTTAAGACAGAGATGTGGAGAAATTTCTTTAGCCAAAGAGTGGTGAACTTTTGGAATTTATAACCACAGGCAGCAGTGGAGGCCGGGTCATTGGATGTACTTTAGGCAGAGCTTGATTGGTGCTCAAGTGGACACAGCATCAATGGTTGTGGGGAGAAGGCCAGGAAGTAGGGCTGAGGAAGGCAATAAAGGATCAGCCATGATTGAATGGCGGGGCCGTCTCAATGGGCCAAATAGCCTAATTCCGTTCCTATGTCTTATGGCCTTATTGTCTAAAATCACATGCTTGGATTAAGCTGTGGCTAAATATTATTAATAAATATGCTAAAAATGCTAAGGTTTGGCACCACCTGAGGAGAGGGAAATAAATTAATGTTCCAGGTAAATGGTCTTTCAGCATTTCAATGTGAGACATTAACTGTTTACCATTGTACAATAATACAAGATCTACTGAGTGCTTTAGCATTTTTGGATTCATTTTAGACATTCTCCCTCTGTTGATTTGACTTCCTCTGTAAAAACATCAGATATGCATATGCAAAGTAAGTTGCCGATAGCATCAGAATCCTAACACACGTATTAAAGAGCACAAGTCTCCTGAATAATCATCAAGATTTAAGAAAATGAACAATGCAGCTGCAGGGTTTTATTCTTCGGCTGTGGGACTCGCTACTATGTCATTGTTTTAACCTTTACTTTCACCTCCCTAATGCCAGAGCCTGTTTCAATAATTGTACCATAATCCATAGTGATGAATTTGTTGCTTACAGTTTTTCAGAGAAAATTGGAAGAAATATTGAAAATGGAATAGAATCCAAAAGGAAAGATCATAAATGAATGCATGCTAGCTGCTTATTAATCTCCAATTTGATATCCAGCAACCCTGTAATTGTAAAATATATATTAAATGGGAATTAAAACATTTCAAGCCAATGATGAGGAATTTCCTCTGTAAGCTTATATAGCAACACCCTTACTTCTCTAATATTGAGTCTGTTAATAATTTTAGATTATAATTCTCCAGTCGCCGTTCTAAGAATGTATGACTTCATCAGGTAATTTTCAAGTAGCAGGGCAATCATTTGACTAGCCCAAAGTTGCTGAATTTTGAGGCACGTACCTCATTTCCAGTGTGATAAGGCAAAACTATAAATGCTACATGTACTTGGCTGCTAACTATATAGTTTTGGAGGCTGGGGGAATATCAATGAGGTTTCCATGACTGAATGGCAGTCTGCATCTCTTCAAGAGTTAGTGTCTTAGGTCAGTGGTCATTATCAGAGCAGATGCTGTGGCAAGGAGAACGTTTAACACTAGGTTATTCCCCATACTGCCTTTCCGTTCATGAGTGGTTGTGAAGTGTGATTTAATAGGTGAGATGCCAGCCTTATCTGTTTGAATGCCCTGGTGGATAACAGTGGTTGAAGGTATGTATATGCTTGTCTCTGGCTGAGGACAGAATGGACAGGTCTTAGTCAAAGTAAGAGGAAGTTCAGTGACTTGAGTAGAATGGCTCAGTTAAATTGTAAGTCTTCCATTCATTCTTACGAACAGTTTGTTTGCTAGTTAGCATCAACATGCCAACTCTCCATCTCTCTTTTGCAGTCACAAGGATATCAATGTATTTCTTAACTAATGAAAGGTGGAACAGACCTAAGGGCTACGTGCTTATTCTATTGTAGTCGTTATACCAATTAGCTGGAATTATTTCTCTTGGATATATTTTCAAATCATTTTTCTGCCAACAGAAGATCAAATGGGTAACACTACAAAATGATGAAACACAATACTGTCTTGATTTAAAGTAATGCCTCAAACTGTTTGTAGATGCTTTAGTCCCATCAGTACTAAATAATATCTCAATTATTTATCTGTCTAGGTTCAACAGATGAAGCTCTTGCTACCAACGCCAAGATTTCATTTCTCATGCAAATGGCATGTTTCATGACAAGATGTAGAACATAGAACAAGGAAAACCTACAGCACAATACAGGCTCTTCAGCCCACAAAGCTGTGCTGAACATGTCCTTACCTTAGAACTACCTAGGCTTACCCATAGCCCTCTATTTTTCTAGGATCTATGTACCTATCCAGGAGCCTCTTAAAAAACCCTATCATTTCCGCCTCCACCACCGCCATTGGCAGCCTATTCCACGCATTCACCACTCTCTGTGTAAAAAACTTATCCCTGACATCTCCTCTGTACCACATAGATGAAGCATTTTTAACAACAGGTACAAGAGAGCAGTTTTGCCAACATGAAACCAATCTTTCACAGATTTAGCTTTTAAAGAACAGCTGAATATTTTTGTGCAGTAGGTCTACAGCATACTGCACGGAATGTTCCTCATTAAAGATTTTTGTATCAAATAAACATCAATCTAATAAAAAATTCTTCCCTACTGACTTAGTACCTTGGGATGTAAAAAAAAACTGATCATTCTTCTTGCTTTGGCATAAAATTAAATTATTTCCAGAACAGGCGTTTGGACCCCTTTTTAATGTAACTCTTTGTAAAGGGAAAGCAGACTTTGTAAATCTTAATGAACAGCCTTGTTTTCACGCACTAAAACCCCATGCAGATGGTAATAATAAACCATTTCCTAAGGGTTTACCTGCACTGGACTACATCCCAGTGCTCCTTGGAGACAAGCCGGGCGAAAGCACAGTAAATTGTGAATAAGCTGCAGTGTAATTCATGATTAAATTTAAGCAACAATGTATTTAAATCTGTGATCAAATGGAGTAGGTCACTGAAGGTGAGACACTGGGATGAATCACATCTAACCATAACAAGTATTTGTCTCTTATAAGCATCCTGTGGGGATTAAAGAGGAAGGCACCTGGTGACTGTTAGCATTTTATTTTCTCACTTTATTGCCCAAGATGTAATTCCAATGATACATTCAGCTTGTCAGTTGTACACAACCTCGGAATTGACTGAGTACTGAGAACATAGGTAAGGACATTTAATTAAAGTGCAAGAATTGATTATTGCTGAGGTACTCCAGGCGAAGTGAAGTCATCAGCATTACATTAGTTTTAGTAAGTATGTTAAATCCTTCCTAATTTTCTATTTTGACCATTTCCATAATTTTTCATTTGGTTTATTTTCTTCTAATATTTTCAATTCATTTACAATTAAAAAAAATAATTATTAAGGGTAGATTTCTAAACTACATTATTTGTTTGGATTTTGTATTGTAAGTTTGTATTTACTTTTTTATCTTCCAATGAGAAATAAATTGCTGCTATGCACAGAAAATTGTGAGTTCAATCAGGTCCTTTATTACAAATCCAAGCCAACAAAGGGACATGCTGAACTTCTTGTTCCTTTGAAAGAGAAGGTATGCGAGAAAATGAATGTGAGTGTAGAAAGTAGAGAGTTCCACAACATTGGCATTGGGGGGATGACAGAGCTTTTGATTTGTCTAACATGGCAGAAATGGGCACTAATTTAGGCTACGTCCACACTACACCGGAAAAATCCGTAACCAAAGTTCTTTCTCTTTGATTTTATCCTCCGTCTAAAACGGCGTTTTCGTCCCCCAAAACCTGAGATTTTCAGAAACACTGTCCAGAGTGTGTAATTTTGAAAATGCCATTTGGCCAGAGCAGTGTGGACGGGGTAACCGGAGAAATCTAAAAATGCTGTCATGACATGGCAGGACAGATTGTGATGGCAATGTGCTATTTCATTGTTTTCTTGAACGCAATCTAACAATTTCAGAACAGACGGCAACGAGACTGAAGCCAGAAGAGTTAGAAATGTACTCACCAAATACTTTGACCCCTAACTTACTGAATAAATAAGTATACACACTTTGCCCTGTTTTTTGTCCTTGCTCGTAGGAAGGTCACAAGATCACAAGACAAAGGAGCAGAAGTAGGCCATTCAGCCCATCGAGTCTGTTCCGCCACTCCACCATGAGCTAAACTATTCCCCCAACTAGTTACAATTTCTGGCTTTTTTCCCATATCCCTTGATACCCTGACTAATTAGATACCTGTCAATCTCCTCCTTAAAAACCCTCAATGATTGGGCCTCCACAGCTGTATGTGGCAACAAATTCCATAAATCCACGACCCTCTGGCTAAAAAAAATTTCTCCTCATCTCTGTTTTAAATGGGTACCCTCTAATTCTAAGACTGTGACCTCTTGTCCTGGACTCACCCACCAAGGGAAACAGCCTTTCCACATCTACTCTGTCCAACCCTTTCAACATTTGAAATGTTTCTATGAGATCCCCTCTTATTCTTCTATACTCTAAAGACGACAATCCAAGAGCCGATTAAACACTCCTCATATGTTAGTCCCTGCATTCCAGGAATCATCCTCGTGAATCTTCTCTGAACTCTCTCCAACAACAGCACATCCTTTCTAAGATAGGAGGCCCAAAACTGCACATAGTATTCCAAATGGGGTCTCACCAGAGCCCCATAGAGCCTCATCAACACCTCCTTACTCTTATACACTACTCCTCTTGAAATGAATGCTAACATAGCATATGCTTTCCTTACTGCCAATCCAACCTGGTGGTTAACCTTTAGGGTATCCTGCACTAGGAGCCCCAAGTCCCTTTGCACTTTCGATTTTTGAATTTTCTCCCCATCTAAATAATAATCTGCCCGATTGTTTCTTCTTCCAAAATGTACAACTGTACATTTCTGAACATTGTATCTCATCTGCCATTTCTTTAACCACTCTCCTAAACTGACCAAGTCTCTCTGCAACCTTTCCGTTTCTTCAACGCTTCCTGCTCCTCCACCTATCTTGGTGTGATCCGCAAACTTAGACACAAAACCGTTTAATCCATAATCTAAATCATCGATATACAGTGTAACAAGAAGAGGCCCCAACACTGACCCCTGCGGAACACCACTAGTAACCGGCAACCAACCAGGATAGGATCCCTGTATTCCCACTCTTTGTTTTCTGCCTGTCAGCCAATGCTCCACCCATTCCAATATCCTTCCTGTAATTCCATGGGCTCTCATCTTATTAAGCAGCCTCTTATGCGGCACCTCATCAAAGGCCTTTGAAAATCCAAATACACAACATCCACAGCCTCTCCCTTGTCAATCTTATTTGAGATTACCTCAAAAAATTCCAATAGGTTGGTGAGGCAGGATCTTCCCTTCATGAAACCATGCTGGCTTGGGCCTATTTTGTCATGCACCTCAAGGTAATCCATAACCTCATCCTTGAGGATCGACTCCAATAATTTTCCAACTACCGATGTCAGACTAATAGGTCTGTAATTTTCCTTTTGCTGCCTCCCCCATTCTTAAACAACGGAACTACATTTGCGACCTTCCAGTCCTCCAGAACTGTGGAAGAGCCTACTGATTCCTGGAAGATTATTTCCAATGCCTCCACAATCTCCAAAGCCACCTCCTTCAGAACCTAATGATACACTTCATCCGGTCCGGAAGACTTATCTATCCTTAGTCCATTTAGCTTCTCAAGCACTTTCTCTCTAGTAATTTTGACTGTACCTAATTCTATTCCCTGAGACCTTTGGCTATCAGGTATGTTGCTAATGTCTTCCACTGGGAAGACTGATGCAAAATACTCATTTAGTTCCTCTGCCATCTCTTTGTTACCCATTATAATTTCTCCAGCATAATTTTCAATAGATCCTATATCTAACTTGGTCAATCTTTTACTCTTCATATATTTTAAAAAAACTCTTAGTGTCCTTTTTGTGTTAATTGCCAATTTCCTTTCATAATTCATCTTTTCTTTCCTAATAACTTTCTTAGTTTCCTTCTGTAAATTTTTAAAATTCGTCCCGTCCTCAGTTTTCCCACTAATTTTTGCTTCCTTGTACGCTGCCTCTTTTGCTTTTGTTTTAGTCTTAACTTCTCTCGTTAGCCACATTTGTGTCATTTTTCCTTTTATGATTCTTTTTTCTTGGAATATATTTTTCCTACACTTTCCTTATTTCTTGTAGGAATTTCATCCAATTCTGCTCTACTGTCCCTCCATTTAGCTTACTTTTCCAATCAACTTGGGCCAGTTCCTCTCTCATACCACTGTAATTTCCTTTGTTCCACTGAAATATTTATACACCTGATACCAGTTTCTCCTTTTCAAATTTGAAACTGAACTCGATCATATTATGATCACGACTTCCAAGGAGTTCCATTACCTCTAGCTCCCTAATCACCTCAGGCTCATTATACAGCACCCAGTCCAAAACAGCCGATCCCCTGGTGGGCTTATGGACAAGCTGCTCCAGAAAGCCATCCCATAGGCATTCTACAAACTCCCTCTCCTGAGATCCAGTACCTTCCTGACTTTCCCAATCCACTTTCATATTAAATTCTCCCATAATTATCTTGACATTTTCCTTCTGACACGCTTTTTCTATTTCCAGCTGTAACTTGTAGTCCACATCCCGGCTGCTGTTTGGAGTGTCTTTTTACCCTTGCCATTTCTTAACTCGACCCATAGGGACTCTACCTCTTCTGATCCTATGTCCCTTCTTTCTAGTGATTTGATATCATTGTTTACCATCAGGGCCACACCACCCCCTTTACCTACCTTCCTATCTTGCCTATACACGGACAACCTTGGACATTCAGCTCCCAATCACATCCATCATTTAGCCGTGATTCAGTGATGGCCACTGTGTCATATCTTTCAACGTGTAGCTGTACAACAAGGTCATCCACTTTATTTCTAATGCTGCAGGCATTTAAGTATAGTACACTTAGATCAGTATCTGTTACTGATTTTGATATATTTCTATCGCACAGCAAATTATCCTGTCTATTTACCTGCTTGTCCTTCTTGCCATCTTTGCTGCACAGTATCCTTGACGTATTTTTATTTTCCTCTCCCTCGACCCTAACATATTGGTTTCCTTCCCCTTGCCAACTTAATTTAAACCCTCCCTAACAGCTATATAAAACAAACCCGCCAGGATATTAGTACCCTTTGAGTTCAGGCGTAACCCATCATTTCTGTATAAGTCATGCCTCCTCCAAAATAGATCCCAGTGATCTAAGAATTTGAAGCCCTGTCCCCTGCACCAGTTACTTAGCCAGACATTCATCTGTTTAATTCTGCTATTCTTACCTTCATTAGCACGTGGCTCAGGCAGTAATCCTGAAATTATTACTCTGGAGGTCCGGCTTTTCAATTTTCTTCCTAGCTCCCAGTAATCTTCCTTCAGGACTTCCTCTCTTTTTCTGTCTATGTCATTGGTCCCAACATTTACCAAGACTTCTGGTTGCTTGCCCTCTCTCCCCAGAATACTCTGGACCCAATCCGAGACATCCCGTACCCTGGCACCAGGGAGGCAACACACTATCCGGGTATCCTTGTCTGGCTCGCAGAATCTCTTGTCTGTTCCCCTCATGATGGAATCCCCTAAAACGACTGCATTTCTCTTTGCTCTCTTGATCACGGCACTGGGCAGAGTGCCAGAGTCCCGTTCGTTGTGGTCTTCCCCTGTCTGGTCAACCTCTCCAACAGTATCTAAAATGATATATTGGTGGTAATATAACTATATATATAACTAAGTCTAAAACTATATATAAGGTGGTTTACCTATTTATGCAAATACTTCTCTGACAATAGATGTGTAACAGCCTAATGTAACATTGTATGGAAATACAAGATAACACTGATGCAGACATGTTTTATACATTTAACAAGGGGCTTTATAAATGCAACAGAGTTAGTCAATTTTTCCAATGTTCGTCGTCAGCCGGGTCATACTGTCCGTGAACTCCCTGTCAGTTGCCTCCATACGCTCCGGTATTAGTTTTTTTTTACTTTTAAGTCCTCCTACGCGAGAGCCAACAGCTGTCCGTCGTTTTTCTGGTCTGTATCTGCACAAACGCGCACTTTCACAGCGAGATTCGACACCAAACATGTTGCTTGTTTTCGGTAGATGTGTCCTGCGCATGCCCAATAGGAGGAGATCCGCCGTAATATCCATTTTAATGTGGACAGAGATATTTTTAAAAACGCACAGTGTGGACGCCTATCATTTTTACGCGAAACGGGCGTTTTCAAAATTATCCAGTCTGGTGTGGATGTAGCCTCAGATAGTCTGCTTCAGGCATTCTGGAGTTCCTTGGTGAGCTGCAACATAGATAATTAACATCATTGAGCTCATGTCTTCTCTGATGCCTTCAAGTAATCACTATTTCTCCCATTAGTGACCATGCAAGCATCTCAATGGCAGCTTAAGCAGGAATAAAATGTAACAAATAGCATGACACCATCAGCAGGTTTCACACGATAATCTGAACCCTTGAGGGTTCCACTAATGCACCAGGCACTGTACTTGCAAATTTCCAAATGAAAGAAAGTGCACATGAGCCAATAGTTTTGATCAATCAACACCCTGTTTGAATGTTCAAATCAAGCAAAAATGCAATTAAACGTGGATTACAATCTACTATCAAAGTTAGCGCAGGCACTTCTGTACACTCTTCATGTTAGCACGTCTGGCAATCTGCTGGTATCAAATACACACCTAATAAAGTAAACACACCAGACTGATTCCTGGGATGCTGGGTTTGGTGTATGAGCGGACTGTAGAGATTAGGCAGACTGCACTTGTGCTCCCTTGAGTTCAGAAAAATGAGATGCTATCTCACAGACACATATGAAATTCTTATAAAGCTTCACAGCGTAGATGTAATGATAACGTCTGGGGTGTTTAGAATCAAGGCAAAACAGACTCAACCTGTACTCTCTTGAGTTCAGAAAAATGAGCGGATAGCTCAGAGATACATATGAAATTCTTATAAAGCTTCACAGTGTATATGCAACGATAATGTCTGGGTGTTTAGAATCAAGGAAAAACCGACTCAAAATAAAGAGTTAGCCATTTAAGGTAAAAATAAGAAAAGAAATTCCACCTAGAATGAATATTTGGAATTCTACAATCAAAGAGCTGGGTGGGGGGAGGGGGGGGGGGTGACAGTTACAAAGTCTATTTAAGACAGAGATCAGTTGATGTATAGATGGTAAAGGAATCAAGGGTCATCAGGTTAAAGCAGGAAGGTGACATCGAGGTAAGGAGAATGACTGCATGTGATTCTGACCTCAAAGCATCATGTGGCTAAGTGTGGCATCATTAAACCCTGGTAGAATAGAAGTCAATGGGTATCAAGGAGGAACATCTGATGGTTGGAGTATCACCCCGCACACAGGTAGAGGGTTGTAGTTGTTGGAGTCTAACACTCCAACACAAGGTACCACTGCAGGTATTCCTCAGGGCAATAGCAATTATGAAATATTTAGTTTGATTGGAATAAATGAACCAGACCACATGTGTATTTAATGATATGCAGACAATATTCAGACAGGGTGATAAGTGACAAGTAACATATTAAAAAGCTCCAGGTAATGTGCATCTCAACAGGGTCTAACCACCTACCCTTGCCATCAGTGAACCCCTTACCATAAATATCCTGAGTAGGGGCTTTGGTTTGAGGTTTGAATGGCTCAGTTGCAGTTGAATTGCTGCAAGAGGCCTCACACAGGTTGGGGAGTGAGAGATTTAAATAAACGAGCTTTCATGGGATTTTGGCAGCACACCTGCAGTCGAATCAGCGCAGGAAACCTCATGCATTAGCAATGGCAAATAAAAATAAGGCAGGGACAAGCAGAGTGGCTGTAATGAGGGTGAGCCAGCTTTAAAGTGGGGAGGTTTGAGTTCATTAGGTTTGGTAAGTATCTGGTAAATTTCCTCCTTCTTCATTCTTCATTGTTTGTTAGGGTAGTGCGTGGTTAGTTAGTGCAGTAAGAATGGCTCCTGGGGCTGTGTGTGTGAATGGCTTCTGTGTGTGAGATGTGGGAATTCTGGAAGACAACCAGTCTCCCAGAGAACCACATCTTCACCAGGCGCACTGAACAGTAGATCCTCAGAGAATGTGTTAAGGAACAAGAGCTGCAGCTCGATGACCTACAGCTCATATGGGAAACTGAGGAGATGATTGATAGAAGCTACAGGGAGGAGGGAGTCAACCCGAAGTTACAGGAGGCAGAAAAATGGGGAACTGTCAGGAGGAGGAAAGGAAATGAGCTGCCAGTGCAGAGTACCCCTGTGGCCATTCCCCTCAGTAATAAGTCTTCCATTTTGGATTGGCCTCCCAGGGGATGAGCTACACCAACCAGGTCTCTGGCACTGTGGCTCAGAAGGCAAGGAGGTAGAAGAGTGCTGCAGTAATGATAGGGGATTGCATAGTTAGACCAGTAGGCACGAGATTCTGTGGGCACCTTAGAGACACCTGGATGGTATGTTGCCTCCAGAGGATTGAGAGAAGAGTTAGCTATAGTTGATTAGAGGATGACAAAAGCAGATAACACACTAATGGCTGGAGGTTCTTAGAGTATCTTGGAAGGTGCAGGAAAGACACAAACCAAAGATGAAGAAGTATTCTAAAGGGAGTATGAGGCAACTGTGGCTGACAAAGGAAGTCAACAACAAAAGAGAGGGCATATAATATAGCAAAAATTAGTAGGAAGGTAGAGGACTGGGAAGCTTATAAAAACCAAAAGAAGGCAACTAAAAAAGCCAAAAACAGGGAAAAGATGAAGTTAAGGTAGCCTATAATATAAAAGAGAATACAAAAAGTATTTTAAAGATATAGAAACAGTAAAATAGAGATGAGAGTGGATTTCAGACAGCTGGAAAATGATGCTGGAGAGGTAGCAATGGGGGACAAAGAGATGGCAGATGAACCTAATAAGTATTTTATCAGTCTTCACTGTGGAAGGCACTAGTAGTATGTCAGAAATTCAAGAGTACCAGGAAGCAGAAGTGGGTGTCATTGCTATCATTAAGGAGAAGGTGTTTGGGAAGCTGAGAAATCTGAAGGCAGATACATCACTTGGAGCAGATGGACTACACCCCAGCATTCTGAAAGGGGTAGCTGAAGAGATTGTGGAGGCATTAGTAATGATCTTTCAAGAATCACTGGATTCTGGAATGGTTTCAGAAGGCTGGAAAATTGTAAATGTGACTCCAGTCTTCAATAAGGAGGAAAGCAGAAGAAAATAAATTATTGCCAGTTAGCTTGACCTCCACTTGGGGAAGATGTTCCAGTCTATCATTAAGGTTGCTGTTTCAGGGAACTTAGTGGCACATGGTAAAATAGGCCAAAGTCAGCATGGTTTACGTCAAGGGAAATATTGCACGACAAATCTGTTGGAATTCTTTATGGGTATAACAAGTAGCATTGACAAAGGAAATGTTGTGTACTTGGATCTTCAGAAAGCCTTTGACAAGGTGCTGCATGTAAGACCGCTAAACAAGATAAGAGCCATGGTATTACAAGAAAGATACTAGCATTGATAGAGCACAGGATGATTAGCAGGAGGCAAAGTGTGGGATTAAAGGGAGCCTTTTCTGATTGGCTGCCAGTGACTAGTGTTGTTTTGCAGCATTATGTTTTGTAACTTCAAAGCATTAAATTAATTAAAGGAAGAGATGAGAGTCTGAGAATACAGGTGTAAATTCAACTTTACTTTAGACAAGGTGCACAGGTATCACCTGGTATCCTGTTGATGTATGTGTACAATGTCCTGTGTATGTTACTCAAAATGTTTTTTTTTGGTTTGTTAAGAGTAGGGATGCTTCTTTGTTTGATAAGTGTTTCTCTCGCAGTTGTTTTGCTTTATACTTGTTGATATGGTAATTGTATTCATTTGTTAACCAATGGGGAATGTTATTTTGTCTTGTGAGGCTGGGAACTTGGGGGAGGGGTTTTTCGCAGGCTTTTGGGGGAGAGAGCCAAGAGGAGGACGTCGAGGAAGGTGGACGTGCACTGCACTGCTCGGAAGACCACCGGGTGTGGTCCTAAGTGCGAAGACGTAGAGAGTCGGGAGGAAGACGTCGAGGAAGGTGGACGTGCGCCGCACTGCTCGGAAGACCACCAGGCGTGGTCCTAAGTGCGAAGACGTGGAGAGTCGGGAGGAAGACGTCGAGGAAGGTGGACGTGCACTGCACTGTTCGAAAGACCACCGGGCGTGGTCCTAGGTGCGAAGACATGGAGCTCGGAGGCAAGCGACGAGGGGTCAAATGGTTCGATGTTTGAGCTCCAACGATGTGCACTAAACTGACTGAACTTTGATAAGTTGGTGCCTTTTTGTTTTTTTCCCTTGCATATTGTATTGCCTAATACTCTTTTAATTTTAGTAAACTCTTTAAAGTGTATTTCATAACGGTATTTGTTGTGGGTTTGATACTGTGGGCGGGCGCGAGGCATAAACTCGATTCTCACAGCACCTGCGTGTATGGGAGGTGGGATTGGTGTGTGGCTGGATCTCCTTTTCCCCTAGACATATACCAGCCTGTTGGGTAAGTTTTACATATGCAATTAACATTTTTACATACAACTGGTAATCAATTATTTAAATGAACAATATATATACAAGCTTACTCAAATATTACTGAAATATTAAATACACAACACTCATCCCTGCTTAGCTATAAATTCTAACTCAAAAGAGAATGCTTCTCACTATATACACAGTATACTACTATAATCAGACATCCATAGCATTGCAAACTTTAAATTGTGTCATTCAGATCTAAAGATTTAATCACTGTGTAGAATTTCTTACTCTTGTGGGATAACATCTTTCCTGACAAGGGAGTCACTCTGCTTGGCAGGTGAGACTTGTGACTCTGAAACAATCCCAGGTTCTGTGGTGGTTGTTCCATGCTCACTCGTTGCAGAAGCACCATAGTCTTCCTGAAGTCCCTTTACAATCTGCTCTCCCTTCTGGCTTCCTCATCCACAGCATCGTCTGAAAAATCCTCTGATTTCATATCTCTATTGCCTCCTTTCTTATTGGCCTTCCATTCATACTGAATCAGAATCAGGTTTATTATCACCAGCATGTGTCATGAAATTTGTTAACTTAGAAGCAGTAGTTCAATACAATACATAATATTGAAGATAAATAAATACATACATACATAAATAAATAGCTCGATTACAGTATGTGTATATTGAATAGATTAAAAATCCTGCAAAAACAGAAATAATATATATTTTAAAAAGTGAGGTAGTGTTCACGGGTTCATGTCCATTTAGGAATCAGATGGCAGAAGGGAAGAAGCTGTTCCTGAATCACTGAGTGTGTGCCTTCAGGCTTCTGTACCTCCTACCTGATGGTAACAGTGAGAAAAGGGCATGCCCAGGGTGCTGGAGGTCCTTAATAACAGATGCTGCCTTTCTGAGACACCACTCCTTGAAGTGCTTTGGGTACTTTGTAGGCTAGTACCTAAGATGGAGTTGACTAAATTTATCAGCCTCTGTAGTTTCTTTTGGTCCTGTGCAGTAGCCCCCCAATACCAGATAATGATGCTGGGCTTTGGTCTTTGCACCTACTTTTACAAGCAGTTTTTTGTCTCCCACTTGAAGATCATGCAATAACCCCGATACACACAGAGTGGATTCTGGTTCTTTATATTCACAAAATCTGAATGTTTGCATCTTTCTTGAAGTTCCTTGAACTTTCTTCCAGCTTAGAACTAAGCCACATGTCACAAGTAACTGCCTGATTAACATATCAAAAGCTTTCTCAGATATGTTACTTACAAAAACTTCAGACCACCACTTTCATCACTTTCCCGATTCCTCTGGGCAGCGTGATCTTCCTTGGTCCAATATGCTTTCCAACCAGAGGCACAGAGACTGGCATCAACACCTGTTTACCTACTGTTGGGCAATGAGTCATGGTGTTCAGCATGGAGACAGTTGTGGTATTATTCAGTTCCTTTCTTAATTCACGTTCAGTTGATTTCATTGCTGGGGATGTGGCATGCAATTAGT
Source organism: Hypanus sabinus (assembly GCF_030144855.1). Classification (NCBI taxonomy): domain Eukaryota; kingdom Metazoa; phylum Chordata; class Chondrichthyes; order Myliobatiformes; family Dasyatidae; genus Hypanus; species Hypanus sabinus. The sequence continues at coordinate 50,501,479 of NC_082707.1, forward strand.
GGATAGATCTTCAATCAAGTTGTAGTTGTCTCAGCCAATCCTGTCACCTCAATGCTGATCCTCCTGTTTTTACCACATGAAAGTTTAATGTGGCTTGTTGGTTGTTGTATTTCACTGTTATGAAAGTCGTTCCAACAGGAGTTACACTTTCTCCAGTATAAGTTCTTAGTTGGATATCTGCAGTCTTCTGTTTGTATGTTTGAAATGCCATTGAAACTCATTTTGTGAAATGACTGAAACAGCCAACTCAGAGTCCAATTCTATTTTAATTAATTTGCTGTTCACTACTGGTGTAAGGCATATTGCATGTCTCCTATTAGTTTCCAACTTTTAAATCTCAAGGCTAGCCAGTGCTGTGTCACTCTCAGATTTTTCATCAACTGCATGCAGATTAGTGCACCTTTTGAAACTACAACATGAAACTTTTATCTTTTTCTCTTCTCTGTACAGTCCATATATTTTTGACTGCCTGACATGCTCTTTGTCTGTGTCCTAATTTGTCACATTTCCTGCAGGTTTTGTGTTTAAATCTACAAATGACGTTTATATATTTGTACGAGAGCCCCTGCCACAACGGCCACAATTTGTTTGGCTAGGCTGGCTTCTGCTTCGACAATGCAATTTTGTTCACTCACTTTCATTCCTGACTGCAACTCAATTGCATCTCTGTCTGCTGTTTCCATTGAAACAGTGGTTTCCACAGATGTTTTAATGTAAGCTGTGTGTCAATTAGCAGATGTTTTTTAATGTTTTCTTTTAAGACTCCACAAACTAAACAATCTCAGTGCATCATTAAGCCCATTTCCAAACTGTTAATGCTCATTCTATATTTTCCATTCAACCAAGTATGCTGAAATAGACTCCACTTCTTTTTGATTCTGCTTAGGAAACCCAAAACATTCTGCAATCAACAGTGACTTTGGTTCTAAATGTTCCTGCATCACTTTCACAAGAGTAACAAAGCTCATTTCTGCAGGATTGGTTGGAGCAGTCAAACTTTGAAGCAAACTGTATTCTTTTAAACCTAATGCACTTAGTAAAATTGACATTTGGTTCTCGTTGTCTATTTCATTTGCTTCAAAATACTGTTCCAACAGTTCACGAGCTAATTATCCGTTGTGCAATGAAACATGTCAATATTTCTTATGTAGTCAGTAGTTTCTCATTTTTTTATGATTGTTATCACCTGGTACTCACTCTTTATGAACCCTGAGTTCTACTTTTTGGCCTTTTAAATTTGACATCTCTACATGAGATGGGTAATTTCTTTTAAATTCGACCATTCCTCATGGCATTTTTTTTCAGTTCAAACGTCTGACTCCACTTTAACAGGTCGGTAGTCGTCTCGGGTTCATTTTTAAAATACCTCGTTGCCAATATAATGTTTCACAATTTCAAAACATTAAACTAATTAAAGGAAGACACAAGAGTCCGGAAATATGGCTTTAACTTTGTCTTTACTTTAAGCAAGGTGCACACGTATCACGGTAACATGATAATGCATCCAAATTAAAATATTTTTTACAGTATAACCCATAATTAATTATTTAAATGAAATAGGATGCTTTGTCAAACTATATATATAGAGTTTGACAAAGCATTCTTTATTGAGATATTATTGAAATATTAAATACACAACACGCTTAGTGTCCTCTCATTTTTACATTGTATGTCAATGATTTGGATGATAAAATTGATGGTTTTGTGGCCAGGTTTGTGGTCAATACAAAGTTAGAAAGAGGCACAGGTAGTGTTGAGGAAGCAGGGAGCCTACAGAAGGGCCTCACAGATTAGGAGAATGGACAAACATGTGACAAATAGAAAGCAGGCAGTCTATGGTCATGCACTTTGGTAGAAGGAATAAAAGCATGGGTTATTTTATAAACGGGGAGGAAATTCAAAAATCCAAGGTGCAAAGGGATTCTGGAGTCCTTGTGCAGGATTCCCTAAAGGTTAGTTTTCAGGTTGAGTTGGTGCTGAGGAAGGTATATGCAGTGTTAGCATTCATTTCAAGAGGATGAGAATTCTAAAGCAAGGATATAGTGCTGAGGCTTAATAAGGCACTGGTGAGGCCTCATATGAAGTATTGTGAGCAGTTTTGGGCCCCGTGTTTAGGAAAGGATGTGCTGACATTGGAGAGGGTTCAGAGGAGGCTCATGGGAATGATTCCAGGCTTATTGCATGAGGCTCTGGACCTTTCCTCACTGGAATTTAGGAGAATGAGGGGGTATCTTTTTGAAACCTATCAAATGTTGTAAGGCATAGATAGAGTGGATGTGGAGAGGACATTTTCTATGTTGGGGTAGTCTTTGGCCAGCAGGTACAGCCTCAGAATAGTGGGACATTCATTTAGAATGGAAATTAGGGGGTACTTCATTGGCCAGAGGGTGGTGAATCTGTGGAAGCTGTTGCCTCAGGTGGCTTTTGAGGCCAGGTAATTGGGTGTATTTAAAGTGAAGGTTGATAGCTTCTTGATTAGTTGAGGCATGAAAGGTTACAGGGAGAAGGCAGGAAAATGGGATTGAGAGGAAAATGAATCAATCATGATAAAATGGCAGAGCAGACTCAAAGGGCCAAATGGCCTAATTCTGCTCCTATGTCTTATATTTCATAAACCTGAGCAGCAACTAAGTTGGATCAGACAGAAAAATTCTGTGACTATGGGAGAAGCTCAGAGACCGGATATCCTGGGCCAAATAATCCATCACCATCTATAAGGCATCAGAAAAATTATTTTCTTGCCCAAATGAGCCCTAATCATTCCCTGGAAACCTGACACCATCCAGAACCAACTAGACCAGTTCATTCATGCCCCATCTACCATCCGAAACATTAATTCCTCCATGCTGATGCATGGCGGCCACAGTGCAACCATATAAAAAAATGCTCCGCAGTTACTTCCTTTGGCAATGATGATAGCTCTTCTGAAACAACGACCTCTACCATCAAGATGGAGAATGGAAGTATGTGTACTGGAACCGCACAGCCTGTAGATTACCCTCCAAAGTCACACACCATCCTGACTTAGAGACATTCTGCTGTTCATTCATCACTGCAGGGAACTCCCTTTGTGAAGTGCTATTGGAAGTTCAGCAGTCAAATTTTCATTCCTGGACTGCTCCCCGTTGGAAATCCAGACTGACTGTCAGCCTCCGACCACTGCATATCTCCAAGTGTTTGCAGCAGATGCCTGCACATCTCCCAATGTCCCAGGCATAGCATGTGAAAGTATTATTTTGGTTATTTCAAGCAACAACCAGGTGACTTCTCAAGCACCTGCATTTGCCAACTTTATGATCTTTCTGCGAGTACAGGCAGTCCCTAACTGCACTCATCTGCCAGCAGTTCATAATTAAAACCTTTCCTCAACAGCAGCTTTCATCCCCTTCAATATTTACAGAGTTATGGATCTTCAGAAGAACAGCCTAATGATCACTGCTGTATTTTTCAGACAGCACCACTTTATCTTCAAGGAGACAGAATTGCAAGACATTTTTCGAGGCTAGTGCTGTTCAGAGGGATGAATCCATTATTATATTACCATTACCTTCCCTGACTCCTCACATCAACGTGACAAAGGAGTTCATCTCTTATGTACTCAACATTCACACATTGCCTCAATCTCTGTTCTGGGATGGAGCAACTGTCTGTTACCAGCAGTGAGTAGACAGTTAACTCTGGTCTCAGCCATATTTCATGTTATTCCGACTATGCAGTGGAGCAGTTGTGGATCACTTGAGTATAATAAAATCCTAAGCGTTCTATGTGTGATTTGTCACGATAGAGAACAAAGAGGCTACTTTCATTTGTTGTTCACAAATTCAGTAAACTATACCAAATTCAGATGATGAAATTCAGAACACAAGGAGCTCAGATGTCTATTAGTGGTATCAATCATACCTTGCTCTGGAAGGAAATTAGCAAATTGAAGAATTTGAACTTTCTTTTTTCCCCATGTTTCTCACAGCCCTCGCTCTCTAATGCTATCATCAGGTACATGGATTGACTTCAAGTTGTGGAATCATACAGTGCTATGTACTGAACAAGTAGTTCCCTGGGAAAAAGGGAATGCAAGTGCAATTCCAATTTACACGTCTGTTTTGTCAAGTATAAGTAGCCTTCACAGAGATGTACTGTGTATTTGAGAATAAATACAAATAAAATTTTCATCTGTGAGGATGTACACCCAAATACTACACTTCAATTTCCTGGAGACAGAAGGGATTGTGGAACAGTGGAATCTGGAGCAATACACAGAATGCTGGGGGAAATTAGTGGGTCAGGCAGCATCTATGGAGGGTAACACACCAGATAAAGGGTCTTGACCTAAAATGTCATTTGTCCATCTCCTACAGTAGACACCGCCATACGCATCGTGTTCCTCCAGAGCTTTGTGCGTTACTTCCATTTTTCTTCCAAGTTGTTATCATTCCCATCAAAGCACGGGTGCAATGGAGTTGTTTGATATTACACAGTGGAATAATAAATCGTTCAGTTAAAGTAAGATGTGTGGAAGTGACAAGGAGAAACAGGGATTTGGAAAGCAGGACTAGAACATGGTGCAGAGCATGGGAACAGGTCCTTCAGCCCACAATATCTGTGCATAGCATCATGCTGAACTAAAGTAATTGTCTTCTGCCCTAACATGATCCATATCCCTCCATTCCCCACATATTCATGTTTCTATCTAACATCCTTTTACACGCCACTAGGCAAGTTCCAAGGGAGAGTGAGAAGTGGGGCCCTGGTGAGTTTAAAATGAGTACTGGAACAAGAATCTCAATGAGTAAAGGGTGCACAGGGACTGGCACCCTGGTGTGTTAAAGGGATCAGGGGAATCAAGAACTAGTGAGCCAGAAGCCAAACCAGAACAGTCAAACAGGGAATTATTGAAGTTTCACGTATTTATCTATTTCCCAACTGCTCCAAGCTTAAAAGATTAAATGAGAGCCTTGCAGTCCTTTACTTTCTCTGACTCATCATACTGGAAAAATTAGTGATCTGGTGACAATTCCATGTAAAGGGTGTGCCTTTTCCTATTTCACAACATAGGGAAGTGTATCTTGATGCGCTCCAGGTCCCACAGCTTGTCTTGATTACACTTTGGTGTAGAGGGCACAGTTTGCAATTTACACAAAGCCTGGTAGGATAGTGAAATCTGAAGAGGATAATAATAGACTAGAGAAAAAATGGCGAGTTAAGTGAATCTGTGGCTGATGATATTTAACATAAAAGTGCAAAGTCTAATATTTTTGCTATTTCAAAGGACAGCTGGAAAACAATGATTCCTTTGTACCTCTTCACGTTGCCAGGCTAATTATTGCAAAGGCCTTTGAGGAGCTGCAGTAAAGACTAAAAATAACAAAACAAAAGGAAATCTGAAATAAAGCTGAAAATGCTTGAAATGCTTTTCATCAACCTGAAACATTAACTCTGTTTTGCTTTCCACAGCGCTACCTGATCTGCTGGGAGTTACTTCCTTTTACTCTTTACTCTGTGGAGGAAATTTACTAGAAGGATACCAGGCTGAGCCTTTTGCTCAACACCCATCAGTCAGATTTCAGAGCTGGGAGTTGGCACAGTGGTGGAAACATATCTATCACTCTGAGCTCCTTTTTCCAAACCTTGTCAAATACCTAGTTCCATCCATTCCTCCATGGTTCTGACCTCTCTGTTGGATATTATTCACCATACTCATCTGAAAGTGGCACCGAGAGCAGAAGATGCCTTTGTTACACATGAGTTTTGAAGTGCATTTCTTACACAAATATCTACAAATGCTGTACACATCATCTCAATGAACTTCTTGTTCAACTGGTGCTTGGGGTGGTCAAATTCATAGTAATCTCTATGACCGTTTTCTTCCAGACTTTCCTGTTTCTGTGGAAAGAAATTATTTTTATAAAATCTCTGTTGAAACTGTGATTTGTGAAACGTTTCAGTATATAAATACAAGGATACAAATGAAAAATAGTAGCTGCAGAACAGATAACACCTACCGGAATTGCAGAAGGAGCAAGCCAGTATAGATAATTCACATAGTAATGAATTTCAGGATCCACTTTTGGATGTTAGGCCTTTAAGGATCTTGTTATCATTGTGCACATGGATTGGTAACATGGCCCCCTGCAGGTGCCAGTTAAACCTCTGCATTGCCTGATTCGCCAAAGCAATGTCCTGCTGATCTCTATCAGACGTTAAGCAAAATCTGTGAAGATGCTTCCAAAGGTGTACAAAACAGATGTAACTGCAGAAAAATGGCTGGCAAATGAAGGGTAGAGAGTGGTTTTTTGCCAAAGACAAACATTTCTCATTTTGGTAGCACACATATGCAAGTGAAAACTCTTCTTCCTAAAGGAAATTGAGAGAGGAGAACTGATTACGTCAAGATACTACATATTACGTGACCACTTTACCAGCAGTGCGTGAACTGGATATTTCCTTGCCTCCACAGCAATCTGTGGCAGAGCATTCCACAGATTCACCACTCTCTTGCCAAAAAAATTCCTCCTTACCTCTGTTCTAAAAGGTCACCCCTCAATTCTGAGGTGTTGCCCCCCAGCTCTGGATACCTCCACTGGAGGAAACATCCTCACAACATCCATCCTATCTAGTCCTTTCAACATTCAGTAGGTTTATAAAATACTACGCTAAGTACAGCTGGAGTAGTGTCTTATAAAGGCTCAGCAATATCTCCTTGCTTTTATATTCTATTCCCCTTGAAATAAATGCCAACATTGCATTTGCCTTCAATCTGTAAAGTAACCTTTTGGGAGTCTTGCAAGAGGACTGAAGCCTCTCTGCACCTCTGATATTTGAACCTTCACCCCATTTAGATAATAGTCTGTAGTGTTGTTTCTTATACCAAAATGCATTATCATACATTTCTCAATACTGTATTCCATCTGCCACCTTTTTGCCCATTCTTGAAATTTGTCTAAGTTCAATCACGTTGCTTCCTCAGCAGTACCTACCCCTTCATCTATCTTCATTTCATCCACAAACTTTGCCACAAAGCTATCAATTCCATCATCCAAATCACTGACAAACAATGTGGAAAGTAGCAGTCCCAATTCTGACCCCTGAGGAACACCACTAGTCACAGGCAGCCAACCAGAAAAGGCCTTTTATATTCCCACTCACTGCCTCCTGCCTGTCAGCCATTCCTCCTTTCATGCCAGTATCTTCCCTGTAACGTCATAGGATTTTATCTTAAGCAGTCTTAGGTGTGGCACCTTATCAAATGCCTTCTGAAAATCCAAGTAAGTGACAACTACTGACTCTCCTTCATCCTCCCTTGAGGAAAAGATTTGTCAGGCAAGATTTCCCTTTACAGAAACCATGCTGACTGACTTATGTCATCATTGGTCTCCAAGTACCCCAAATACTTGTCCTTAATAATGGACTTAAACACTTTCCCAACCTCTGAGGTTAGGCTAACTGGCCTATATAATTTTTTTCTTTTGCCTTGTTCCCTTCTTAAAGAGTGGAGTGACATTTGCAAACTTCCAGTCCTCCAGGACTATACCAGAATCAAGTGATTCTTGAAAGATCATGACCAATGCATCCACCATCTCTTCAGCAACCTCTCTCAGTACACTAAGATGTAGTTCATCTGGTCCAGGTGACTTATCCACCTTAAGACCTTTGAGTTTTCCTTTGTAATAGCAATGGCCCTCACTCCTGCTCCCTGACACTCACAGACCTCTGACACACTGTTAGTGTCTTCCACAGTAAAGCTGGATGCAAAGAACCCATTAAGTTCATCTGCCATTTCCTTGTCCCCATTACTCCCTCACCAGCATTGTTTTCTAGTGGTCCAATATCAACTCTCACCTCCTTTTCCCTCTGACTGAAAAAACTTTTGGTATCCTGCTTTATATTATTGGCTACTCTGCTGTCATATTTCATCTTTTACCTTCTTACAGCTTTTTTAGTTGCCTTTTGTTGGATTTTAAAAACTTCTCAATCATCCAACTTCCCACTCACTTTTGCTATCTTACATGCCCTTTCCTTGGCTTATCTGCAATCCTTAACTTCCTTTGTCAGCCATGGTTGCCTACCCCTGCCATTTAAGAACTTCTTCTTTTGTGTGATATTCTATTCTGCACTTAGTGAACTATTCCCAGAAACTTCAGCCACCTCTGCTCTAGCATCATCCCCACCAGTGTCCCCCTCCAATCCACCTGGCTAAGCTCCTCTTTCATGCCTCTGTAATTCCTCTTACTCCAGAGGGTAGTGAATCTTGGAATTTGTGACCACAGGTACTGTGCAGGCCAAGTTATCAGGTATATTTAAGGCAGAGGTTGATAGCTTTGTGATTAATCAGGATGTCAAAAGTTACAGAGAGAAGGAAGAAGAATGGAGTTGAGAGGGATAATAAATCAGCCATGATGGAATGGCAGACTCATGGCCAAGTGTCCTAATTCTGTACCTATGGTCTTTTGTAGCCATGGCATTACCCAAAGCAATAATAATGAGTAACTTCACAAAATGGTATATAAGTAGTTCCATTTAAAATGATCACAAACTGCTCTTTGCTAATTTATTCTTAGAAGCTGGACTTCTTAATTACATTAAAGCTATATTAATATGATACTGTTTTCTTTTCAGTGATCTGAATCTCAGAGTCCATGTTTTCTTATTAGTGTGATTTTATTAACAAAAGTGACCCATTGATTGCTTTCTGGCAAGTGAATAAGTAAAGCTGATCAAAACATCAACACTGGAATGCCTAACCACATTTTCCTTGAGCTCTAAGCAATCCTTCAAAAGGCCTGTCAGAGTTGCATGGAGCAACTCCAGATGCTGGTGAGATAACAATGTGCAACAGTAACATCCCAGGGAAACGGCTCATCTGAAAGCTGGCTGGATTCTATGCAAAGGTCACACGTTGAATTGGCACCACTCTTGCTACACTGAATTTGTTCACCCTGGAGAATTAAGCAACCAAACTTAGTAGCAATTACTGTATAAACAGCATGTAACTTGTTAACAAAAATACTTGAGATGATATCATGAATTTGTGTTTCAAAGTTCAAGCAGTTTTCCACATGGGTGATAAAAAAGTGAATAAATATGAGTCGGAGAGCATATTAAGTGGGTGCAGTGCACCAGCAGTAGCTTTGAGTAATTAAGTTTAAGGAATACTTTGGATAACCCACCCAAGATTTATGAGCAGAAACTAGACACAGCTTTAAGCTCTGCAAATTTCTTTCTATGACTGTGACATGGTTAAACTAACCATTTATAGAGAACTTAAAGGGTCTTTTTAGGGACTCTTAGATAGGTACATGAAGCTTAGAAAAATAGAGGGATATGCAGTAGGGAAATTCTAGGCAGATTCTAGAGTAGGTTACATGGTTAGCACAACATTGTGGGCTGAAGGGCCTGTGAAGTGCTGTAAATTTTCTGTTTCTGTTTCTGTGTTTCTAACTGAAGGTAAGACAGATGCATTCAGAATTTATCAAGGAATGGTATTAACAAAGTAATATTAAAATCCACTGTTGAAACAGGCAACATCCAGTGCATGCTTCACAATCTGTGGCAGCTTCATAATAAATAATCATCCTCTGTCAGCAGTTTATCTCCTAGCTCATATACATGCTGATATTTCTGTCAAGAGTTGCTGTTCATTTGATGTAAGAATTTCTTTAAACTACCATTCAAGCCATTAAGAAGCAACCAAGCAGAGGGAAACCACTGTAAATATAGCAACAGAGAAGCCAGAAGTTACAATATCTCTTTGCTATCAACATGGCCTGAAGACAGAGGTTGCTCGACTTTCTCTTGAAGCTCTTGTTTAGTCACCCTGTAAAATGCTGCTGAAGATTACCAACATTCAGTTGATGGTAATTATAAGGGAATAACATGTTGGAATATTTTAACTGTGACTTTGTTACTGTGGCTGCAGTGAAAATAAGAATCCAACTTTATTTTACTTGAATTCTAGAAAAGTTGGGCATCTGAAAGGATACTTTATAAAATACCAGGTAGAGGAAGCAATAGAAACATAAAACAAGTTGCTACTGAACTGTGTCAAATAGACTGGCGGATAGGGCTCTTCGTGAAAATATGCATCCAAAATGGACACTACTGTGAAATCTCTCATGAAGTTAAGGAAGAGTGGAATGAATGAATAAATGATCACTGGTTATTGAGAAATTCTTTTATTAATTGACAGAATATGGAAGACCACCATCTATGGTACATCCCTAATTGTCCCTGACTGAGAAAGCAATTATGAATAGGCCTCATTGATAGAACTGGGTAAGAATGACAGATTTCCTTCCCTGATTCCAAAGGCAATCAAATGGGTTCATAATTATTTACAGAGTTATAGAAAAATGCAGCACTGAAACCATTTAGACGGTCAAACCAAACCATTTAGACGGTCTAGTCCCATTGACCTGCACCAGACCACAGCCCTCCATATCCCTACCATCCATGTACCTTTCCAAACTTCCCTTAAAACATTAAAATTGAGCTCACATTCAACACTTGCTGTGGAAACTTGTTCCACACTCATGACTCTCTAAGTGAAGAAGTTGCTCCTTATGTTCCCCCTTAAACTTTTCACCTTTCACCCTTAACCCATGACCTCCAGCTGTAGTCCCACCCAACTTCAGTGGAAAAAGCCTGCTTGCATTTATCCTATCTATACCCCTCATAATTCTGTATACCTCTATCAAATCTCCCCTCAGACTTCTACGTTCCAGGAATAAAGCCCTAACCTATTCAATCTTTAGTTATAATTGAGGTCCTCCAGTCCTGGCAAAAGCAAATTAGGCAATTCAGACATTGTTTCAATGACATTAAAAATCTACCTAGACTCTTGATAGTCATATATGCCTCTGTTTGAAGGCCAAATTTAAAATGTTGCCAATTTTGAGGCTAGATTTCAATCAATTCTCTTCCTGAGAAAGCTGAGGCATTAACAAAATTGCCAGGAGTGCATCAGCTTGATTTTTGGTGATGCTTTCCTGGCGGCATAATGTAGCTATGAAATGGATGATCCTTCTTAGTGTTGATGTTCATTCATACATCCACTGCAATTCATTGCAACTTGCACTGAATCATAAAGAGGAGCAGAAAATCAGGCCCTTCAGCCCAGCGTGCCTATGCTGACCATCTACACCCATATTTACACTAGTCCTACACTTGTTTTATTTTCTCCACATACACATCAGCTCATTTCCTCAGAGTCAAGGGACATCAATTTAGAACAGAGAGAAAGAAGGAAGTTCTTCAGCCAGAGGATGGTGAATCTGTGGAATTCATTACCACAGATGGCTGTGGAGGCCAAGTCATTGAATATATTTAAAGCAGAGGTTGACAGGTTCTTGATCAGTTAAAGTGTCAAATGTTGTGGGGAGAAGACAGGAGAATGGAGTTGGAAGGGATGATAAATAAGCCATGATGGAATGGCACTGCCGACTTTATGGACTGAGTGGCCGAATTCTGTTCCTAACTCTTCCCACTTTCCGCCAATTATCTACACTCTGGGGGAAATTGACAGTGACCAAGTAACTTACAGGCTATATGTTGTTAGAATATGGGAGGAAATTGAGCACCCAGAGGAAAATCAACTGGTCAGAGGGAGAGCTTGCAAACTCCACACTGAGAGTAGGGAGATTAGGGATTGAACACAAGTTATGGGAGCTGTGAGGCAGCAACTCTACTTGTTGCTTTACTGTGCCACCTGCATCGAAGTCACTTCAATCATGAACATCAGTATTATATTCAGGTGAGGAAATGTTCCTGATGCAAAGTTTGACAGTAGACCTCTCATGAACCAGCATCCTTTACAGGTCCGTAGGAAGATGCAGACACATGAACAGAAAGCAATAGTTGTCCAGCTTCAAGTTAATGCCTCTGAACTAAATTAACCATAGGATATGATGCACATATTAGGTTGGAGGTGCTCTCCAATTGATATCATGCTGGATCAAAGCTCGTATGTCCACTTTCCATTGTGTTCCACATTAAACTCCAAGGCTTCTATGTCCTATACTTCCTTGTCAGTGCAAATGCTGAATCTTAACTAAGCATTTAATGATCTGTTTAAAATTCAACTCTGTAACAAGGATTTAATAAAGATCAATACTGAAGTGAAAAAGAAAACCAGTTTCTATTAAAATGCCCTAAGCAATGACGCTGAAATATGTACCATGGTATTAAACCATAAAAATTTATGGACTACTGCTGCCCCTAAATTTCCATGAGCACAGGAATATTAACTGTCTTCACCTCACCCAATGTTTGCAGAGCCAGAACTTTAAAATTCAACATTGAACATTCCAGAGTATTAAATTCAGTTTCCTGTCAGCAAGAATGAAAAGAAACAAATGAAATTCATTTTCTCATTAAGGCACAGACCAGAGCTTGCCATAACACTTAACTACTTTGGGTAACTTCAGGCAAAACTTAACTGCAAACACCTATTCCAATTGAAAGCATCCTGCATGCTTTAGCTGAATGGGAGGCTGATGTCTGAACTGAGCAGACCTTACTATCACCTCTCAGTAAAAACTACCTTTTGGAAAATTAGCAATGTGCACCTATAGTTGGTGGAAAACTGAAATAATAAGTTTGTGCCCTGAGACAGTCGTATCGAAAAAATATGGTCTAAGAAGTACAATGAACATAGTAACTGACTTCTTGATTGAAAGAGAAATTTAAAGAAACACAGATTTGAATCAAAATGTCAAAATTCTTGGCATAAGCATAATAGCTTCAGTATGCAAGCTTTAATTCAAACTGTTTTCATTAAGTGACGGGAAATCGTTAATAGATAAAGCATTGGAATCCATTGCACTGAGTAACTGACAGAGCAAACCTGCAAGGTACCTGTAGGAAAGGAGTTTAGAGGTCACAAATTTTAGTTCATGTGTTGGGAATATTTCAAGTTGAAGAATTAGTTTTTCTTCCAATTAAAGGCTTAAACAAAAGACCATCTAATTTTATTGGATATTTCCATCTTGTTTGGGGGTGAGGGGGGTGGGTGTTGGTTGTATAACCCACTGTAGGAACACCCCTCGTCCATCTAGAGAACCTGCAGAGGTTTGTAGACTCAGCAGGCTCCATCATGGGCACAATCCTCCCACCAACAAGGACATCTTTCAAAAGGCGATGCCTTGTAAAGCAGGTACCTTTATAAAAACCCTCACCATTCACATACCCTATTCTTATTACTCCCATCAGTGAGGTGGTACAGGAGCCTGAAGACACACACACTCAACTTTTTAGGAGCAGTTTCTTCCCGTCATCAAATTTCTAAATGGTGCACAAACTCGTGAAAACTACTTCATTATTCCTTTTTTGCATGATTTATTGCTATTTTACTGCAACATAGTATTTTTCTAATCTCCTGCATTGTACTGCTGCCACAAAACATTTCATATGTCAATGATAATGAAACTGATTTTGACCAATCATTGATCAGGCAGGAGTTTAAAGGAAAGAATCTACAAAATGGTCTTAGCTGCTCCACAATTCACAATAAAGGCCAATAAAAATAAGATCTCTGAAGCTAAATGTGAATTAAGTTGCTGGAAGAAATCAGCAGGGAGGGTAAAATGGAAAAACGTCTTCTGTATTGCTTGGGTAGTTTATTACGCAGAGGTGTAAATGGTCAATTTTCCAATTTCAGTTAACCCACAAACTCACCTAGTTTTTCTTTGCCCTTGGTTCACCCCCTCTCCCCCCCCCCCAATTCAATTGCTCTCCATATCCTCCCTACATTGTTCCACCTATCACCTACCAGCCTCTTTGTAGCCCCCCCCCCCCCACCTTACCTATTGTCCCTTCCACCACCACCACATACTGGTAATCTTTCCTTATTCTCTTTCAGCCCTACTATGGGATCGAAACCCAATGTAGACTACCTTTTGCCTCCACAGATGCCAGTTGACCTGTTGACTTCTTCCAGTATTCTGTTTTTGTTATATCGGATTTCTGCAGCTAATAAAGCCTAATTAAATCAGTGATTTAGGCATGCTGCAATTACGGCTTATCTGAGGGCAAGTCATCCACGCAGAAGATTTGTTATGAAGTCATCTGTCTTGGATATGTATTCCTGTTATTCTGTTTCTTGCCATAAGGTTAGGATATTGTGAAAGATATCTACTTCTCACAGATATCCTCAATTTAGCATTGTTGTCAATCAGATGCCATTATTAAACTAACAAGTGTGGGTAATTAGTTGTCCTGTATCTACTGAAGCATATGAAATTTAAATTTTCTTAAGAACTTTATTTTTTGCTATGAAAGAAACTTGCTTGTCATTTTACAGTATTAAATTACTCTATTAGGCCAGCATGGCGTGTTTTGTTGTTTGTATTTAAAATGATTGCTATTGCTAAGAAACACTCTTTAAAAACAAACGCTACTCTGAATTGAGGATGTTTTCAACAAATTGCTGTAAATAATCACCCTTATAAAACATTATTGGTTGCCAACTATGAATACTGGCAATGACAGCGATACATTAAACAAAAGAAGCAAGCACAAAGTAATACCATAAACTTCTTAAATAATTTAATTGCAAAAGTGTTTTTTAAAAATATTTCTACAAATGCAAGAATGCATCATTTTTCACCATTAAATACATCTCAATATTTTAAAAAGTTTGCAAAATACTATACAGGTATGTTTCCAAAGTGACTGGAAGACAGCCATTAGATCTTTCTACAAAAGATTAGCCACCGTAAGGCTATTAGATAAACAGTAATGATTACTCAGGAAGAAATGGTGGGCAATGGTTATTAAATCTCGCACCAAATTCACAGCAACGATAACTGAATGTTTTACCTTGATCACAGATGTCCCATAGACACCGTGAACTACTACAAATAACCTATCGCAACAATTTATTTTTACAACATTGTGTTATTTTACAGTACAAATTGGGATTAAGGGTCTACTTTTATGATTTAGAATTGCAGAACATTCAATTTTAACTTGCATTCCGCACATTTTTGCCTCGTCTATATACAATAAAGGCATATCCCATCTAGAGTGGCAAAATATACAGTCTGTATTTACTGTTTGAAGCCCACGCATTAACAAGGAAAATATCTGATAGTATGTACAAATGTACAGTCTCCTCTGCCACATTTTCTAAGTAAGAGAAGTTCTGTAGAAGAACTAAGGATGACTTACTGCAATATTAACTAAATTAAAAATGCTTATTGCCTTTCCATATTTTTGTTTCACTATTACAGACTTCACTCATTCGTTTACAAAGATTTTATCTGATTTTGAAAAAATAAAGTTTCCCGTCTTTTGGCAATGACAACAAAATTTAACAGCACTTGATTAAACAGATGGCCATGAAGTTTTACAGTCACGTGTAGCCTCTCACATTTCCTGACAGCTCTTACGGTTAAAGGTTCTAAATCATTTTGGCTGCTTAGTGTCTGCTTGCACAGTTCGAAAAGATCTGTTCCACTCTTCTCTCACAGGTGACGACTTCATAAATTCAGATGGAAGTCAAGGAAATCCCAATAATACACTCCAGAAGAAAACCTCTATCCTACATTACAGCAGTTCTGAATCAATCACGTTCGCTTCATTGCTGAGGTTCTTGTTATCCATCTTCGCCCAGGCATTTTTGACTGACCTTTGTAAGAACTGTTTCTTGGCACCGTATATCCTTCACTTGTTACTGCACGGGTAGACCCAATACATCCAGCAATCTGTTTACTTAGAGTAACCATAAATTATAAGAACACCTGGGAAAACCAAGTGAAATCTTATATGCATAATAGCTGGGCATGAGTACTTTCATTTCCTCTCAAGGTATAATTATCTTGATGCCAGTATTCAATGTTCAAGTGCCACACAAGTTGTGAAGGAAGGAAATTTTGGACCAAAAGGTGCAAGCACACCTTGAAGGCATTCATAGCTATTCCAATCTGGCTTTATTGCAAATTGAGAATTGGGGATTAGCTCAAGATTCAGCTATAAGGTTGCCACGCTATGTACAGCAATTTCTTTATTATTTTCTCACAGGTGGTACTTTGAAGGATGAGCTGAACATCAAATCTGTGATCCACTTAAATAAGACATCTTCAATATGAAGATTTAATAGGTACTAGCTTCTTGGCAGAACCTGCGTCCCTTGGCAATGTGCAACAGTCTTTGATAATGCCACAAGTTTGATGCAATAGGAGTAAAATTCCATGAAACAAACCAACTGCCCAAAAAAAAACTATTTTCAGACTGCATTCCTTTTTGGAGCCCTTTCAGACATTTTTCAATTCATGCTACAATTATCCTTGAACTGAGGGTTGACTTGAAACAATAGTTTTAGGTGCTCCACACAGGAATAACTGGAAACCAGGCACTGCACGCAATTATTCTATTTGACTTCAAACTTAATCATTTCCAGAGTTCCTTGCTGTCAGACCTGCACTGGAAGCGTCTGGTTCATCTGTAATCTCATGTCCTGAATGCTGCCGAGAATCTTCTTCTGGTGCCCGGCCAATGTGACTCCTATCCTCAGCAAGTCCCTGCAATAGAATGCCCATTAGTTACGTTTTCTTTGGCAAGATATTTTGGCTCCGATTCAGTAAAAGAAACAAAGATAGTTTAATAATTCAATGCTGATGTCCTCAAAATGTTTTACTTTTTGCCTCCAAAGCCATTCGCAAAATTTATGTGGAATGTAATAGCAACATTTCACAAATGTCCTTCATGCATGAAATTACTGACTTCAGTTTACTAAACTACATTTGTTTTGTGCCACGTAGCTCTATTATCCAAAATTACTCTCTTTGAACATAAATTGGTGACTCTTGCATTATTTGTTTAATGAAAAAAATACGGCTAAGATTGCACTATGAAGCCTTTAAATAAATTGGATTCAACTGATTTAACATCTCTTAAGAATTCTGAAAGCTATGTTTATTTTGGAAAAGGCTCTGAGCTACCCTCTCACTATTTCTCAATACCAATTGCCCTTTTATTGACATTGTGTGTTTAATTCCTACTCTACAGAGTTAATTTTGAATTGTGGGTGAGGTGTGTGTATAGAAAAATACTGATCATTATTTAGCACCTTAAAACTCAAGTATAAAGCCAGAGGCTTCATATGCTAGGGTCAGTCTACGTTTTAGGAAAAAGGCATCTCCTGACTGAAATAGCTTCTCCACTTGTACTGATTTTGGCTCAGCCTCAGTTCATAACAAAATTTATGAACTGGCTGGTGAAAGTGAGGAGGGTAATACTTACTCTGCTGTCATCTGAGCAACCAAGTCGAAAGAGGTGAACCCAGCATTAATAAAATTCTCCTTGTACCGACCCATTTTAATTGCATCTAGCCAGTCTCCCACTGTGGTGAATGTGGTGTAGTCAGGAACAGTACGATCCAAAAGAGGCTGAGAAGGGCTGTGGAGAAGATAAGACAAAATCAGTCCACATCTTAAGCCCTGCATACATCAGTATCCAGAGTGAGTCTGGAACAAGTCACTTCCGGTACTGAAGATGATAAGGATCATTTCAACTATGTACTTAAAGCAGTTCAGTTCTGATCCTTGATAGCTGACTGTGCATATCTGTACTGCTTTAAGATGTGATGCTGATGAAAGGGTGACAGCAACTGCCTCTGATGCTTCCTGTCTGCCTTCCGCAATTCAAAGTAACTATGAAGTAAATGTGTTAAATTAGGGTCCTCACTCTGAATCAGTGAACACAATACAGAAAGATTATTTATGTTGCTCATCTGTGTCAACTATCATGCCTGCCTATACTTCTCCCACTTCTAGTCCTACTCACTCAAATAACCGTTCAGATTTCTCTTACAAATTGTTACTGTTCCTGCCTCCACCACCTCCTCTGGCAACTCACTCCAGATACCAATTACTCCAAATATGCCTCTCAGATCTCTCATTCTGACATTCCTATCACAGGAAATCAATACCGTGTATCCCTCTCATAATTGTTATGTCATCCCTCAACATGCTTTGTTCTGGGGAAAATGGACCGAGCCCCTTAGTGTGGAAAAAGGATCTGTGGCTCATCTAATCCATGCTGAACAAGCTGCCTACCTGAGCTAAACCCATCTGTCACAGCTTTCTCAACCTCTCCTATCCATGTACCTTCCTAAATATTTTTCAAACATCTGATAATTCAAGCCCTCTACTCTTCGTGAATCTCTTCTGAACTTCTCCAGCTTAATTACATCCTTCCTAGTGTGGTCAAAATATCCGTACACAATACTCCAAGTCCGGCTTAACTAGCATTTTGTAAAACGGTAAAATGACATCCTAAATCCTCTCCTCAATGTCTCGGCAAATGGCAGTAGGCATGCTATGCAGCTTACGCTACCCTCGTTACATATATTCACATTTTCAGGGATTTATCTACAGTACCTCAAGGCCCCTCAGTGCAACAGTATTCCCCAGAGCCCTGCTTATTTGCTGTGCACTTCTTGCTCCAGTTTAACTTACTAAAATGCATCAATTTGCACTTTACGGAGTTAAATTCCATCAGCCCACTTTCCAAATTGATCTATATCCTATTACAGCTTTATACAACCTTCTGCACTGCCCACATCATCATCAATTTTAGTCTCCTCTTAAAACTTACTAATCATGCTATGTATTCTTACATCCAAATCACTAATAAATATGACAAACAACCTGGGGCACACCAGTGATCACAGACCTTAATCTGAAAAACAACCCTCCACTTACACTCTCTGTCTTCTATCACCAAACCAATTTTGTATCCAATTTGCTAACTCACACTGGTTGTAAATTTCCAGACCAGCTGACCATGAGGGACCTTGTCTAAGCCCTTAAGTCCATGAAGCCAACTCTCAAGATTTTGAAAACAAAGCTGCCACTATTTTATCTGTCAATATCTCACAGGATCATCTGTGTCTGATTGAGAAAACCCCCCACCTCGCATTTCTCCAAATATAGATATGTAGAGTCGGTCCATACTTAAACTCTCCACAATAAATATAGCATCTCCAACTCAGGAAAAAATCTTCCATCATCTCCAAGGCAAAAAAAATTCCTCTCCTAGAAACAGAGAGCAAGACAACATGTCGAACCTCACATGTGGTCTCACCAGTACCCACACCTATAACAAGATCTCCAACTTTTCTCCAAGTCCCCTTTCTCCAAGGCCAACATCCCATTTAATTTCACGTGTTTGCCATACCTACGTGTTTAATCGTGTACCAGGATTCCCAAACCTTCATTAAACTCACATCTATTAGCATCTTCTTATTCTTCTTAGCTATGTGAATGATCTCAAATCTCCTCACATTTCACATTGTCATTATCACATCCAGCACTTAACCTTTCCATGTTCCTTTTGGATTCTTTGCATCCTCCTCACACCTCACTTTTCCAGAAATATTTGTGACTAAATCAATGGAGGAAGAAAATGAGTATTTTATTTTTGTTCAAGACTGAAAGTAACTTCAGTCCTGACCGTTTGGCAAGTGGAATTTTCCAGCTATATATTTATGCTATAACATGTACATAGGGAGCAGAGTTTTTGCCTTAGCTGTGTGTGTACTCTTGTGCATAATTTTGGAACTGAGCCTGGGCTGGATTGACAATGTTACTCAATTCTATATAAATACTGGTTGCTGACATCTTGAACTCCTTAAAAGTATCTTCAAAGAGAATGATTGTTCGGTTTCATAACAGGAGAATTCAGTTTAATATTTTTATATTCTTTGACTGATTATCTTTAGATGGAACCAAAGTGATTTTATTGGGATTACTTTATGTAAACCAATAAAATAATGGATGCTGTCCTGCATTAACACCATTAGGGTATAAATTTCAGTAGCTGAAAAGAAAACATTAAAAATGTAGCTATAGCACTCATGCCTCTGGACATGAAACTGAACTGGACTATAATGCTGATATTTATGATAAATACTGAAAAGCTGTAATTAAATAATTAAAGTTTTCCAGTTGAATCATGTGAGAACAATTGGTGATGAGGACATCAGGAAAGAATTTAATCCATAATTTCTTTGAACGTTATATCGAGATTAGTTTACTTTGGACACATAAAATGTTTTATGAGTGAAAGCTGCCAGAATATTCCAACCAAGGCATCCTTAGGAAAGATTCAAAGATACCATAATGACAAACAGACCACACAAGAAAACGATGAGAACTCTTGATGAAAAAAATCATGTCATGATTAGAAACTTTGCTCAATAAATCAACCTGCCATATAAGACAATATTGAAATTGTTCTGTTAATTAACAATGCTACTCATTATACACATGCACTAAAAGGCAAAAAAAAACCCTTTGGATATTTGGGAATGCAGGCCATATCACTACCAGATGAACACTTAGAGCCAGGAAAAGGATATGGAACAAATCAAAGATGGAGCAGATGTACTGTTACTTAAAAATATATATGGAATTTGCATCTCTGCACCTCCTTGCAGGGACTAAAAGCATTTTCTCATGAGCAATGTCTGTTCTGCCTTTGTCAATGGAGGCCCTGTCTCTTCCAGACCACCAATAACCCTCCTAAATTGCCATTTCATTTCTCCCTGTTAACTTTTTACATTGTGGGACGTATTGCCTCTCCAACATGTTCCAAATCACTACATAGCATAGAAGAAAACTGACATGGTCAGTTAGGGCACATATTTCATTAAGTTCCACCTCCAGCAATATTTGCATCAAGATTAGATTTGTGGGAATCTAGTTTATGTCTTTTCTCCTTATGCATGATGGTAGACAGAAAATAGCAGATACCTTTGATCTTCCAGCAAACAAGTACTAAACAGAAATTTTAAAAAATCATCGGTTCCATCCTATCTACCAACGTTTCCATTATTTCTAACAACACTGCAGTTTCATTGGCTTTTTCCAATTCTGTTCTCCAGCTCTGCTACCCATCCCCCTTCACACCATTCCCCACTCCTGTCCACTGCAGAGGTAGTTAGTTTTCAAGTGTGAACATAATATGATCCAGCAGGCAATTCAAAGATGGAGAATCACACAATTCTCATATATCTGTGAACAGCAGTGCAGACTTTTCAGCATGGTGAAAACATTATGAATGCAAGCCACTCTTTGTACTTCTGTACTTCAAAAACAACTGACTCAGTCCTCATTGAGGACTGATGTTTAGACCTGAGGACCCCTTGGAATTGAGACGCACCAGTTTTGGTTACATAGGAAAAATAGCTTGTACTGACTCATATCCCAATAGCACTAAGCAAATCTTCTCGTGGAGAAGGGTCAGCTTGAAATGTCAGCTGTTTTTTTTTCCTTTCCATAGATGTTCATCTGCTGAGTTCCTCCAGCACTTTGGAAGTATTTCTCTGTGGTCAGACATAGTGCTTGAGAAGCAAGCTGTAGAAAAAGATCTGACAAGTGTTAAGATTGTGGGTGACAGGGACAGGATACTTGGGCTTAGCTGTGATGGTGAACAAGGCTTGAGGGGAATCATACTTTAGTGTCTGAGTTGTCAGTAGTTCCTTCAATGTGGAACTCATGGTTGTCCCACACCAAACCCACAAAGAAACTGGCTAACTATCCTTGCAGACAGGACATTAAAGTGGTGTTAGGTCCTTACTTACTCATGTAAAGGTCTTGATATCAATTATTAGTGTAAAAGGGGGTTTCTTCTTTTTTCTTTGTTACTGTGTATGTAATCAAAAGGGCTTCTTTGTTTTGTTAAAAGCAGGAATGCTTCTTTGTTGCGAGAGAGTGCTGGAAGCTTGTTTGGGTTAAAATTTACTGATAACGAGAATTGTATTCCTTTGTAAACCAAATGGGGATTAATGTTCTTTCTTCTGAGTCTGTAAGCTTTTGTTGACGGGCTTTTGGGCAGATCGGTGCGAGGGGGTTGAGAGAGAGGATGCAATGCTGTAAGCTGGGCGAGGAACGGACCCCAAGCGGGGGTCTGAGGTCGGGAGGTACTCCGAGGAGAGGGGATGAAGCTAGATGTGCTTGGTTGACCACTCGGAGGGTCCTGAGCTGTGAGTTGAAGAGTTCGGAGGGGATCGAATGGTGGCTAGAAGACTTCAGTAATTGAGCTCCAACGGTTGTGCACGAAGTGGTTTGGACTTTGATAAGTTTGGCGCCTTTTCTTTATTTTTTTCTCTTCATATATATTGTATCGTTATTAATCACTTAGTTATAGTAACCTTTATAAATTGTACTCATTTAATCGCTTATGGTGTACTGTCTGTTTTTGGGGAGGCGGGGATATCACACAGCATCCACACCAGCTGATTACCCAGTTTGGCAGGGCCGAAGGCTGCTCCCCCTAGACGAGAACGAGCTGAGCGAGCCTGAGGTGACCCAGGGGGTTACATTAGTTAAGTTACTTAAACCTTGCACACTAATTAAAAGAATTAAAACTCACCAACAGTGAGAGTTGGAACATGCCAAACTCTTATCTACTAGGAAGAGCACAGGAATGGATGTAATGTTCCTATTTTCTGCCCAGATATCACATAGTCAATGTACACTTCTCAGAAAAGACTTATGCACATTTTCTACCCATCCATATTGAGACCTCAGTAATCTCAGGCACACAGAAAGAACATTACATGGCTGCACATGTCACCTCCCAGACAAACACCATTGGCTCCAACTTTGCTTTCACTAGCTGTGTCATCTACTTTCCTCCAATTTCAACTTCTTAAACCTAAATAACTTGTGCATTAACTTTTACCAAGATGTACATTTAAAAAAAACTTGCAATTATAATGAATGAAAGCAATATGTAGACAAAAGTAAAATAATTAATTACGCCAGGAAGAATGGAGAGGTTTTATAAAGTATGGGGTGCAGGAAAACAGAGAATTGTACACTAAATATTTCATGATGATGGAATAAACTGAATAGGCTACTAGAAAAAACATACAAAACCTTTAGTTTCCATAAGTAAAAGAAAAGAAGTATAAAAGCAAAAGACTTTCAAAAATTCCTGTTTAGGCACCCTACTGTGGTAAAAGTCCAGGCTTCAAGAAAATGGTAAAAGAACTTGAGGCCAAAAGAATTTCTCCATCAGTTGTTGTGGTTGGAAAGGGTGATGGGTACGGATGTAATAATAAAGAAATTGGATGACAAGCTGAAGAAAAAGTGCAATGGGTGAAGAAAAAGTGCAATGGGGAAAGAACAGTGAAGGAGACGAACAGGAAAAAAATCTATCCAAAGAGCAGATACTGGAATAATGGGCCAAAATAAACCTTCTGTGCAATTTGGTTGTTCTAATACGAGTAACAATCCTATATGGTGAGAAAGAGCATTCCTCTGTTGCAAAATGGAATACTACACAAACAAACCTCAACTTGTTTGTTTGCTTTTCATGAGAGTGCCAGAAGAGGAGAGGAATATAATGCAGCATATTCAGGAAAATCTTCAGGAAAAGATAATAACAAAAAATAAAAGTTTATTGTGTAAAACTGTTAGAAAATTGGCATAGGAAGGGATGATTGAATAACTGCTAGTTTTACTATTTGACAGATGAAGAATGATCTATAAAGGATGAACCTGAAGTTCACTTCAAGGAAAAAAATGCAGTTCAATAAAGCTTTCTGACAGTAGCAGATGAGCTTAAAGGTCAATTAATCGCAAGGACTGGATGGGATTGATTCTCAGATGCTCTGGTAGGCAAGTGAAGAGATTGCCAGGGTCTATATATATTCATCTCAAGAGGTCTAGAATATAAGAGCACGGGTGTGATGCTAAGGCTTTATAAGGCACTGGTGAGGCCTCACCTTGAATATTGTGAACAGTTTGGGCTCCTCATCTAAGGAAAGATGTGCAGGCATTGGAAAGGATGCAGAGGAGATGCACAAGGATGTTTCTGAGAGTGAAAGGGTATTCATACAAGTAACGTTTGATGGATCTGGGTCTGTACTCACTGGAATTCAGAAGGATGGTGGGGGGGGGAGGATCTCATTGAAACCTTTTGAATTTTGAAAGGCCTAGACAGAGTAGATGTGGAAAGGATGTTTCCCGTAGTGGGGGGAGTCTAGGACAAGAGGGCACATCCTAAGGACAGAGAGGCATCCATTTAAAACAGAGATGCGGAGAAATTTCTTCAGCCAAGAGGGTGGTGAATTTGTGGATTTTTATTACCACTGGCAGCTGTAGAGGCCAGGTCATTGGTTGTATTTAAGGCAGAGACTGATAGGTTCTTGATTGGACACAGCATCAAAGGTTATGGGAGAAGGCTGCGGAGTGGGTCTGTGGAGGGGTAAAAAGGATCAGCCATGATTGAATGGTGGAACAGACTCCATGGGGCAAATGGACTAATTCTGCATCTGTATCTTATTGTTTTAATCACATCTTCTGCCAGTAAATCAAAAACAAGCTGCTGAAGGAACTCAGTGGGTCAGGTAGCATCTCAGGGCCAAGAAATAAACAACGTTTCGAGTTGAGACCCTACATCAGAACAATGCATTTTGTGTCCAAGCTGAAGATTCTATAACAAAGATTGGCCCATTAATACTATTCATAGACAGACCAGACGTCAACTCTGTCTTCAAAGTTCCTCTTGTATAGTTGTTGAACTTACTTCTTCATTCTATGCATGGCAAAGTTATATTTTTTAAAAATCTCATTACTTCAATGATCATGACATTTATTACATCAGATCATTTTGCAGTTATCTGAGTTTTGACATGTAAAATAAGCAGATGGTTTCAGTTGAACGTTTCATCCCTAGTAGTAAAACTTGAAGAAGACTTAATCTAATAATGGTTTCAAATTATTTATTTAAACATTTATTAGTATGTACCAGTCAGACTTCCTGATGGTTCTTTGTTTATTCCCAGTAGCAATTTTTCAGGTGTGTGTTTCCACCAACCTAATCAGTGCACCTTGTTTGCAATCCTCTTTTTTACTTCAGTTGGGTTTCTTATCTGTCTTATCAACTGAGGGTCACTTGACCTTTTAACCTTTTGTTCAAAACAAAAAGGTCACATTATTATTGCTTCCTGTCTTTCACTCATCAGGAAGGAACTGGATGCATGGGCAGAAAGAAAAGCTCCAGTATCTCTCCGTTTACTGAAGAGAACTCATTGTTCCTTGTGGTCCTACAGGTTGGCTTGCATGATGGACATTTATACCAAAGCCCGTAAGATAACCAGGGTCGTGACCTCTACAGACTCCCTGCTTGAACAGCAGGCGCCAAAGATCAAGATACTGAAGTTCGTCACTTAACATGAAAGCACTTCTCTGTATGTTGGTGAATGAAATGCCTTTTGATTAAATTGTGTTCCTTTCAATGCCATCTCCAAAATGATTAAACAATGATTATTTTACCAAATATAGGTGATTAAAAGCTGTGAAATTTGTCAATATCCAAAGTTGCATGATCTCATCTTTGAAACACTATTTCTACCTTGCGATAAGACTTACCCTGGATTTGAAGCGGAGACAATTTTCAGGCTAGCTGCATTCCTGATGAGTTTATCCAGTGTGTTCACAATCTGGGTAAACTTTGGCCTGTTGTTGCGATCTTTCACCCAGCAGTCTAACATCAACTGATGAAGGGCAGTTGGACAGTCCATCGGAGGGGGCAAACGGTAGTCTTGTTCCACAGCGTTGATAACCTGTAAGGGAATGCACAATGTTAGCTGTCAGGGCTAGGCAAGGGAATGCACATGCACAAAATGTCACCCTCCTTGTATCAGTGAACACCAGCAGCTTGCCACTGGGTCAATTCTAATGCTGGGGATGAATTTAGTACAAGTGCCCATCTAGGTTCACCTGGGCACACAGTCACTCATTGAGATACTGTGAGGTAAAATATATACTCAGTGTGTAATTTAGGGCCAGTAAGCTTTACTTATGATTTCAATTGGATTTTGATTTCACTTTAGATTTAGATGCACATGGTAATCTGAATTTCTATTTAGATACCAACATTTATATTCATGCTAATACATAATGCACAAGGGGGGGGGTGGGGGTCGATTGGGACACCAATGTCCTTGAACAGAAAATCCTACAAAAAATTATGGATACGGCCCAGTCCATCATGGGTAAAACCTTCCATTCCAATGATCACATCTGGATGGAGTGCTGCTGCAGGAAAGCATTATGAGGGACCCCCACCACCCAGGTCATGCTCCCTTCTCGCTATCAGGAAGAAGGTACAGGAGACTCAGGACACAATACAAGGTTAAGGAAGAGTTATTACCGATCAACCATCAGGCTCTTGAACCAATGGGATACCTTCATTCAACTTCACTTGCCCCATCACTGAACCATTCCCACAACCTATGGACTCACTTTCAAGGATTCTTCAGCTCATGTTCTCAATATTTATTGCTTATTTATATATTCTTATTTTTATTAATATTTTCTCTTTTGTTTTTGCGTAGTTTGTCGTCTTTTGCACATTGGTTATTTGTCCACTCTGTTTGGGTGCTGTGTTTTATTGATTTTATTTTGGTTCTTGAATTTATTGAGTACGTCTGCATGAAAATGAACCTTGGGGTTGTATATGATGACATGCATGTACTTTGATAATAAACTTACTTTGAACTTTGAATCAAAACACAACAACTGCCCAAACCACTCCAAATCTGAGATAGCAGACTGTACTCAAAATAATTCGGTATCAATGCAGGAAAATGGAAACAATAATGAACTCAGCAAGTCAGGTAGCATCTATTGGAAGTAAAACAGAACAAATGAAGGGTCTCCAACCTGAAACATTATCTGTTTCTCTTAACTTGATGAATGTTTCCAGCATTTTCTGTTATACTTCCAATTTACAGCAACCACAATCTTGAAAAAAAATCCCTATAGTAACATTTGCTTAATATTATGAGTGAATGTGTCACAGAAAAAACGTTTGCCTGCTGTCAGTTCAAATACTTACGTCTTGGTTTGACATATCCCAGTAGGGTCTCTCCCCATATGACATTACTTCCCACATAACAATTCCATAACTCCACACATCACTGGCTGAAGTGAATTTGCGATAGGCTATTGCTTCAGGGGCTGTCCATCTGATAGGGATTTTTCCGCCCTGGTAAGAGTAAAGAGCTCTGTTTAGCCTACTTGCACTTGCAACATTCTCAATTCAAGCTCAAATCAACATTAAATACTGTAAATGGCACTCAAAGTGAGCAGCAAGCAATTTTCAGCAGAATCCTCCAACCAAGTGCCATGTTTCAGAAGATATCATGGTCTAAGTACAATTCCTTTCCCAAAGAAAAATTTTGACAGTTCTAAATCAATAGCTGCAAACAGGAGATTATCAGAGGATGTGTATTTTGGCTATCCCCATGATAAATATTCAATTCTCAGTCAGACTTTTAAACAGATCCCCAGCAAGCACAGCCAGGAAGTTATCTCGATATGTCTGCCATTTTTACCTAACAATGTATGAAATGTACCGTTCACTCCTGCTGTTGCAGCTCCTGAAACAGTTCACAAAAACACAGGGGCATTGCTACTCCTGTGTGTCCTGAAATATATTATCCTCAAAATCTTCCCAGGCTGTCCTCAGGTCTTCCCACCCTCTCTATTTAAATCGGCTCCATTCAGAGCAAGGCTGTATGTCGCCTGGCTGGCAAAAGTTGTGTTTAAAAAATCCATCTCATGCAGGGAAGGAATGGTTGCTATTGCTTCTCACTCCAATCAAAATGCACTTCTAATCGCATGGGCCAGAGAAAGAATGGCCCAAATTTCTCACCCACAGAAATACAAGAATCAACAGCGCACAGCAGCTTTATCAGGAGACTGGAATGCTTCTAACGTGTGCCAGAAATAAAAGAAAATAAAACAGCACTTGGGCTGAAAGTTAAAAGGACAGGATACAATAAATAGTTCTAACATTTGAATTTTCAGATTTTTTTAATGATTCACATCCACCCTAATTTACAACAGAACTATCTAATTTCACTGAAATTTCTCGAATGTTTTCATAAATTGAGAAGGAAATGCATGCAACTTAACCAGTCTGGCCCTCACCAGAGAGCTTGTGTAGGTTGGATCAGCTGTATCATCCTCCAGGAACCTTGACAAGCCAAAATCAGACACTTTACACACTAAGTTACTGTTGACGAGAATGTTCCGGGCTGCCAGATCTCGGTGCACGTAGTTCATTTCTGACAAATACTTCATCCCAGCTGCAATGCCTCTCAACATGCCAACCAGCTGGATTACTGTGAACTGTCCATCATTCATCTGCATGGCAAGCAAAACAACAACCGAGGTCAAACATTCAACAAATAAAACATATTACAGATTCTGTTTCCATGAAAGCAGCAAAAAAAAGAGCTCAAGTTTCTGGGGACATTCCTGAGGTAACCTTATGAAACAAAAAAAAATTGAAATCTTTGAAGCAGGTGACCATGCAGAGTACACCTGCAGAGTCTCACACAAAGAAAAGTGACAAGCATGATATATTAAACCCCAACAGGACATTCCACTTCAGTTTTGCTTATCTAGGAAATTCCATTATTATTATATACTGCTGTGTCATATTTTGTCTAAGCTTAGAAGGAAGTTGGTTAAAAAACACAGTTGGCCAAGCAGCATAAATGGAGAAACAGGGAAAAGGCCTTTCATTGCAGTTATTTTATGGGAGCCAATGTTCATCAGTGAGTTGTGTATTGTCATGTACTTGTGTTGATTAGGTGCCTTGGTCAGTTGTGTTGACCAAGCAGCATCTCTACTTTCTGCGAAGGCTGAGGAAAATCCATCTCCCACCTCCCATCCTCATCACATTCTACAGGGGTTGTATTGAGAGCATCCTGAGCAGCTGCATCACTGTCTGCCTGGTTCGGAAATTGCACCATCTCAGATCGCAAGACCCTGCAGCGGATAGTGAGGTCAGCTGAGAAGATCATCGGGGTCTCTCTTCCCACCATTACAGAGATTTACACTACAAGCTGCATCCGCAAAGGAAACAGCATTATGAAGGACCCCACGCACCCCTCATACAATCTCTTCTCCCTCCTGCCATCTTGGTAAAAGCAACAAAGCATTTGGGCTCTCACGACCAGACTATGTAACAGTTTCTTCCTCCAAGCCATCTGACTCCTCAATACCCAGAGTCTGGACTGACACCAACTTACTACCCTCTATTGTGCCTTTTGTCTTGTTTATTATTTATTGTAATGCCTGCACTGTTTTGTGCACTTTATGCAGTCCTGGGTAAGTCTGTAGTCTAGTGTAGTTTTTTTTCTGTGTTGTTTTTACGTAGTTCAGTGTAGTTTTTGTACTGTTTCATGTAGCACCAGGGTCCTGAAAAACATTGTCTCGTTTTTACTGTGTATGGTCGAAATGACAATAGAAGTGACAACTTGACTTTTGTGTTCAACCACTGCAAGGAAACAGAAAGCATGATCTACTTACCCTGAGGAAGGAGTCCAAGGCACCGTTCTCCATAAACTCAGTAACAATCATGACAGGGCGGCTTTTAGTCACCACTCCCTCCAAGTGGATGATATTTGGATGATCAAATTGTCCCATAATACTGGCTTCACTGAGGAAATCTCTTCTTTGTCTTTCAGTGTACCCAGCTTTAAGCGTCTTTATTGCTACAAAGATTTCTCTACGACCTGGAAGTTTAAGGCGTCCTCTACATACTTCTCCAAATTCACCTGCGTAGAGAAAGAGAAATTAAATTTCAAAATAAGCACTAAGAAAAAAATTGATTAATGTAAATATATTTTAGTATAAGAGAATGTCAATGCCTTTTAGTCTACCTGCTCCAATTACTTCTTCGATTTTAACACAGGATACGTCAATTTCCTTCGCAAATTCTCTAACAGCTTCATTTGGATCTTCATAGGTGAAAGGATCAATATACACCTTCATTCCTGGCGTGACTGTGTGTGTGAAGTGGTAATCATCATTAAAAGGACAGCAAGTTCATATGTTCTAGATTAATGATCAGCTCAGGTATGTTAATGTTCCAGAAAGCAGACTTAATTGTGTGTTGTTTGAAAGATATTAAACCTAAGTAAAGAAAGCTAATTTTGGTGGCACATTTGGCCCTTCGAACATTTGGGAATGATGGCCCCAGCAGTTATTTTCAGACTAGAACAAGTCCATGCTGGTTCAATTATTCTCCACTGCTGCCACCATTGTCTTGAAAAACGACTTGTATAAAATTGTTGTGGAATTTAAACCAATGCTCCTTCTACCAAACTATACCCTATATTCAGCACCTAGAGAGGGCAGAGTCATTAAGGTAAACACCCCAGAATGTAAAACATTGTCTATAGATTTACAACAGATGAGGCAAATTTATTGAAGTTAGTGCTGAATCTAATTTTGACTCATTCTAAAGCCTTTTGATTTAATCTGCACAGCACTGATTTAGACCAATTTCTATTCTAATGTACTTCTCATAGAAAGAAGGGACTTACTATGGCCAGTGCTATATTGCTGGAGCTTCTCTGTGTACTCGGACTCTGAGCCACCTCCACGCTTCCTTAATATGAAACAAGATAAAGGGTAAGCTTTATTGTCAAATATAAGATAAACATAATGAAAATTTATGTGCAAGATTTTTTTCTAAATAAATTAAAATATTAACATTACCTGATACAAACAAAAGCAACAACCAACACAGCTACAATAAAAACCAGGCCTGCGGTAGCAGAACCTACAATCAAGGGGAGTTGTTCCTGTATGCTTTTAACATTCTCACCTAAATGGGAAAAAATGGAAGGTTTTAGTTCAGAATCCAATGAATGGTTTCACAAACACAATAACCATAAAGGAAATGCAGAGCTTTAACGATTTATGTATTATTTTATTTCCACATTCTACAAAGGGATCATCCTTCTTAACACCCACCCATCATTCTGCACAAGAATGTATTATGTTAATAAAATCATTTGACTGATAGTACCACTGAACAATAACTATGTAAAAATTGAAGAGACTTTGATTATGCTTAATTATGTAAAAGCTGTAACACACAGTTAATAATGTTAATAATTCACAGCAAATAATTTCATTTCACATCTGGATATAATTCTGTTGAGTACTGTTGGCCAAGCTCCAAATAAAATGGACATACTTTCCGAGAGCGTCTGGAAATCTACAGTTTCACTGTACTTCCCATATCCAGCCACAGTCCTGGCTCGCACCTGAACTCCATAAAAAGCAGTTGGTTTTAACCCATCAATACGGATGGTATTTTTTTGACTTGTAATGGTTGATGCTGTTGACTCATCATGGTCCTGGAATGAAACAGATGTATTGAGGAATGTAAATGTCAGCTTGGAAACCTTAGAGATTTTCCATCTTGTAATACAATACTGACTTAATAAGGAAAAGCGGGTTTGTGATAAGAGTTCATTATAGTGAAAACAAAATGTTAGCTGCGTTATTGAACAGGAAATGCAAAATGTTTGGGTATTATTCTACACCTAACCTTTGAAAAATTGTTCATTTTCTTTTGGAGAAAAGTACAAAAATACATCACCTTCCAACAAATTTAAACAACTCTACAATCTGTTTTCACTCCACACCAGTTAACTGGACTGCACTCAATTCATTTGGAAGAATTACTGGCAAGACAATGCTTCAGCGGTCTGGGATTAGCAAAGCCAAAATGACATCATGCATCGCATAGCTCTTACAATCATCCATGGAGTAACTATACCTTTTCACGGTATTTCAGCTCGTAGTCCAGAATTATACCATTAGGTTTTTCAGGAGCAAGCCATGAGAGAGTCATACTGTCTGAAGTGGCACTCAACAAATGCACCATAAGAACAGGAGAAGGAGCTGCAAAGAAACATAAACATTGAATATTTGCAACCTTTCGTTTCTGAATCCACATCACCAAGCCTGAGGAAGATTACCGTTCAGAAATAAAAGATTTTTTAACGCCACTGTTTCTGGACTGGCTTTTTAAAATACATCTATCCGAAACAAATTCCACTGTACTGTTCTCTCGCTCTCTCCCCACAACATTCTTTCATCCTCTGTTTCAATTATGAGGCAAATTTTCCATTACGGACACTGGTTCAATCAAAGAAAAACATTCACAACTCTAGTAATTTTAAATTAGAAAAATGTTCCAACTGATCAGTTCAGTCTATTAACTATGGTTTTACATATGAAAATCATTCGACTTCTTTGTCAGAGGAATTAGTCTTTTGCTGTACATGTTTTTCATGAATTTAAAATCTCAAATAGGCCTCGTAAACACTGCGGCTTATCTGTTTCTGGCGCTTAAAAAAAGTGCAAATCTTGTCCATTGTTTAAGACCACAATTCTATGAAAAATTACATTGGTTCAATCAATCATAAGGAGACATTCATTTATGAATCCAGAGTAACTGCATATTTTCATGAGTGAATGATGAAAATAATGTGGTCATGAGGTAAATCCTATGGTTATTCCTCACATCTCATTACACTCAAGGCATATTCTATATATAACACAGGCATTTTGTTCACAACCTAAAATACATTTCTCTAATTATATTGAGTACCATAACAATGAAGGAATTAATCTTCATTTAAAAATTTGCAACAGAAGCACTTAAAATATTGACAAATTACTTTTCATTTCTAAATAGTGAATTGACTTGCTTTTAACTTATTAATCTGATACTGTAATCCACTTCAAGTGATTTAACCTCATGTTTTTATACGGGGTTTCGTGGATCTATGAGCACAGAGTAAACTCCATCATCCTATTTAAAGCCCGGCTATTTTAAAAGTTTTAACTCCAGAAAAAGAGACTTGAGAGATTTCTTCCATCTACAGCTCCTGCTGTCCAATTCCTCTAATCCAGTCACACAACAATAGAAGCTAATACCATCAATTAAACACCAATCAAAGGACAAATTACATACATACTGCCAAGTGCTGAGATTCCCCTAAAGGCCTAACCCAGAACACAGCCATCTCACAGGACATAATTACAGCCATGGCATCTAGTACCTGGATTGCCAGTATGAAATCCTGAATGACAAAACCTGACGGCGTCCCACCAGATGCTTCAGGCAACGACTTAGCAAGTCCCCTAACATCGTTTAATTGTGCCTGACTTATAATATTAAAAAGTGCCAAATGAATGAATATTCAGGCACTAATCACTGGACAATAAGCTACAATACAAAAGAGGGGCTTAACGGGAAAGTCAGAGAAATCCTAACCCTGAGGATGACCACCCTCAAATAAATCCCTTTTCTTAAGGGTGGAGAACTTTCAATAATTGGAGTCAGAGTTTAAGAATCTCTGGCATTGTTGCTCTTGCAATATATATCCTTCGTGTAGTGCCAGAGTCAACAAATATAGCATAACACAATATATATCTGTGTGTGTGTGTGTGTGTGTGTGTGTGTGTGTGTGTGTGTGTGTGTGTGTGTGTGTGTGTGTGTGTGTGTGTGTGTGTGTGTGTGTGTGAAAAACTTCAAACTAAAACTTTTGGATATTATAAACATCAATTTATTCACTATTAGTATGCCAGACAAGTATCAATGCTTTTTTCTCCTGAATCTGAATGTTTGTTTTGGAGAACATTCCAGCATATTTTCTTTTTTGTCATAACAATTTTATTTCTGGTCACATTGCAACAAATGATCCATAGTAATGGCACCCGAATCAAATTTAACTCCCCTTTCCTGTACCAGCTTTAGAGAATATAAGAGTGTGTTTCTAAAGTGGAGTGACAGCAGAATTTTGGATAGAGCAGTGGCAGGGTAGAAATCACTTTCAAATATTTATACTTGTAATTTTTTGATATTAACCAATATTAAAAGTGGTGTAGACAAGATCATTTCAGATATCCCCAGGTGCAAAATCTTGACTTGCAAGAAATCATTCATGTTTTCAGCATGGACTGCTTCTGAGAGAGACAAACACAAACCCACTGTCATATTCTTTTGAAATTAAAAAAAAATGGATAAGACACTTGAATGGGTTAGTAGTGGCTGAGCATTCAACACAGTCTTTCCAGTGCACTGCCCAAAAGATTTATTGAGCTGGATGGCTAGCTGGAAGTGATTTCCAACTCCAGCATATTAAGTTTAACACCAGCTCTTCAGCATATACAAATTGTTTTACAATTTGACTTTAGCCAGCATCAATTTGTGAAAGAAAATCAGATGTATTTTTTGCTACCTGATGACAAAGAAGGATCAAGAAATGATGTTGATTTCTCACAGAACAAAATTTAACTTTTTATGTTTTGTGAGAACTCAACGTCATCAAAATTCCATGATCCTTCTCTCCCACTATTTATTTTGGCAAAATATATCTCTGCTACCTCTCTCTTGATAAACATCTCTTATCTCATGGTTAACTGCGATGAAACTGACTTTAATTAAGTGAGCCAGCATTTCAGGCCATGATTTTAAGTCGCTTTTTTACAATTCCTAATAACATACCCATCCAGCACAATCTCCCCTGGTTAATCTTTCTAATCACTCTATTGTTTCCCCACTGCACTCTTCAGTGGCACATTAAAGTCCAGCCAGCTGTGCGACGCCCTGCCCTAACGATCGTTCCCTCGTGAACAAGGTACTGCAAAACATTAGTACAGGCTACAGTCTGGCTCTTGAATCATGATTCTTTCCTTAAGAAGCTGTTCAATTCGATATATTCTGCCCCTTTCTCATATCCAAACAGTGAATGGTTTTGTGGCAGCATGACAAAATCCTTTCTAAACTTAACCCTAATCTTTGGATCTTTTCCAAGTCCATTCTCTTTCATCACTGTGGACTCTCCTTTCAAACTCTTATCACTCCTACCTTCTCATGCCAGGGTGACATTTCTTATTGGCAGAATTTCCTTTCTAAACTGGAATGTTTTGTTAGCCATTTTCACAACACTTTTTAAATAAAGCACTTCCTTTCCTTCTCTCCCAGTGGCTTCTACATCAACACAAATGTCGTCTGACCCTCTTCTCTTCTGAACTTCTTTCTACATCTGCAGACATGCATTGTGTGTTCACTCGAAAGTGCAGAAATCATGAACTTTACACCTTTCAACTACTGCTGTGTGTCCATCAACAATTAGTTCAGTGTATAATGGACTGTACCTTGAACCTTGCAACAGACCACAAAGGCTGTATTCTATCAATTAATTATTTAATATTAGGAGAGATAAAGTCCAGGAATGTTTGTATATACATATCCTTAAATGTTAAATATGAAATGTCTCTCTACTTACCTGCTTGATTTGTAGTAATGTTAACAGCTGTAAATTGGGGAGGATAAGGACTCTTGCTGGAAACACCATTTACTGCTTGGATTTCAAACGTATAACGTGTGTGAGCCAAAAGATTGCTGATAAACACCCGCCGTTCTGTAAGACCCAGCTGCCGTGGAACAAACTCGACATTGTCGTCACATCTGGAGCAGATTTTGCCCTCGACACTGCATTTCTTGCAGATGATGTTATAGAGCTGGTCATCCCGGCCACCGGTATCCCGCGGCTCACTCCATTCCAAGCTCAGAGAGGTCTCATTCACACTTGAAATTACGTTACGTACAGCTGAAGGCACACCTGAATGAAAACCAAATGGAAGAGAAATTTTAACATACATTGAACACCCAATATGTATATTATTAGCTTGCATATGCTGAATTGAGATATATAAAAATCCTAGTGAAGTCTGCCTAGTTTCCACATTTCTCCTGTGACTGCATGAATATGGTTTCCACCACATCTAAATATACAAGTTTGGTACGTTAACTGGCGGTTGTAAATTTCCCCCAGTCAGTAGATGAGTGGCAGAATTGGGAGGAAATTGATGAAAATATAGAGCCAATAAAATTATATCAGTGTGAATTCGTTTATGCGCAGTATGGACAGTGAGCCGAGGCCAGTTTCCATGTTGTATGTCTCTGTCACTCTATTACTATCTCTTTGAGACACCTAGGCTATTGCACAGAGCATGTAGAAAACCCAAAGCATTTCTTATCTTTTCAAAATAGTCCATGAAGGTCACTGGAAAATGCAATTTTATCTTTAAAAAGGACAAGGTTATAAAATGAAATTAAGGTTTTTTTCAGAACGATGGCACCTGGGTTTGGACTCCGCTTTTACTGATAAGCAGGCATGAAACATCTGAAATTCTAATTTTCTAAAAGAAAAACACAGCAACTTTCAGATGCACTTTTAACAGCCAGTCTGTTGCCTGCTCTGTGCTGATAAAAGAAACAGAAGGCATCGGAGATAGTGATGATCCCTTAAATATCAGGTGGAAGTTGTAAAGTGCTTTTTTCTCTCACCTAATGCATTTGTGGGGAACTATTTGTAGAAAATCCTTTGCTGGGAAAGATAACATGTAGATTGAAGCAGAAAATAAATAAAACAATTGTCCTTCTATTTATTCAGCTCTTAAGGTCACTATCAAACAGTGATGGCACAAGGGGAGGCTACAAAACAGAAAACTAAACTGTAATCCAAACATGTTTTTTTGGGCTTTGTTTTCCCATCACCTTAGTTTATTCACTTTTATTTGATCTCAAGAGTAATGAAAACTTAACACAGATTAATATGAAAAATGTTTATAGCTGTTTAGCACTATTCATCCAAGGATGAATTTCTGGGCATTTGCATTTAAGTTTACCTTAGACATTTTCAAACACCACTCCAACCTTTGATCATAATACACACCCTTGGAGAGAGCAACTAAACTCAGAGCCTTATCTGCACTATTAACACATTCAGATCACATATTTGGTATTTGTTAAAAATTGATTGCAATATTCGAGCAGAGAAATAGCCAATGCACTGGTTAGTTACAATGTTGTTCTTCATTAATTGCATACTTTCACTGTTAAGAATCTTTCAGATACATTTTAATTATTTTAATACCACTCATTATGTGTGTTAACTATTTTTCAATTCTCTACACAATACTTTGATCTCTTGTTAATCCATCAATACACATAATTATCTGACGGAGTTTAATTTCTAAATCACCATTTTCAATTACACAGCTGATCTTTGATGGCATGTACTTCAACTATTTTATTTTAGATTACTGAATCTAGGTCTATATAAATGAGAAACACTAGTGAAAATTCGTCCAACTGATTTGAAGATCTGAACACTCAGAAAAGTTATATTTCATTACCTGATGATAGCAACAAACACTGGCAACCTTGCAATGTCTCCCCTGACCAGAAACTATGTTATCACTCAGTACATTGGACAATCGTCAACAATTTCTTACATTTCTCAAATGAAATTTAAACAGTTTTCTCAGCCATTCATCTGTTGCGATCTGGTCTTTTATTCCATTCTAACACATGAATCTTTTTAATAAATTCTCCAATTTATGTCACAGCAGAAAAAGTGCATATAATTTAACACATCATTCAACTTTGAAAATATTGAACAGACATTAATTCAAAGATTGATGGTAAATTCTTCAAAAATATATCCGGGAGTTAGTCATTCTGATCATCACATCTTCTTCACCATTCAACAGGCTGATCACTGATCTTTTTAACCTCAGTAGCATTTTCCTTCCAAACCCCATATCCCTCACTTCCCTTAATATCCAATTTATTTATCAGGGACTGAGCTTCCACAAACTGCTTTGGTAGAGAATTCCACAGATAATGCTACTCAAATAGATCAAATTTCTTCTCATCTCAGTTCAGCATGGTCAATCCCTTATCTTGAAACCCTAGTCATTTATGTTGCATGTGCCAATGTCAAACCTTGTAACAATTTTGTATGTTTTAATATCACCTTTTATACTTCTACACTCAAGACTGAAGGACTAGTCCGCTTAATCTCTCCTAATAGGACTATACCCCCATCACCAGAATCATTCTGGTGAACTTTCATTACAAACCCTCTCTTGCATGTACACTCAGTGCCTGTACCTAATGAGGTGGCCACTGTGTGTGTGTTCATCGTCTTTTACTCAAACCATCCCATCTAGCACCAACAATCGTTTCACAATAAAGTCACTTCGATGACATTTCTTCCCCATTTTGATGTTTGGTCTGAACAACAACTGAACCTCTTGACAATGTGTACATGCTTTTATGCACTGTGTTGGTGTCACATGATTGGCTGATTAGATATTTGCATTAACGAGTTGGTGTACCTCATAAAGTAACCACTGAGTCTAAATGTTTCTTCAGGTAGGGAGACCGGACTAGTATGTACGATTCTATTTTAAATCTGATTGATACTTGCTGGGTCTTTA
This sequence comes from Hypanus sabinus, assembly GCF_030144855.1. Lineage (NCBI taxonomy): Eukaryota > Metazoa > Chordata > Chondrichthyes > Myliobatiformes > Dasyatidae > Hypanus > Hypanus sabinus. Next base: position 50,539,608 of record NC_082707.1, read on the forward strand.
TTAAAACTCCTGTATTCAAAACCTCTTGTAATAAGGACCAACGTAGTGCTTGCTTTCTGAAATTACTGGTTGCAGCTATCAATAGAAACAAATTCATCTTCAATCACTGACAGTAATAACTTTGAAGTCAATGGGACCATATATTAAATATGGAGTGCATTAGATAATGTGGTGATATGGTTAGGTTACTGATGAAGAGCCAAAGTTGTTTTGGCGTTGAAGTCTCAGCACGTCAGCTGGGAATTTAAATTGAATTATTTATTTAATATACAATTTCAAATTAAAAACTGTTCCATTGGATTGTCATCAAAAAGCATCTGCTTCACTGGTGTCCTCCAGAGGAGGTATCTGCCATTTTTAGTCTGTTCAGCCTATTCAAAATTTTAAAGTTCAAACTCAATTTATTATCAAAGTACAAAAACAGCCCTGAGATACACTTTTTTGTAGGCATTCACAGTAGATACACAGAAACAGCTTAGAATCAATGAAAAACCTCACGCACCAAGACGGCCAACAACCCACATGCAAAAGATGACAAACTGTGCAAATGCAAAACTAATAATAGTAAATAAACAAACGATAAATATTGACAGCACGAGATCGAGAGCCCTTAAAAGTGAGTCCATTGGTTGCAGGAACAGTTTAGTGTTGGGGAGAGTGAAGTTATCCCCTCTGGTTTAAGAGCCTAACACCAAAACTACCAATGTGGTTGACGATCAAATGCCTTCCCAATTTTATAGCAATTGATCCTGATATTGCTAGTGACATCAAAATGCCATCAATGAATAAACAAAAAATAAATTTAGTCAGTATCATGTGGGCAAATTTCAAACAATCAATACCTATAAATTTAGCTCTGGACAAGAATGCTGACTATGGTGAAGATAATGGAATAGAGTTGAATCTGTGTAAGTTACTAATGCTGCTATATTGTGTTATCAGCAGAAATAAATTTATAAGTAAATATTTTGGTTTAACTTTTTAAAATCTCATAAGAGAGTTTGGATTTCCTGAAAGTTTAATTTTTGTGCAGCTTTGCAACAAGATAAATGAATTAACAGCATTAAAAAAATTTAATGGCCATTACAGATGTAGAGTGGTAAAGTAACCAAGATTAACATTAAGAACTGACAGGCAGAATAGAAAAAATGGTTAGCCTTGATAATAAAAGGTAATGGCAGCCAGAAAAATAATTTTAGTTTGGACTTAATGTGCTTGGAGCCTAGAAACAGCAAAGGGCAGAAAATATTCTTGGTAGTTGCCCAAAGGACTCCATAGACTTGTGTAATATAGGGCATGATATAAACAGGAAATTTAGAGGCAAATGTAACAGGAATAATGGAATAATCATTTCCATAAGCCAAATCAACAGTAGTGTGGAAGATGAGTTCATGGAGTATATTCATGAAGACCCTTTCTTCATTCAGGAGGAATTAACAAGGGAACAGTGTGCATGACATCTAATATTAGAGAATGAGAAGGGTTACTTCATTAACTGATAATTGGGGACTTTTAACAAAGAATAATTATTGATAGAATTTTATGGGAAGGGTAAACGTGAGTTAGTCCAATTGAAACCAGATCTTAAATATAAAAAAATAAAATATGAGCCTGTGAAAATACATTAAGATTATAACATTAAAGAGCAAAGATTAACCTTACATAATTTGCAGCAAATCTGTCTCTTTTTATGACAGAAAGCCCATCAAGAATACTGATCTTGCTGTGGCAAACAAGAAAAGTTACAGATAATGCTACATCAAAGGAAAAAGCTTTTAATGTTGCCAATAAGTCCTAAACTTTACGATGCTTTCTGAATTCAATAAATGAAGCCCCAAGACATTCATTAGGGAAAGTAGAATATAACAGGAAACGAAAAAATACTGTAAAAGCTTCTGTAAATATATAGAGGAAAAGAACAAAGTTATGTGATGTCCCTACTGATGAAGGTGGGAGTATCAGAGAAATGAACAAATACTCCGTGCCTGTCTGCACAAGAAATAGAGAAAACCACCCAAAACTAATGAAGAACAAAAGGACCAGAGTAAATAAGAAACTGAAAAATATGATAGTTAATAAATCTAGAAAAATAAAGCTGTAAGTCAATGAATCTCAGGACTGGCAGGGGTATGTATGAAGGTGCCCTTCGATGGGAGAAGGCAGTTTAAATAGTTCAGCACAGACTAGATGGGTCGAAGGGCCTGTTTTGGAACTGTACTTTTCTGTGACTCTATGACTGAATGACCCGTATCCTAGGTTTCGAAAGAGGTGCCTATGATGATGCATTTGTTGTCAGCTTGCAACATTCTGTAGTCGAGTCTAGTTTCTGTAAACGGGGGGGGGAAGCAAATGTATAACTAGTAAGTTTAAAAAAATCTTCCACTCTTGCAGGTTACTCTGAGTGCACTTCAGTATTTACTTCAGTGCAATAGCTCTCGACTAGATAAAGAGTAGGCGCAGAGGGGTACACTTCAGGAAAGGTGACAAGACCCAGCAACATACTAAAATGGTGCTTTTGAAAATAAATCTGTTTTCAGCTGAATGACTGTGTATATGCACAAAAGCTCAAAGCATGGACAAAGTACACTTGTCTGAACTTTGAAAAGTGCTCAGGTTTACAATTAGTGTTGAAGAACTGCGCACATCCACGCCCGCTTAAGATTTACAGACTTGCAGCATGGCCATTAATGTGTCGAAGGTGCTTTTACTATTCTAGATAATTAAACAGCAAATATCCCAATGGCACTATAAAAATATCTGTCTCCAACATGTTCCCTCTACAGCCTTAAAAAACAGCAACTAATGGGTTTGGGATCACAGAGAAAACAGAAGAAAGATTATAAATGCCTTGGAAGTGATTTAAAAATGACTGACTTTGTTCTTCTAAGTTATTGTCTGCCTTAAACACTGTCCCCAGACAAACTGATTTAGGACTGCAAACCATTCAAAGCAAGAACGATTACACACATGTTAAGCAGCTAACACTCTGTAATTAATGTAGTTACTCTACAAAAACTGGACATGTTTAATGCGAAAAAAAAAGGAACTTGGTTGTAAGTAAGTAGCATAATTTTATTCAGTTGTCCCATGTTAACGGGTTCTGTCCATTTAACTTGGTTTTGGACTTGATGCTTAATATTTACTGTATAAAAAATAGTTGTAAAAGATTGTCAAGTCACAGAAAAATAATGGCAGAGAAAAGCTGCCTTTCATCATTGTTACTTTCAGTATTTGGACCAAATTTGGTAAATCTAGACAACTTTTGCCTGCTTTTTAATGACTTGGCAGTTCACTGATTGATGATGGGAAAAATCAAAGGAACTGCTCTCATTTTCATATAACTATAAAGGTAAACAAGGAAGTGATTGAAATTAAGTTAAAAATGATTAATGCATTGAACAACAATAAAACTGACCACTATATCAGTAAAGTCTTTGAAGTGAAATGTTAACTTTTGTTTTACATACTGCAGACGCTGTCTGACATGTTGAGTGATTCTAATGCTTTCTAGCTTTGTTTCAGAATTCATTCTTCTGCAGTTATTAATTTCCATTTTATGATCACAATACGATCTGCGTAATTTATCAATGGAGGGAAATGTACAGTTTCTCATCATTTAACTCTGATCTGACTTCATTATCATAACATTTATCATAGTGGTAATATGGATTCATATGCTACAATCAAATCATAAACAAACTCCATGAGAATTTAAAAAAAGTTACCATTAACTGAACACCTTTTCTAGGCATCATTAATGGTGGCTAAAGTTGGAAATTGATAAGTTGCTATGTCAGATTTTTTATATTATAACTGGAATTCTAACGGTAGAGAAAAAAAGGTCTAAGTTATTTTGGGATATTCGGACACATCGATGGATAGCAAAACAAGGCACTGAAATTAGAGTCAATTCTGGGCGGACAAAATCTTTTGTACGAAAACAATAAAGCTTGATAGACATGGTACGGTGTGCTAAAGAGGTGCTATATTAAATTCTAACAAGTAAGAACCGATGACTAACTTGTGCATCCCATCTCTGGCTGATCAACGTCAGCTCGATAGAATCCAGTTTTGCAGGGACAGATGGTGGCTCCTTCCGAGCTGATCCGGCTGTTCGATGGGCAAAGAGAGCACGGCTCATCCCCCTGCCGGGATTTGAATGTTCCCTGGTGACAAGCTAAAAACCAAGAACAAACAGTAATAAGGAACACAGCATTTTTAACACTTTTAAATACTGCAAGCAAGTCAATTATAACAACGAATAAATGATTTGGAGAAGAGTTTTTCCTTCAGAGACAAAACCTCATTTGGAAAGATCTATACACAGTACAGGTATTGGAAGGAAGTGCCTCCAATAGAGATAGCACCCTACCCCCCAAAAAGTGTCTGATTGCCAAGCAACAGCAATGGTAGATGTGGTTACCCGTCCGATCAAACAATGCAAGGAAGACATGTTCAGAAATTATTTCAGGTATGTGACACTAAAGATGCTATGCACTGTGGTTACCTCTTCTGAAATTTGTTTCCATTGACTTCAACAAGGTGAGGGAAGAAGTATGGAAGCCATTTAAAAGTTTGATATAGTACATAGAATATAGAAAACCTACAGCACAATACAGGCCCTTCAGCCCACGAAGCTGCACCGAACATATACTTACTTTAGAAATTACCTAGGGTTTCCAATAGTCCTCTATTTTTCTAAGCTCCATGTACCTACCCAAGAGTCTCTTAACAGACCCTAATGTATCTGCCTCCACCACCATCACCGGCAGCCAATTCCACGCACTCGCCACTCCCTGTGTAAAAAAACTTACCTCTGACATTTCCTCCATACCCACTTCCAAGCACCTTAAAACTATGCCCTCTCATGTTAGCCATTTCAGCCCTGAGAAAAGACCTCTGATTATCCACATGATCAATGCCTCTCATCATTCTATACACCTCTATCAGGTCAACTCTCATTCTCTGTCGCTCCAAGGAGAAAAGGCTGAGTTCACTCAACCCATTCTCATAAGGCATGCTCCCCAATCCAGGCAACATCCTTGTAAATCTCCTCTGCACCCTTTCTATGGTTTCCACATCCTTCCTGTAGTGAAGCGACCAAAACTGAGCACAGTACTCCAAGTGGGGTCTGACCAGGGTCCTACATAGCTGTAACATTACCTCTCAGCTCCTGAACTCAATCCCACGGTTGATGAAGGCCAATGCACTGTATGCCTTCTTAACCACACAGTCAACAGTCAACCTGTGCAGCAGCTTTGAATGTCCTATGGACTCAGACCACAAGATCCCTCTGGTCCTCTGCACTTACCATTAATACTATATACTGCCATCATATTTGACCTACCAAAATGAACCACTTCACACTTATCTGGGTTGAACTCCATCTGCCACTTCTCTGCCCAGTTTTGCATCCTATCAATGTCCCACTGACAGCCCGCCACACTATCCATAACATCCCCAACTTTTGTGTCATCAGCAAATTTACTAACCCATCCCTCCACTTTCTCATCCAGGTCATTTATGAAAATCACGAAGAGAAGGGGTCCCAGAACAGATCCCTGATATCTGTCCTTTTTTAAAATTGCCAAGAGCATTGAAAACCTGATAGTATGAAATCCACAGATGTAATTATTCCAGAGAGATTGACGGACATAACATTATCATGTTGGTTAGAAGGTACTTGTGTTACTAACTACTAGACCCGTATATCAGCTGTGAGTAGAGTCCTCTCTTTACATGGAAATACAGCAACTTCAATAAAGTCAATTCATAGTGTTTGTTAAACAAGATCATACAATGCTATTCATGTGGAGCCAAATGCAGGACAGCATTCTTCAGACGATATTCATATTTAACTGCACACCTTGCTCTTGTGGTATAATTTATTCACAGACAATGGTGAAAGCCATTCATATCACAGTGATTCTAAGAGCAAATTATGGCTCATGTACTTTGACATTGAATTTTAAATAGACCTGTTCACTTTATTTTTCCAACTTTTATTTGTCATTTTCTGTATAAAACAAAATTCAACTTGAAAGGATTCGGTTCTTCACAATGATTTTAAAACTGCTTAAAGCCATGCAAAGTAATGGAGACAGAACATTTTTCAACCCTCAGAATAAAGAGATGCACAAGGGACAACAAACAGGGACACATACTGCTTGCCTGTGTTTTGTAAGGCTGCTTTTGATCATACTGACTTTCAATGTTTGGACCAACTTTGATTTTTGTACGTTACACTGTAGAAAGAATAAGACTCATGCTAAATTGCACTGTCTTCTTTTAAGGACACACTTACATGTCCCTCCAAGAGCTAGAAAGCTGCTTGCACCTCCTGTAAGGAATGGAAAACACAACTCTGTCAAAGATTCCCTGCTTCTGCCAGTTTGGACAAAGTCATTTTCTGGCAATGTGTTGGGTGACAAAGCTCTTTGCTGCAGCTGGCACACACTGAAATACCACTGCAGCACTGCCATAATTTTTCAATACTCCCTGGCAACAGAAATAGTCTCCTCTTGCCAGTGTTTCCTAAGAAATTATTACTTGTGTTTTATATTTCATAAGGTTAATTTCAGGATACAAGTTGAACAACTTGACCCAGAGGATCCACTGCCGTTTTCAGAGGGGCACTTTATTTTATTGAAACTGAAATATACTGGAAGCCTGTTAAAGTGCTATTCCTGACCCAATTCCAATTAATTTTCCATTACCGACTACAACTCAAGCCCTGTCTCAAATGCCAATATATTCCCCCTGCTTCTAAATCCAAATATGCTTTGACTCTTGTTAAAACAGTTTCACAAATAGTTGAGGTTCCAGAACGATCAGAAATGAATGCAGCCTTACATTAAATCAAAACATAAATCTGAAGCAGAACTATTTTCCATTTAAACCAAGTTGCTTTAAGCAAGAAGCATTATAGCTTCTCAATAATGGAGCCAATTTTCCATCATTTCAATACCACCTCAGAGCCATGCATACAACGAGAGGAAATTGTAAAATTATGCTTGTGTGCCCAGGACACCACAGCTACGTTTATGGAGAAGAAATGTGGGAATGTTCCAGACTGTACTGCTGCCAAACACATGCTACATTACTGGCTGTGAGCTCTACTTGCACAGACCTACTACATTTCCTTGGCTGTTTCCTGCCACCTCCTGCACTCTGCTCACCTTATAAAAAGAGCATATACTGTAACTATTTGCTCCAGCCTACTGAAGTTGGATTAAAGTAACAAAAACAAATAGATTAAAGAAAGCCTCACTGATATTTTATCTTTCTTTTTTCAGGTTCTGCTCTGCAGTGTGCCAATTTTGCAATACTTCCCTCCAGTTTTATTGCTTGCGACTGCAATTCATTGAGCAAGCGTTGAAGACAATTGAATGATTTCTGCTTCTGGCAGCATTGTGTCGTCTCAATGAAGAAAACCAACTCGGCAAATGCAACAGTTAACAAACTGGCCAAGAGAGCAGTTTCTGCTCTTCCCAAAGGAGACCAGCCTTATTACAGTGCCTATAAAAAGTATTCATCCCCATGTTGAAGTTTTCATATTTTGTTGTTTTACGACATTGAATCACAGCAGATTTAATATGGCGTTTCTGACACTGATCAACAAAAAACACTCTTTCATGTGAAACTGAAAAAAAGTCACAAATTGGTCTAAATTTCTTACAATTATTAAACAAAGAATAATTGTTTACATAACAACTTATCCCCTTGAAGTCAGTATTTGGCAGTAATTACAGTCTTGAGTGTGTGAATAGGCCTATATCAGCTTTGCACATCTGGACACTGCAATTTTTCCCCATTCTTTACAAAACTGCTCAAGCTCTGTCAGATTGCATGGGGATCGAGCGTGAACAGCCCTTTTCAAGTCCAGCCACAAATTCTCAATTGGATTGAGGTCTGGACTCTGACTTGGTCACTCCAGGATATTAACCTTGTAGTTTTTAAGCTATTCCTGTGTAGCCTTGGCTTTATGCTCGGGGTCATTGTCTTGCTGGAAAATAAATCTTCTCCCAAGTCTCAGTTCTCTTGCAGACTGTATCAAACTTTCCTCCCGAATTTCCCTGGATTTTGCTGCATTCGTTTTCCCCTCTACCTTCACAAACCTTCCAGAGCCTGCTGCAGTGAAGCATCCGCACAGCATGGTGCAGCCATCACCATGCTTCACAGTAGGGATGCTGTATTTTTGATGATGTGCGGTGTTTGGCTAATGCCAAACGTAGCGTTTAGTCTGATGGCCAAAAAGCTCAATTTTGGTTTCATCAAACCATAGAACCTTCTTCCAGCTGACTTCAGAGTCTCCCGCATGCCTTTAGGCAAACTCTAGCTGAGATGTCATTTGAGTTTTTTTTCAACAGCGGCTTTCTCTTTGCCACTCTCACATAAAGCTGCAACTAGTGACTCACCCGGGCAACGGGTGTTGTATGTGCAGTCTTTCCCATTTCAGCAACTAAGATTTTAATCCTTCAGAGTTGCCTAGGTGTCACGGTGGTCTCCCTCACTGGTTTCCTTCTTGCACGGTCACTGGCTTTTTCCTCTCTTGTACTTTTCAATGACCTTTTCGCAGAGTTACTTAGAGTGTTCTTTTGCCTTCATAGTGTAGTTTTTGCCAGGATACTGACTCACCAGGTGAATTTTTACTACAATCAATTGAAACACCTTGACTGCACACAATATTTTCCATTTAACTAATTTTGTGACTTCTAAAACTAATTGGCTGCACCAGTGATGATTTGGTGTGACATATTAAAGGAGGTGAATACTTAATGCAATCAATTATTTTGTGTTTTATAATTTGTAATTAATTTAGGTCACCTTGCAGAGATCAGTTTTCACTTTGATAAGAATTTTTTTTTTGCTGATCAGTGTCAAAAAAAGCCAAATTTAGTCCACTGTGCTTCAACGTTGTAAAACAATAAAACACAAGAACTTCCCAAGGGGGGAGTGAATACTTTTCATTGGCACTGAACATCTAATTCACTGAGGGTCACCATTGCTGAAGCAACTCAAAGACAACTTATCCAATAACCTTTCCAATGTATGTTAATTTTTATGCCTCCAGTTAGTATAGATGATATACAGATGTGGTCAGTTTTATGGGTGTAGTCTTCTCATGTGAGTACCAAGCCTTCCAGTAATGTCTTCACAATTTTCCACCTGAGGAGGACCCAGCAGCTTGCTCAGGCACAGTGACATTCCCAGAATCTATGGTGCGCAGCAGCCCTAGATAAATAAATAGTACTCAACATCATGTGAGATACCATCTTGTCCTTTACAACATTGGCCTTGAGTGTTTAGCTTGATGCCACTCACAAGTGCACAACTGCTTGCTCTCTGTTTATCATGGGAAAGTTGGACTCTGCATCAATTTGCTTAAAGATTCCTGGCAAGAGATCACTTTCATTGTGAAAATGTGCAGCATGTCTACAATATTTGATTAAGGCTTGAGACCCGGGATCTGCTGGAATTTGGGTCTTCAGCATCAACTATGAGCAAGCAACAAAGTGCAAAAGCAGATCCTTATGCAATAAGTAGTCTGGGAATCTGACTGTGATAGAAATCTACCATAGGTAAGTCCATCCATTCCAGTGTGCTTTTAACATTAAGGTAAAGAAGAAGCCTGTCGTTCATGCGTAGTCTGGCAGTCCCATTGATCAAATTACTGTAATCTCAAAAATCCTAAACAGATGTTGCCAATTGTTGATCATTGTGAAAAATTACTAAAATAGGCAATAGTTTATTCAAAGGTTTTTGTCAAGGCAGGTACTCCTGATGTTTAAAAGATGTTTGGTGCTACTTTCACAACTGATGCACTGAAGGAGATGCACCAGGATTAAATGACTTCAAGTAGATTTAGGCTAGAGATGGAGAGAATTTTGCCCCTTCCATTTTGTGTATTTTTTTTCACTTCATATCTTTTTGGCTCTTCTGTCCTCAATTCTCTCCAGAGTGCTGTGAAAAACATAGCAGTTTAAAATAGTTTTACAGCATCATGAATGTGGTTGTTATTGTGTGGTACAATGTTTTATACATGTAGAGTTTTGTCCTGAATATTGACAATTCCTTTTTCCCTACAGATAACAGTCAACCTGCTCAATTTCCCCGGCATTTTGTTGCTTTAAACTTTAGCTGTGGTCATATCTTCTATATTACACTTTTAGATTAGACTATCTGCTGGTCTAAACTCCGTTGGCAATTGATCAATAGATCTAACCCTACAAAGCAAGGTGGAGGAACAGTGCATTGTAAGGTATCTTTAGCTAGACCATCTTTCCCGAGTCTCTGGAACTCAGTGACAATATTTTTGTCATATATGTTTTACTTAGATAGTGAAAGCTTTATGAGTGCTTAGCTATGTTATGAGACTTTGTCTATCATGACAGTAATAAAAATAGAAAATATCTACAAAGGGTATCTTAGCAACCAGTACCCAACAGGAAACTCATTCCTTTCTAAACTGACCAATGTCAATTAACACTGATCTAGTAGAGCAAGCTGCTTCCAAGAATTCTCAATGGCACAACAGGGAAATTTAGGGAAATCTTTAACGAATACTTAATGAAAATCTTCAGCTGTATATGGCCAAAAGACTGTCTGTCTTCTCTTAACTACAGAAATTACTATATCTATGTTTATACAATAAACTTTTATGAGGCTTTAAAAATAATGAGGCAAAGCAAATTTGAAGAAGGAATATTTCCACCTTCTCTATTTAATCTTGGCCCAGAGGAAGTTGAGATTAATAAAGTGAATTGCTGAGAACTCCCAGATAATGCTTCAAAGGAACAACATTCCTCTGTAGCAAGAAATGATATTTCCACCATTCTGTTTAATGCAAGAACATGACAGCCTTTAGAACATTAGCAAGACAATCAATCTGACATTTTCATAATTGTATGTCATTATTGGTGGGCATTTATAAATGTAAACTACTTCACTGGAGTAAAATTACTTCCTTTAACAAAGGGAGACCATAGATTTTATTGCACAATTCATGGATGAAATAAAAAATAGAAATTGCTGAAAATATTCAGCGGTTTATGCAGCACCTGCTGAAAGTGAAACAGGTAATATTTCAGGTCCTGAATCATTTATCAGCACAGGTGAAATCTCTCCAAAGGAATATCACCCATAATTTTGAAGAGAGACTTCAAATGAAAGACCCATATTTTGTGGGTATACTAATATGTGAGATGATATGTGATAACAGTGTTTAAAATGAGAGAAGAATTTGACAAAATGGATAAAAATCTATTATTTCTTTCAGTTTACAGTCAACAATAAGGATTAAAAATATCACTGACAGTGAGGAAGAAGAACAGAAGAATACAGATGTTACGTAATATAGAAAGTTATGGGAGCAAATAAGGCAGGATAGGAAAGATGCAATAACAGCTTGTACAGCCTGGAATCAGAGATGAAAACAAAACATACACAGCATGATCTGTAGGTTCCTACCTGTCACGTTGAAATCAATTATGAAATCCTAGGTACACATCAATAGGAATGGTGCAGTTGACTGAACGATGACTTGATACCTCAACGTAAGGACGTAATTTAATGACATTCCCAACATGTGGAGAGCAAATAAAAGTTCTGATATCAACAAACAGTCAAAAACATGTTGACTGCCCTTTAAGCATAAGAATGACTTTGCGGGATTGGACAGCAGTGCAGGTGATGTGAGGATGGAATGAGTTCAATACAAAGGTTTGCATGCTCTTCAATGGTTTGCACTTGCTAAATAAACAGAGCTGTTTTATAACCCAGAGCATGTGACTCCTTGTGTTCTGTGCTATTATGAACCTGGTGATCTATCAGGCACAACTTGACTCCTGAGACAGAGTTGTATCATTCAGTAGCCTCAACAAACCTCAGAGAATGGATAATCTGGTAAACAGAGTAGCCAGCCTTTCTGAAAGTTGGGCTAAATATTAACTGGTAGAGTGAAGATATAGACATTTTCATAGGTCAGCATTTGTGTATTTAAACCTGAAGCTAACCTGGGAAGAATTTCAGTACAAATTGACAACTGTTATACTGTATTTTTAATGTTTAATTAGGGCCTCTTCATCCTCCTTGGAATCTGGCAGAAAAGTAGCCACAGCAATATGTCCACTCCGCAGAATGTTATCAACCTTCTCTTGGGGCTTTGCAGTATTTTTATTTCAGGCATCCAGACAGTAATTATTCACACTAGATATTAAAGGCATTAGAAGACAAAGTACCTTTTTCATCTACATTATGCCTCATGCTTACAATTACAGTATTTTGGTCCACTGATTCTCTTCAGTGAATTTGTCATTTGCAGTAAGCAGTGAACTCTCCTTGACAGAAGTTGGCTGGCTCCTGTGACCTGCTATGAACTGTGGTTTCTCCTTACACAGATAGCTAACTCAGGTTAGAAGATGTAATCTCTAAACCCACCCCCCCCCCATGTAAAATGGACAAACAGTAATCAATTAAAAACACTGAGTGTTATGTGCTTGCTTTGTATTCAATGAATAAAAGGTATGTCCAGTTTGAGAGGTTACTCTTCATTATTGACAGATTTAGGACACAAAGCTAATATCTGATACTCTTTAATCAGTCTATCTTGACAGCTCATTCCAAGGGCTAGATAATGGAATCACCGCTGACTCTATCTGCTGCTTTTTTCCAAGTCAAGCCACATTGTTGTCATCTAGAAATATTGGGCCAAATTACCCAAAGAGGATAGGCTTCCTTGCAAGCATTTCATGGCAAAGCACCTTCATTCTGTAGAACAGTAACTTGCAGTGCTTCATAAATTGCACCAAGATTCCTTTTGTGACTATGAAGCTGGTTATCTAAAAGATCATTTCTGTTAAATGATCATGTAACTCCTACAAAGCAGAACTGCAGTGCAGGTATAAGTTATCACAATATACCTGGTACATCAACAAGCCTTCTTCTGTGAAATTGAACATACATCTTTAATCAGGCGAGTAGATTTAGGATGGAGATGAGGAGGAACTGCTTTTCCCAGAGAGTTGTGAATCTGTGGAATTCTCTGCCCAATGAAGCAGTGGAGGCTACCTCAGTAAATATATTGAAGACAAGGTTGGATAGGTTTTTGCATAGTAGGGGAATTAAGGGTTACTGGGAAAAGGCAGGTTGGTGGAAAGGAGTCCATGGCCAGATCAGCCACAATCTTATTGAGTGGTGGAGCAGGCTCAGCGGGTCAGATGGCCTACTCCTGCTCCTATTTCTTATGCTCTTTCTGTTTCAAGCTAGCCAAAATTAAAAGTTATTGTATAACAGCCTGTGTGCAGTTTACCTATGCTTAAATGCATAAATGATTATACCAGGCCCTTCTGTACTTACATATTTTCAAATCTGGAAAAATTCAGACATAGCTTCAGACTTAGGGAGTGATATCCAATTTTTGTCTTTGCATAAGGAATAATAAATCTCTCACCAATGTTCCTGGACGTAACCTGTCTACCCTATAGTTTGATAAGAACATACAGCTGCTTTAATGAATAGCATATGTTTTTGGAACATGCCCAGAAGCAAAGCATTTTGAATACTGCAGTGTAATAAAAAATATCTCAACAGCTCCCATGGTCTTTTAATACAAATAAAGGTAATAAAATGATTTAATGAACATATACGCAGTACATTGAAAATAAATTACCTTAGGCAATGCATCTTGTTGTAATGAGTTTGGCTCTACATTTATAAGTTGAATTAACAAAAAACAGAGGGACTGTAGACATTATCAATTCTTTTAAATCAGCAGGAAATTAATTCATTGGCAAAACTTAAATGAAACAAAAAGCAGTAATGAATACTCCAACTTTTGACATAAATCATGGGCTTATGTGGCTTTGTTTTGAAGCCTGTTTTTACCAGTGCCATGGAGCTAAATATGCAGAGCTGGTACGGGTCATCTCATCGATTTAGGACCCAAATCCCCAATTTATAATCTTAATAACCAAGCCTGTTCCTTAAGTGCTAATTGCCAAATTCTCTGCAAAAATAGTAAATTAGCAGTTCCTTTATCTCACTTTTATGAAAGAAATTAATAATATATTTCATGTAGGATTCTTTACATTTTGACATAATTTTAAAATTGACTTACAATACTTAAAGTATGTTACATTCAAATTTTACAAAGATTCCCTTTCTTTGGTCAGACATATCATAGATGCCGACTAGTAAATATTTAGTTCAGTGGTGTACAAATTAAGTTATTTGGACCTAAAGATGATCATGAATATTTGCCAGATTTCTTTAAAATGTTGTCTTTTTTACACCATGGTACTGATATTTGCAGGGAATTAGGTCCTTTTTTAACATTTTGCTGCTCTATCTCAGACAAAAATGCTTGGAAAATCTGGATAGAGGTAGTCTGATGCTCTTGTTTTCCATTAATCATCTTGTACAACTTGTCCTGATTGAGAAAAATAAAGTGAAAAATCCTTAAATTTACGTAAATGCAAAAGTAATCCCAAGTAAAATGCTAAAATCCTGATTCAACCTATCACACTTAGTGGAAAACTGACCAACTTTACACTACCCAGATTTCCATTTCATTCATTTCAATGGCAGTATATGAGGGGCTGACAATTCAATCCTGTCCTTTCCTTGCCGTGTAGTTTCGGGTCAGAATTAATTCCTACCGTGAATGTACCTGATTTCTGAAACGCAGAAATCTAATCGGTGAATTTGTGCTTTAAGATCTGGTGCAGAAGGAGTTAAGTTTTACAAGATCAGGTAGAGAGAAGCTAAACTTCTCATCTCCAAGCTCTATGCCTCTGTTAAAGTGCACTAAGATTAAAGAATGAGAAATGTAATGGGAAGACACAAGAAAGGATCATGTAACGCTCCATTTAGTTAACATTCTATTCCATTCCTGGATTGCATCCCAGTTTTAATTAGCTTTATTTGAAAAGGATTATGGAATGTTTCTGCTGTTTTTATATCAGTATGTGTTTTTAAGTGCAGTATGAAGGAGTACTTTATCCCACTGATTCACCAGTTCTGCCTACTCTATTCAGCAGGAATTCTTTGACCAATTCCTTTCATTTAACTTATTATTCAGTAAATGAGCACCAGGCTTTGCAGATGTTTAACCTGATCACTGATACTCCTGCACATATACACTCTTACCAGTACAAGGTTTAGTCAAATGCTGTGTTTTTCCTCTATTGGAATAGTAAGTTGTAAGCAACAGCTTAACTACTTCGTACTAATATAAGGATACATTGCAAAGTGCCTCACAAATTCAGTGGTGGAAAGCAATTAGCTGGCAAAATACTTGCACTGAGATATGTTAATAGCAGTAACTGCAAAACAAAAGATTTAGTGCCATTACTAAGTTCCTCCAGAACATGATAAGCCTCCAGCAGGTGAACAGCAGACCATAAGACATAGCAGCAGAATTAGGCAATTTGGCTCAATAAGTTTGCTTCACTATTTAATCATGGCTGTTTTATTTTTCCTCTCAACCCCATTCTCCCCATAACCTTTTTAAGCCCTTACTAATAAAGTACCTTTCATCTTCTGCTTTAAATATACCAAATGACTTGGCCTCCACAGCTATCTGTGGCAATTAATTTGAGAATTTCACCACACCCTGGCTAAAGAAATTCCTTTATCACCTCTGTTCTAAAGGGACATCCTTCTCTTCTGAGGCTGTGTCCTCTGGTCCTACACTCTCCCACTATTTGAAACATCCTCTGCCCGAACACTCTAACTAAGCCTTTCAATATTCAGTAGGTTTCAAAGAGCTCTCCCTGCATTTTTCCAAACTCTACTAAGTATAGACCCAGAGCAATCAAACACTCCTCATATATTAAGTCTTCCATTGCCAGAATCATTCTCGTAAACATCCTCTGCACCTTCTCCAATGCTAGCACATCCTTTCGTAGATATAGTATCACACAATACTACAAATGTGAAGAACTCCAATGTATTTTAAAGCCTCAGCATTACATCCTTGCTATTATATCCTAGTCCTCTTGAACTGAATGCAAACATTGCACTTGCCTTCCTTACTACTGACGCAACATTTAACCTTTAGGACAAGAACAAGAACTCCCAAGTTACACTGCAATTCCAATTACTGAAAGTGTTCATCATTTAGAAAACTGACTATGCCTTTATCCTTTCCACCAAAGTTTGTGACCATACACTTCCCAACATTGTATTCCGTCTGCCACTTCTTTGCAATTCCTCTAATCTAAATCCTTCTGCAGACTCCCTGCTTCCTCAATACCATCTGCCCTTCCACCTTACTTTATATCATCTGCAAACGTGGCCACAAAGCCAACAATTCTGTCACATTGATCTCCTATGTGGTGTCATTAACAATTACATGTTGGA
The DNA here is from genome assembly GCF_030144855.1 of Hypanus sabinus. Taxonomy (NCBI): domain Eukaryota; kingdom Metazoa; phylum Chordata; class Chondrichthyes; order Myliobatiformes; family Dasyatidae; genus Hypanus; species Hypanus sabinus. The sequence goes on from NC_082707.1 coordinate 50,555,970, forward strand.
TGACTTAGTAATGACATTAAAGTACCTAAAACATTTCTGCGATAGTTATAACACTTTGTTTTCTAAATGAATGTCACAGCCTCCTCTGGGAACCTCAAAGAAAAGCAGAATATAAATTATTTTATTTCCTTGACCCATTCCCCATCGTGAAAATTTGTTGTTGCTGACCTTCTGTGTTGAAATTAACTATGTTTAATGCCAGATCTTCAGAGCTTCAAGACGGGCAAAATCATCTTTAAGGGCCAACAAAGTTTACAAAAAATCATCTGTTTGTGCAAGAAATAGAATATAATATACACTTAATTCATACAATCAATTTTAACAAATGGGGTTATGAATTTTTCTCTTCTGATCTGGTTTTGGTGCAGGATTTGGATCATATTACACTGGTTTTATAGATTTATTATAAATGTATTGGGAACTACTTTCAAGACCAAGGATTCTTGAAAAAAATGTTCAGTCTGAAATATGGCCAGTGACATTACAGTTATCCTTGGTAGCTGCCTAAATACACACGCCAATGTGACAAATTTCATCTTTCAAAATGCAAGGATGATTCCTCATTCTGGTCCATGTCTGGCTCATCTTCATTACGTGCCATGTCATAAGACTAAGTGATCACGGTTATTCTTAGCAAAATTGTTTTACAGAAATGGTTTGGCATTTTCCTCTTCTAGATAGTATCTTTACCAGATGGGTGATCCCAGCCATCATCAATACCTGTTGTCAGTGCTCACATAACCAGGACTTGAGATATGCACCAGCTGCTCATCTGACCATTCACTACCTTCTTCCATGGCGTCACATGACCTTGATCAGTGGGGCTTAAGCAGGTGCCAGACTTTGCCCAAGGGTGACCTGCAGGCTAGTGGAGAGAAGGAGCACCTTACACCCCCTTCGATAGAGACATATCTCCAGCCCGCACCCAAAGGTTAAATGTAAGAAAAAAAGATCAAAGCTAGATTACATCTGAGTTCCCTCACATAAGTAAAAACTGCTGAAAATTAAATGAACTGGAACATAGAAAATAGAACAGTACAGACCATTCAGTGTACAGATTTGCTGATGTTTTAATGTCAATCTTGCACTTTATGATCATTGCGGGCATGTTCTAGATATTTTGTCATCATTACTAAGTCATCCAACTTGTAATTGACAATGACACCACATAGGATATCAATGTGAATCCTATGTCCCTCTTGCTTCAACAGGGATCTTTTCATATATGATCAGCAACAGATGCTGCTGGAAAAGTTGCTTGCCAGTCTTTGTGATCAAGGCATCTATTTCACCAACTATTTTCTTCCCTAATAATACAACCATTCGTAAGATAATAATTGACCTTCGCAGAAATTCTTGATTATTCTGAAGAAGCTTTAAATACGGTATTTCATTCCGGCTAAGAGCTCCCATTCAGTAACCTGTAATTTAGATTAGGCACTGTAAATTTATTACTGAAACATAAAAACTGTTCATAACACGACAAACGATTTCATATGCTAGAACAATGAACATAATCATTTACATGTTTTGGAGTTTAGAAGAATGAGGAGTAATCTCAATAAAAGATAAACCTCTTAAAGGGATTGAAAAGGTAGATACAGGAAATACATTTCACTGGTTTGGGTGTGTAGAAACAGGGGTCACAGTCTTGGAATAATTGGTCAGCCAGTTGGGACTGAGAAGAGTCACAGAGTCACAAATCGCTACAGCACAGAAACAGGCCCTTTGGCCCATCTAATATGTGCAGAACCATTTGCCTAGTCCCACTGACCCCTGCCTGGATTATAACCCTGCATACCCCACCCATTTATGTACCTATCCAAATTTCTCTTAAATGTTGAAATTGACCCTACATCCACTACTTGGTCTGGCAGCTTGTTCCGCTTCATGTTTCCCATAACCTTTCACCCTTAACCCATAAACTCCAGTTGTAGTCTCACCCCACAGAGAATGGTGCAAAAATAAAAGGCATCCAGTGAGCCGTGAGTGTGAGTGAAAACACGTTGTTAATGAGAGAGCGCAGAGAAGAATGGCCGGACCGGTTCTAGTTGACAGAAAGGATACAGAAACTCAAATCATCACGTATTCCAACAGTGGTGTGCAAAAGAGCAGATTGAATCTTGAAGTGGATGGGCCACACCAGCAGAAGATCATGAACAGACACTCTGTGGCCACTTTATTATGTACAGGAGATAACTAAGAAAGTAGCCACTGTATGTGGTTTCTACAATCTTTCGGAGTGAATATTCCATTTTAGTGGTAAGTCTATTCTAGCATATTTCCATATCTGAGCAATTAGTCAACAGCAAGTCACTCAAAGGGCCCTGAATCAAACAAAAGTTAATTTCTTATTCAACCAGAGCTCTTAACTATTTCTTCTTTGGAAGGAACTCAGTCTGAGTATTGATTAAAATGTTACATGGACAGTGTTATTAATCATTTCCTGGCAAGAATGCAGCTATCTGTGATCAATACTGCTGCATTATTATTTGTGGTGATTTATGTTACTCACTTCTGTACCAGGATTTTAAAATATCCTCTTAATAGCCTGGAAAATTTAATTTTGATTGAACAGAATCACCACTGTCTGGCTGAACAAAAAGATGATTAATCTCACCAGATGAAAAATCGGAGCATGACATTAATACATGATTCTGAATGTAGATGGTTGAAGGACAAACATTAAACTAAGACACTGCACACATTTAGACCCTAATCTAATGGCTGAGCTCTCTACGTTCATTTGTAGAGCTGGTGTACGTATTAGTATCATTGAGTGTGCAAATGTGACAATGCATGTCAAGAAAACTGTACTTCAGTAAGAACATGAGGATCCTTTATCACCCTCATTTTGGTAGATTGTGAGTTCAGATTGGTAGATTGGTAAATTTGGTAGATTGAGATTCTAGAGAACTAAGGTAATAGGAGTGGACACTTAAGAGAAAGCCAAACTTTCTTGTTTCAGCTGTTTATTTCAGATGTTTTGTAAAAGATCATATGGCACAACTGACTAAGAAGGGTTCTCCCAATGCTGTTGTCAATTTTAGCTTCCAACTACTAGACCTAATAACTGAGACAGCATTTCAAACAGTATTAACTGTAAATCACAATTAGTATACGGTGCAGTTACTGTATAAATTACAGCCATCAAAATTTTAAAATGTGCGCGCGCGCACACACACACACCACCGCCCCCTGCCCCCCCCCCCCCGAATCAGAATCAAGTTTATTATCACTGGATTGAGTTCCTGAAATTTTCTTAATTCAAAATTTGTTAACATTTGTTAATTTCAAAAGGTAACCTGCTACATTCATTCAATAGGGTGATTTTTTTTCCACGTTGAATTTGATTGACTGCCTTTCTGTTATGAATATCGAAGCTAGCTTAAAAATCATTTTTTAGCTTTGTGTTTTTGTTCATGCCTAGCTAATGTTGACCACACAGCATTAGGAGAGTGCTCCTTCCTCAATAGCACCTTCCAATCTGTGACAGTGCTACTGAAATGATAGGGATACTTACCAAGTGCAACAATGCCATCTCTTTGTGGGAAAGTCCAATCTAATCCATTTCAGTATGCAGTGTGTGCTCCCCACCCCAACATACGTTCTCCTGGAGCAGCTAACTGGTTGTCAAAGTGGGGTCCCAGCTCATGAGGACCTGTAAGACTGTCCTACCAGCTTCACTCCCAGAAATGCTTTCCCAGACTGTTAAGTTATGCACCAAAGCTTAACTAAGGTCAGAAGATTTTGAGAGCCTGTGAATAGTTTTGACCATCTACGCCTTTATTTAATTAAAAGGGTTGGGGATGTTTTACTTTCACCTAGTAGATGTCGAAAGTCTGGATGCACTCCCTGAAAAGATGTTTGAGGCAGAAAACCACAACACATTTACAAAGCACTTAATTGAAGACTTCAGTGTCAGAATGTAGAGCTGCAGAATGAGTTGGGAATTCCTGTTAACCTAAATAACTCCCTTGAGCCAGCATGGATATATTGAGATGAATATTGATCAGCCATGATCACAGTGAATGGCGGTGCTGGCTAGAAGGGCTGAATGGCCTACTCCTGCACCTACTGTCTATTGTCTATAATAGCCTCTTTTTGTTCTTTACAGTTCTATGCATGATAATCTATTAATACCACTCTTTCACAAATTGACAAACATCTTTACCGTATGATTAATGATTCTTTTCACTGAAGCAAAGTGATTGGAAAAAACATTTCCCACTTTTAGGAAATCTTTTTCAGCCACCCACATCCTCATTTCTTCTTGATTAGTTTCTCTACTGCTCCACTACAGGAGATTGGTTCTTCGTCCCAGTCCTGCAGGGCATCTCTTCCAGAATAATTTCCACTTGTTACCACACCCTCTGCTTTAAAAGGCTCCAAACAACCTAACCTTCAACTCTGCTGTCAATAACCGCCTCAATTTCTGCTCAGGGTCCATCTCTCTTCTCCATGAGAATCTCTCTTACATGAACGGTGCTTTAGAAAACTGCTTTACAAATGTAAAATGTTGGGTCAAATTTTGAACACTGACATGCTAAATATTAAAGCTGCACAGAATCACTTGCTACATTTTTCCCAATTAAAAGAAAGAATGAGGAAAGAATGTCAAAACTTCCTCAATTAATAGACGGAAATCTCTTTATTCCTTTCATTCTTCACTTTCCCATTCAAGTCCCTTGCTGTGTTACCGTTGTGCCGTTTGTTAGCTTTAGTTTGTTTCCTAATTTGTCAGGAACAATTCTTCTGTTATCCGTTACAATGCTGACACCTGCACGAATTCCCTGGTAACAGATGACTGCAATTAGTCACAAGTTACTGTTGATGTGGAAAGGATTCTTCTGCCTGAAGTAGTTTGCGTGAGAAACAGCCATCTGCGCCACGTCTTCACCACAGGCTGCAATAGTTATTGAATATGTGCGTTGTCCAAAGTTCAAGGACTTTCAGCTGAATGTTACCTTCGTGGTATGAAATCCCGCCAAGGATACAAAACCAACAGGCTCCTGAAGATTTTAGAAAAGCCAGTTCCCATGCATAAATGACTTGAGCTTTACAAATTATTTACAGCTGATGATGGGGGCTCAGCATGACTCTTGCTGGACCACATCACACAGGCTGTTGCCAAAGACATGAGGCTCAATGGTCAGGTCTAGCACGTGTACAGTATGTAATTCAAACACATTTTGAAAACCACTGAAGCCTTGCACAAATGGTCTTGTTCTTGAGTCAAATGGTAGATAAAATCATATTTTATATCCTTTAATGGGTAGAGCATCAACTTAAAGGAACTGTAACTTTATAAAGGATAGGCCACAATGGGGAGAAATATCCTTTTCAATTCTGATGTCCGGACTTCAACTTGAAAAATGAACTTGCTTGCTCTCCCTACAGAGCTTTTCTAGCATTTTCAAGTTTTTGTTTTAGACTTCCAGCACCTGCTGTGTTAAAAGAAATTGTGATCTTTAAAACATGGCCAGGGAAGAAAACGATAGGCAATAACAGAAAAAAGGTTAAAATTATGCAGCAGAGTGACAATGTAATAATAATCCAACCTGATGACAACAGGGAATAAAGGTGTGCTGCTGCAAAAGTTAGGCACATGGAGGGCTATTTTACAAGGAGATCTGAATGATGGACATCTGGATGTATGGAGAGAGCTGGATGCACAGAAGATTGGAGACATAAGTGACTGAGTCAGTTTCCTGGTGGGCAGTGTATGTGGCCAGCTGGATTTGTTTAAAAATAGTTTAATAACTGAAGTGTGACTTTCTACCATTCCAAATTAAAATCTTATAAATAATAAATATATTTTTATAGTTTAAAATCATCATGTTCCATCGTCTACCTTTATTCCATGCTTATGTTTCAGAATTTAATCTATTTTTATTGTAAAATGAAAAAAAAACTTCAAATTAAAATCAACGCTCTTCCTGTTGTTTGTTGTTAAGATTTCTTCAATCTGATTGGCTGCTCAATTGCTTTAATATTCGTAGAGTATGTTATACTTCCCCTGCGGATGGTGCAGATTCAAATTCATGTCATAATTGGGGAAAAGCAGAGTCACGGAGTCTGTTAAATCTTTGTGGACAGCTTTCTTCAAGGTCAATGGGCCCTGTGCTGCTGACTGCAAAACCTGAGTCATTATATTTTTATTGCTTGGCACTGACAAACTTAGACAGAATCATACAGCTACATTATTGCACCTCATGCATATCAATACCACAGCAAGACACACTTTTCAAGTCACAAATTAGAATGAGGACATTTTCTGCTGTTATTTTACTCCAATAATGCTATTCTGCAGAAACCACAAAATGGAAAGAGCTGGAAAAAATGGGTTCAAAGTCTTCCAGCAGAATGCGGCAAAATCCGAGCAGCAGCCATCCTTACATTTTTTTTGGCTGAAAGGGAAAGGGGCAAAGAAATGAGAAACAAAACTAAAAGTAAACCAAAATGCAGTTATACATCCAGAGAGAAGTGACTACAGCTCAACATATCCCCTTCTGGATGAGTACTGAAGATCGCAATGTGATTATGTAACTTGAAAGGAAATAGGCTGAGTTTAAGTCCTTGGTACCCACTGGCGCTGTCACACTGTGCTACAAGTTCATACAGCTTATCAGACATAAGTCTGATCCATTCCGTCTGTTCAACCAGACCCTGTAAGTACTCTGGTCCTGCTAAGAGATCCAATATGGTTGGTGGTACTTTGGTGTTACTAGTCAATCAGGTTACAGCTGTTGTTTATTCTTACATTCCTTACATCTCCCACTTCATTCATTGTAGCCTGTGATTAGGCTGCTTCTAAAGAGATATCCCGCTCATAGTACTTAGCAAAGATTTCATTTATTTCTGAAAAAAAAATCATAGAGTATTATAGCACAGGCACCGGGCTTTCAGTAAATATCATTCATGTTGACCATGTTGCCTTTGTGTATTTAACCAATTTCCCTCTAAACCAAGATTACCAACCTGGGGTCCACAGGCCTCTTGCTTAATGGAATTTATCTATGGCATAAAAAAGGTTGGCACCTCCTTCTCTAACCACTCCTATCAATGACTTTTAAACATTGTAATTGTACTCACTTCTGGCACTTGTTCCACATTCCCATCATGCTCTGAGTGAAAAAATGTCCTTCAAGTCCCCTTTAAGTTTTTCCCAGGTTAAGGGAGTCTAATATGGGAGAGCACAGATTTCCCTTGAATCTGGGACCTCCAGTTTTATACTCCCTTACCTTGGGAAAAAGACCGCTGTCATGGACCTTATCTATGTCCCTCATGATTTCCTATACCTCAGTGAGGTTAATCTTCAGTCTCCTATGCTCCAGGGGTAAAAAAATCACAGCTAATGCAGTCTCTCCTTATAACTCAAGGCCTCCAGTCTCAGCAACACCCCAGTGAATCTTTTCTGCACCCCTTCTAGCTTAATGGCATCCTTCTACTATCTGACAACCAGAACTGTAGACAATACTCCAGCTATGGTTTCACCAACGTCTTATATGGTTTCAACATGACATCCCGATTCTTACAGTCAGTGGCCTGACCAATGATAATATCACCAGTTTCAAAGAATTATCTAATTCTACCTCAGGCTTTCCTCTTCTACAACACTCTCCAGGGCTCTGACTGTAAGATCTATCCTGATTTAACTTATCAAAATGCAACACTTCACATAGGACCAAATTAAAATGCTTCTGTCTTTCCTTGGCCTATTTTCTCAATTGATATAGATCATGTTGTAATCTTAGATAACCTTTTTCACTGTCCCCTAAACCACCAACTTCAGTGCCATCTACCCACTTATTCGCCCTGCTCACTGCATTCTCATCCAAATCATTAACTCTGAAGACATTAACAGTGGAACCAGCACTGATCCTTATGGTATATTACTGGTCACAAGCACCCAATCTGAAAAACAACCAGACACACAATCCACAATAGGTATGCCCCGTTTTGTCAGCGTGGCAGTAAAAATGAAATGAAAGTACAGTTTATAAATTTGTGCTTTGCATTTGTAATGGGAAGGCGGCTAAAATAATTTCATTCAACTTTCACAGCCATGATACAGACTATAAAAGAACATAAAAACCAATTTAATTCCATCATAAGCCTTAGTATCTGAGATCACAGCTTTTTTAACCAGACTGCATTCTCCCACATTGACCAGTCCCCAGAGGAGTTAATTTCTACTTGGGAGGAAAGGGGCAAAGCTCAACTCTGCCCTAATGCTTGTGGGAGCTGTAATGACATAAAGTCCAAAAATAGCCAGTGGGCCTCAGCCCAGTCCCTGCAACTCCTAAAAAAGCAAAAGCATTTACTTGTTTCTCGTCTTCATATACATGAGATTTGCCAACTTTCAGTTTCTCTGATCTGAGTAGGTGTGGATGTGAGGGTTTGAAGGCACTGAGTACCCCTCTAAACGAGCACCACTTGGCAGTGCTAAACCAAATGAGCTCAGACGCTTTTCCTGCTAAATACGCACAGGAGTCCCATACTCGGACTGACATTAGTGCCTGCATTCAGGCTTCACGTGGGAACCAGTGTTTCCCTACCCAGTTGATCATCCACATTTTGCATGGTGACACTTAGAAGGCATAAGGATAGAAAATTAGAGTGGAATTCTATGATGCAGGCTGCCTTCAAAGTCTGATGAAAGAAAAGATGAAACAAACTGAAATCCTTCTACTTCTGCTCTGCAGCATTGGACCAGGAGGTAAAAAATGATGATTCCCAAGAGTCACCTAAAAGACATGCCCCTTTTTAAAAACCAGTTTAACCTGCATGCACATAACAAGCAATGCAATATTTTTCTCTATCCAATGTTCCACCTTGTCCTACCCTGAATAACAATTTTCCAGCGGTGAAGGACTTCAAGCTGTTAACTTTCTGACACTCCATCTCTCTATTCTCAGAATTAACTGTCTTCTTTTTGCCTTCATAGAATTAACACCAGCTGTAATTTTGTCATATTTAGAAAGTTGTGATAATTAGTAAAAGCTTCCCTACTTTTACTGGGAAAGAATTGAGTCCATTAGCCACTGCATTAGTAAGAGAACCAAGCTTCTAATTCTTTCCCCACACACCCTGACTCTGCCGCTCACTAAACGCAGTGAAAAGAATATCAATGTAGTTTCTAAACCACTCTCCCTGACACACCAAATCCCACAATGATGCGACCAGAAAAGCCTGTGTCAGTAAAACCCCTTCACCCACACGGTTAGAAAATTAATACACTTTCAGTGCACATCCCTGCACCTAGAAGTTATCTATTGCTTCTAACATCCCCTGCTGCAACCTTTCAAGCCATGTCCTATTGCAATTAACTTCCTTCTTTCTTTCACACCTCCCCTTCTGTTTCTAATCTCTATTACCACCCACTTATAAAGGATGGCCATCGTACAGTGCCATCAACATCACTACCCATAATGTCACAAACTTGGTTCCTTTCTTTCACTCTTCTCTTGTTTGACTGTCTCCCTACCCGTCCATTTTGCTTCCTATGTCTGGGTCAAGTATTTCCACTACCTTTTGATGCCGCATGGCCCCAGTTCCATCTACATCAGAGTTACATCTCAGCATATTTCCTGACTCAGTAATTATCTTACTGTAGCATTTTCCCTCCAATGCCTCCAACTTTAGAGTGCAGGCAGCAGTAAATAATTTTTTGCAGTTAGTACACAATTCATCAGACGCTGTGAGTAAGCAAAGTTACGTTCAGTCAAACAAGGACTCATTCAATATTTTATAAATGAGAATTTAGAGAAACTATCTATCAAGGCAAAAGGGGTATAAATCTGCTTTGCTATAGAGCATTCTTTTTTATAAACAGGGTAGTGGGAGGTCCGATGCACCAACAGAACAGTAAAATCAATATTCAGCTACAGTATCCATCTGGGACATGGTTTCTGCTGCAATTAAGCATATTTCACCTCTGGGAGACGATGATATATGACTAAAGCCAGATGCTGATGCCAAAAGGATTTACAGTGACCGCCTAACAAAATATAAAGTGATTTTATCCAACAGCTATATTTATCATAGAGTATTGCTTCAAGATAAAAAGGTCAAATTTACATAAAAAGAAAATTATTGTCTTAAATAGAATAGCAGGGCAGTAACTGGGGCAACATTACACACAGGAAATCATTCACAGGGCAAGCTTAGTGGTGCACATGGAGTGACGTTTTTAACGATATCTCTGGCCTTGTACATAATAGAGAATAATAAAGACCATGAATATTAATACATATCAATGAAAGCTCTGGTTTTGTACTCAGAAGAAAATAAGAAAACTTGGTTCTTGAAAATGAATAATTTTCAAACTCCTAAGTTCAACCATAGAGTAATCATCAATACAAGTTTGAACTGTTTGTTAGTCTTGAATTTAGCAACTGGGGGAAAAAAAACACCAGCAGACATTACAACTGGTTTGCAACATCTGGCAAAGACAGAGTTAAGAAATTAAGGCATTGAGGGCAAAGGCTGAGGACAAACTGGCGTCCAGCTCACTGCTCCAGGAGGCTTTACTCACTTAAGTGCTGAACTGACTCTGCAGATGTGGCCTGCAGCCATCGGTGCTCGCTTTAGCTCTGAACCTGGCTCCTTGGCTGTAGACTTACTTACTTCGTGTTGTGTAGATTTTTTTATTGTTTGCAGGACATGTTCTTTCTTTTACTCCTATACTCTTATCGGATGTCCGACTGTCTTTGTGGTATGGGATATTTCATGGATTCTATTGTGTTTCTTTGTTTGGTGAGTGCCTACAAGAACATTAATCTCAAGGCTGTATATCGTATACACACTTTGAACTTTTGAACTTTGAACATAGTTGATGCTTCTACACACTATAAAAGTGTTGAACTTTTGACCAACGATATAAACATCATCAAACAAAGCTTCTGTTTTTGCTTTCACAATACCCATTTTAAAAGGCATTTCAATGAAGTAAATACAGTTGAGCGTTTATAATGTAGTTTGTATTGTGCGACAGAAATCTGAACCAAGAAAGCATGTGATTCATATTTGGACAACTCATCTGCATGAACAGAGGCCTTGGTTGACATGTATACATTTAAATGAGGATATTAAATTAATTGAGGTCTTTTGTGTGGTAAAAGGAATAAAAGTTTACATATGCTGTTAAACAGACAAACAGAAATACATTGTATAACGCCATACAAATAGCTGGTGTGACAGGTAGGGCTTGTGAAAGATTTCTGGTTATTTTCCTTCATTTTGCTAGTAAGTTTTTCTTTCAAAGCAACATAAAGGAACTGAAGAATAAATGTGCAGATTGACATCTGCAGTGAACAAATCCATTTTTTTTACACAATGCAGCAAATTACTTTAATTTTTTTTTCCTTGCAACATACCAAAGACAGTGTATCTCTGCCTACTATTTCCCCATCAAAGACACAAAAGTTCTAATTGCTTTCGTTTGTTCGTGAAATGCTTCCTGTCCTGGTCCTACGGTTATGGTCTTGTTTAATGCTGCTGTGTGGCGCTGCTGGTCCATTGCTCTCACCGCCCAGGCTGTTCAGTGCTCAGCGATGGATGGTGACAGCAAATGGTACTCTATGATGCTTGTCTGGCAGATCATTGGAATGAAAACTATTTATCTATGAAGTCATTGGGATATTCCTTGAATTCCCAGCATAGTGTCAATTGGATATGTTCTGACCTAAATCAGGATGGTGAAAAGCCAACCTAATGTACTTTAGCACAAACATTCTGTGTCACAATCTATGTAGCTGCTAACATGACAAGGACTTTAAAATGCATGACTAGCCAATACCTCTTGTAACTGTCTGCATTTGCGGAAGCCCTCCAGCGCAGTATGACTGTTTTACATAGTCCATTATTTAATGAGCTGAGCTTGCAAAAATGGTCTACGATAATAATTGTTAGTTTGGCAAATCATTTTCACCAAGACAAACTGTTTCCATCATAAATCGGATTTTATGCAAATCTTTAAAGCACCAAAGAAAAATTCTTTAAAAATTTACACAAATAAACACTTGAATATTAATTGTACTATTCAGATGTGCCAGAATTACACTTGTAAATGTTTGTTGCAGAAAAGAAGCTTCTTTTTGTACTGCTAAAAGATCCTGCATATTCAAAGGTTTTATGCAAAATTACTTAGTTATACACTGTAAGAATATATGACTTAATGCCTGTTCAGTGACTGCTGAAAGTCATTATTTCTTTTTAGCAGATTACCAAAGAAATTATATATTCCTCATTAGAAAAAGTTATAACATTAACATTTTTAGAAGGACAACAGATTTTGAGGGTCAAACTTCCTCACAAACTTATTTGGGAAGTAACTTCATCAAAAATGTATGACAATAACTATCTCAAAGCTCAGATAGTGCTTCTCCTATCTGTGGGGTGAAGTTAGAGATGACCAAATAGGAATAACTATTAGAAAATATCAACCATTAAACTAGTTGATCCTGGAACTTTTATTTGTGTTCTGATTCAAAGTGCTTCATGAAGAGATTTCATGACGGAATGGCTGAAAATTCACTGACAAAATAGGTGAGCCGACAACCCAAATCTATTCTTAAAAACTCAGCCAATGCAATGGATGTGAAAACAAATCTAGTTATAAATATCACGAGTTTAACAGATACATGAACTATCTGAGTTTTTTATGATTCAGTTAAAATAGAACGATCATGTGAAATGTAAAATCCTAAAATGAAATTATGGGCTCAGTTGGAAAGCCCTAGAACATAAGTTGAAACAGATTATTTAACCAAGTGTGACTAAACATTGTGGCCAAATGTTGAACGATTGTAGCCAGTTTAAAACCAAAAATGCTTTAGGACTTTTACTTGGTTATCTTTTAGAATCACAGAACATGCAAAACATTTTGTTTTACACCCACTTTTGCTTAGTTCCACTCCTCAGCAGCCTGAACAGCTGAGGTGAAGTTCAAGAGACAGCGACTCCACAGAACTGTGGAAGCAATGGCCTTGATGGGTTCTGAAGCTTTTATAATTCATATTATGAAAACGGACAGGGAAAAAAGTTCCAACCAAAAACAATAACATGTCTTCATTTCCTAGTAATATATAACTTTGTGTGGAGTGAGGTGTTCTGAAATCAAAACTTGGCATAACCTTTTGTAGGTTATAGAGTCTGCATGCGTACACACTGAACTAGGCTCATTAATCACTTGCAGAGTTTTTATCCAATGTAGGGCAGTCTTAATTCCCAATATAATCTTGGTTTAAAGACAGTTTATACTTTTCCCAATACGGTCTAAATCTATATCTGACAGAATGCCCTCCATCAGTGTATCATTAGCAGTCTCTTTTGAAACTATTTGTGGTCAAAATATAACCAGATTTGATAAAGGCAACATAAAGAAGCCCCGAGTGGGAAAACATTGCCATTAATATATTTTATTAGACCAGTAAGATTTTGACTTCATGATGCTCTTGAATTTTTGCATATTGTTGGTGCATTTGCTTCATTTATTTCCATGGATTGAAATAATTAGGAGACCACAACCCATGTCTCAGCCCTCCACTTACTAATAACATTGAGGTTATACAATATGCTCAAGTAACAATGTATTCGATGCATTTGATCATTCTCCTACAAACTCATCAAATTCCTACACTTAGCCCTGATTAAATTGCTTTATTTAATCAAAGCGCAAAATGTAACTTGTTCCAAAAAGTTAATCTAAGTAAGAAAAAAAGAATGGTTAAAATTAGAAACGCCAGACATACTCAATAGTGCTCCTACCTTGACAAGCAGTCTCCATTTTAGCAGGTTCATATCCAGCAGAACAGGTACAAGCTCCGACAGGTACCATCCATTCCCCATCCCCATTACAGTAAAGCTTCAAGGGGACAGAGACTTCATTTGCATTACTGACGCAGGTTCCAGGAGCAATGACAAGTGATGTAGGTTCTGCTCCGGTAACTGTTTCTGGAAAAACTGCGAATTTTTCTATCACAGATGGGCATTTCTTGTAGAAAACACGTAGAGAAATGATTGACATGCATGATCCCAGATCCTGAAAGGCCAGGTAGAATCCACTCTTGGACAAGGGACCAAAACTTTTGATCTTCGTGTTAACTCTGCCAGATTCCAGTTTGGAAAAACTCTCATCAGGGGCAATGGTGTCCACTTTCACATAAGGGTTCTCCATCCAGGGTGGAGTCGTCGCTGTTGCTGAATCTGTGTCAGACTCATAGTAAAATAAATTAAAAGTCTCCTTACAAGAACCTGGGATATTTGGTATACTGTTGCAGTCCCGCACAGTGAATTTCATCTCCACATATACCCTCTGAACGTCTTTACGCCCTATGTAAGTAGTTCGAAGCCAGTTATTCTGGTTTGCTTCCATCACATTACAGACCTGGTATGTACGAATGGGATTCATTCCATCGTCATATCCACTTACTTCTTCCCACTGAATAAAGCAAACAGAGAACATTTGTTCCAACAGTTAAAGTAAGTTGCTGACATTTTGTTAATAGTGCTAATAAAATTATCCATACATTGACAATTAAATGGTTCTCCATGGATTAACATTTCCATCAATTGGCGTTGCACTAGATTTATGCTGTCAAAGTTTATATTCATGTAAAGAAAAAGTGTTTTGTAGATGCTTTGACATCTGCTCCACTTCCAAAACCATTTAACTGCCTACAATCCTTATGTTTCACTTACATTTTAAGGATATTCTCTTTTAATAACATATTAACAAACATCTACATGACATTTTGTTTACTTTTTTAAATCGGCTTCGGAACTGTTCTACATAAAACCACCTTTCATAAGCTAACTTGTCATTGTATACTGAAAAATCATTATTCCAAATGTATATAAACTTTAAGGGCAAACTCCCAGAACAAAGGTTGACATTGGTATTCACTGCTTTACACGAACAAAAATCAACAATGAAGATTTTGTTCCAAAAATATGCCTATCGGCATAGAGCTGCTAGATTTACTGGGTCGTTATTAACTGCTAAAGGTCACAGGTCCAATGCACGTCTGATCTCATCAACGTAGTGCCCAAGGTTGCTGTTCTACTTGAAGTATCCTGAACTCTCTTAGGAGCCGAGTGAAGAAGCTCGGGAAATGTGCTGTTACTATTAATGGAAAGTCAAATTAATGTCACCTGTGGCCTTTATTTTGGTGCAATTAAATTACTAAACATATGATCATTATTTTATAGCCTATGAAATAATTTTATTTAAATGAACAACAAAAAAATGGAGTCCTCACTGTGTAGTTAGAAATGTCACTGGAAAGAGATAATTGTACTGGAGGAGAGCCACAAGATCTTAATGAGTACGGTCATCTGCTTTGGGTAAGGAATCTGAAAGGGAGATGGTATGGTATGCCATACTATTAAAACAAATAAAACAGAATTCAACAGACTATTTTTCCACCGTGTAGTCTATTTTATCTTTAAAATTTAATTGGTAGATGGAGAGCATCTTCTTTAGTACTTGGCAACCACAATCCAATGCAAAACTGATCATTATGATATGTGTACTAAAGTTGAAAGGTTTTTGTCACTATTTAGGAACATAAATTACACTAAGATAAATAATATTGTGGAAGATTCTTTCCACATTTATCTCATCCATCCACTCTCCACTTAAGACTTTTATATAAATAGTATCCCTTTAAAACAGTAAATATTTATTGAAGATAAAAATCAAGTCAAACACAGATTTTGCTTCTCGTGCTGAAAGGCCCAAATTTGACCAAGTACATTCAAAATAAAAGGGCTTTATGATGAATAAGGAGTAAAATAAACTTAACACACAGAGCTGAATCCTGTCAACATTTTTTGTAATATTAAATCATGAATACAGATTGATATAATTTCTGTTCAATAGCCAACCATTTTCTTCTATTTAGAAGCTTCAGAGTTCAAACATTATTCTGGCAAAGATAAAATGTCCTATTAAACTACTGGGTCTGAAAAATGTAGGTTTTTTTTGGCAATGTAGTATTTTACGTTTAAAATGGACATGGAAAATATTTCAGTGTTTATTATAAACAAATTTAAAAATCATATGAAATTGTGAGTTGCAAAGCTACAGTACTGTGCAAAAGTCTTAGGCACAAATATATAGCTAGGGCGCCTAAGACCATTGCACAGTACTGTAGTAATTTTATGTATTGCACTGTTCTGCTGATATAGAAATAAAGCAAATTTCATGACGTGAATGATGATAGACCTGATTCTGATATGGGTCTCTGTTGTGGACTGAGAGTGGGAAGGGGGCAGGGAGAGGGGAAGAGAGAGGGGAGGGAGCAGGAAGCACCAGAGAGTATAATGATCAATATACTGATTACTTAGAATCAAAATACCTTGCCTGATGCATAGGGCTGGGTATGCCTGCACCCACGCCACCCCCAGACCGACACTCCTTCTCTGCTGCCCATCCCACACCCTTCCCACTACACTCTACCCTTGCCATTCCCAACATCCTTCTGTTTTCGCCAGACTTACATATTTGCTCCCCGCTCCACAGAAACAAATACAGTATCATGCAAAAGTCTTAGGCACTCTGGCTATATATATGTGCCTATGACCTTTGCATAGCATGGTATGAAACGGCAGATTTAGCAGATTTCTATGCTTATTTTATTCTGAGAATAATAGTTCATACAATATCACTATCATACAATGGAAGTTTACTTCTGCAGGTTAAAAGCCACACTTCAGTTCCTGGTTATGACATTTATTGATACATGGTACTAGTTTTCTTATTCTTTTCATCTGTTACTCAAGGGTTTTGATATGTCAATGGTTTCAATGAAGTAAAATCTGGAGATGTGTATAGTGGGCTTCCATTTTGCCACTACTTCTTAAGTGCTACGAGTACCCAAGCCCAATTTTTTGCCCAACTGTCAGTTACAGATTAGAGTGTATTGTAAACTGGATTACGATTGCAAAGAGCAGCAGCTTCTCCCAAATTTGCACAGGAAGTTTGCAGAATCCACTCATACATAGTCAGAATTTCTCCGGCTCACCTCATCAACATACAAAACGAACAAGAAATCCTTCATCGTGAACCGATTTTGAATCAAAAACTTTTGTCTAATTATTGAAATGATACCCGTGGATAATCAAAACATGAATGTCATGTTAAATATTTCTTAGCAATTCTGTCAAACATCATTTATTGGATCATTTAAGATGAGCATTACAAGGAGTCAGAAATGGTATAACTTGCACCTTTGCATTAAACTTTCCCAATTCAGAAAGAAATCAAAGTACTTCACATTGAAAACTCTTATTTCCAATCAGTCTAATCACTGATTACACAGATCTTCAGATCCAAATCCAGTTATGTTACTCACTAACAATCTGTATTCAGTGAGCAAACTTGTCTTATCACCCCCGAGTTCAGTTTGTGATTTTATTTTGAATAGTTGAAACAACTAAAACTACCACATATTTCCCACCTGATGAGTTTATTTAAGGTTTAATGTAATTTTATTTTAGATCAAATCTGTAATTCTTAGGCCTTGGACTCAACACCTCCCTTTGCAACAGGATACCTGATTTCCTGACCAACAAATCACAATCAGGAAGAATAGGCAGCAATGCTTCCACCACGATTAATCTCAAACCTGGTGCTCCACAAGACTCCATCGATCAGCTCTTCGCTCCCAATATACTCATGACAACGAGGCCAGATCTTGCTCTAATTCCATCTACAATTTGGAAAATGACCACACTAAAGTGGACCATATCTCAAATAGCAATGAGTTGGAGTACAGGAAGGAGATAGAAAGCTTAGTGACATGGTGTCATGACAACAAACTTAGTATCAGCAAAACAAAAGAGCTGGTCATTGGGGTGGTGCAGATAAATGAAGAAGCAATATTCATAAACCATGCAGGAAAACTTGGAAAGTCATATTTAATTTCTCATTTTCTTTTACAACACAGAAAGCCATTCAGCCCATCATGTCTATGCTAGCCCTCAGTGAAATTCTTTTCCTCCAGTTATTTGACTACAAGCTCGTCTCTCTTCTATCACCTTATTTCTCCTTACAATTTAAAACCTACTGGGATTTGCTTGCTAAAACCTTTTCACATTGACAGTTTAATTGTGTGACCCTGTGGTACATTGTGTAAATTGTCCTCACCCCTGTTTCCGGATGTGCAGTCCATCCCAGCTCGGCAGTTGCCCATCTTGAATCCATAAGGGTCTCTGTGGATTAAAATAAAGACAAAAGTCACTTTGCGATGCTTAAAAAGAAAAGCAACACAAATGCAAACTAGTGTTCACAAGAGCTCACATATTCACACAGAATCAAAACGGTGAAATGCAGCAAAATGACATTATTGCCTTTGCACTCATTCTTTAGAAATGTAGTGGCTGTGTAGTTTCTGAGATATATTTGGGTATTATTTCCTTTATAATCCCACCATGTTTTTTGTTCACAGACTGTCTAAAAGGTGCACTCACTCCTTTGGAAACAAATGCTTTTGTGTTTCAGCCACAGAATTTTTTGATTTATGCCAAATCAGACCTGGAGGTCTCAGCACATAAATCAGCATTTTAAAAGGCAAAGGTTAAGGAAACCAGAGGCACAAATTGCTTGGGAGGGAGGACAGGGTCAAAAGCATCAAGGGGTTTAAAATGGATCAGGGTAATTCACATTAAACATGCCCTAGAGTGAAGAAGGACTGTTACAAATCAGTGAAACAGGGGACCGTTTCTGTAGCCATATGTGAATAAGGACAGCTGCTCACCAGCCTGACCATTATAAAGGGTTACCACCAGATCAAACTTACCTAGAGCTACACATTCCGCTGTATAACCTTCTCAAACATAACTTGCCGGTATGTGGAATACATGGATTGAATGATGACTAATGAACTTAATGTTAGGAGCAAAGAGCATGTCATAGGATACTGAACAATAGGAAAATCTTGAGTTGCCCTAAAATCACTACCCGTCTCTGGGTCACGTTGTGTGTTCCAGCATGGTTCCATCAAAGTTGACGGCTCCCAGCTCTCCAGGGTAAGGATTGTCTCAGTACAGGTAGCCAGCTGCACTCACAACATGGCTTTGGTGAAACTTTACCCCTAGACTCGGAAGCTGCCAGAACCCTGTTAGCATAAGAGGGGCCATTAAAATGGCTGTGAACATCCTCAATATTCATAAATATACATTTACGGCAACACTGAGAGTTTGTAAAAAGGGCAAGAATTTTTTTGCTGAATACAAAAATCTATATATTAAAATCTACATTAAATAAAAGGTAAGATCACAACTTGACTTTTGCCTGGGAGATGATTGCTCTGTTTATTTGGAAGGGGATTGCTATACTTGGGCATTGTTTAACTCAGCACAGGCTCTGAGAACTGGGGCAACTGTGGACTGCATTAGGATTCAGCTGACCAACCACAGTCAGCAGGAGCTACATAAATATAACTCCACAGAGATCACTGGATATCAGGACTATGCAGTATCAGCAATGGTATCCAGTGCAAGATTTATCCAATATTTCACACAGCCCATTGTTGTTGAATCTGCTGTTATTTACTCTGTAAATTTAACCAAATTTTACAAAGAAATTCCCCATTTCAAAATTTATTGATGGTTAAAAAATTGAAAATCATGATAACGTCAGCTTAGGACCATGGGGCCAGATGGGAACCATCAGAATGAACATATAGCATAGGTAGCAGGTGCATTGTAACTGGAAAAAAATACTTAAGTTATACCTTTGTAAAATGAGACCCGTGGTCAAGAAAGTCTTCCCTTGATTATAAGATATAAAATGATAAGAGCCGGTTTAGATGGTAGACAAGTGGCAAGAACACATAGTTTTCTTAGAAAATCCAAGGCTATCAAAGAATTAACATTCCTATAAATCAGTGAGACTCAACAAGAGCAGCACATTTAACATTAAAAAAATGAGTAAAGTTAGAAATGTCTCACAGAGACCAACCAGAACTTAGGAATTTTGACACAACATTCAAAAGTTCCTAAAAAAGAAATTAGCTTGTTCATTGGAAGAAATAAGCCTTGTGTTTTACATCCACAGGAAGTCTAGTAATTTATATCTAATTGCATTTTGGAAGGTCATTGACCGAAATGGACAAGTGTGGCAGCCAACCTGCCCACAGATCCAGCACACAAATAACTTGTTCAGCTGTACTTGATGTTGTTCATTAAGGGAAAAACATCGGCGGAATACCAAGACATTTTACTGCTACACTTACAAATTTCAACACTGAATATTTTGCATTCTCCCGTGCAGTTGAATGGGGCAACACTTTGAATCCTGAACTAAAGATGGAACCTCTAACTGTCAAGTACTGGTCTAAATGCTGTGCTCAAAACTCCAGTTGGTTTGAATCTTCAATTTTCTGACTCAGAGGTAGGAGCTTTAACAACTGAAAATGAAACACTGAAAGATGTGAAGATTGAGCAGGTGACTATACTACCACAGGTGACTCCTGGGAGAAAAAATACCAGAGTAATCAGTTTAAGTGTTGTTCTTTTTCTGTATTTACATATCGGTGACTCAGTGATGTCCAGCTCTAATATCCAAGCACAATGTTCCTATCTCCAACTATTAATCAATATCAAATTATGGTAAGTTACACACTATTAAGTATTTTCCAATTTCAACTTTTCTCCATACATACATTCATTGGCCACTTTATTAGGTATACTTGTACATCCGTTTGTTAATGCAAGTATCTATTCAGTCAATCAAGTGGCAGCAACTCAATGCGTAAAATCCTGCAGAAATGATCAAGGGGTTCAGTTCATTCTTGGTTGAATAATTGCTTGTTCAGAATTAATTGCATGATACGGGCTTTTATAGGGAGTACACCTGTCATGAAATTGTGCAGCATATATTGTTTGAATATAGTTTCTGTAAGGTGAAAAGGAAACAACAAATTACTAAATTGAGATTTTTGGGACAGCCACAGTTTAACATGATATCACTGCCATCGTAATGTATATGTGAGTATTGGACTTTCTGAAAAGCTTTAGACTCTCGGATATTGTTTGAGTTGGGGGGTGGGATTTTAGTGGATATACTTCATGTCTCTTTGCTCCATACTCCAACTAAGTAGGTGACGATATACACATTATGTTGGTCTGCCAACTGTCATTAAACTTTACAAGAAAAAGAACAGTTTCAATTGTTGATCAGACCAAACACCTGAATGGGGAAGAAATGTGATCTAAGTGACTTTGACAGTGGAAGGATTGTTGGTGCCAGACAGGGTGGTTTGAGTATCTCAGAAACTGTTGATCTCCTGGGATTTTCATGCGCAACAGACTCCAGAGTTTACAGAGAATGGTGCGAGAAACATACAGTGAGTAGCAGTTCTGTGGGCGAAAACACCTTGTTAATGAGAGGGCTGGCTGAACTGACAGGAAGGTGACAGTAACTCAAATCAACTCACATTACAACAGTGCGGTGCAGAAGAGCATCTTTGAATGCATGACGGGTCAGAACTTGAAGTGGATTGTCTACAGCAGCTGAAGTCCACAACAGGTTCCACTCCTCCGCCTAATAAAGTGGCCAGTGAGTGTATATTTGCCCAATGTATTTCCTTCATGTTAATGAGGACATTAGGTATAAATACTTCACAGATAAATTAATTCATACTGCAAAACGAACCATGAAAATAGATCATTTCAATGTACTGTATTCGCCACGTTAGGAGGTTAGGAATGCAGCACACTGCAACAGCCCTCGCCCTAAGAGAAAGCATGCATTCATTCTAGAATTAAATATTTCCTTCTCTAATTTTGCTTTGCTTTGACAAAAAATAACAGTTTCCTATGTGTGAAACAGATTAGGGTGACAATTGTGTCTGTATTTTTAAGTGGAATAACAAGGAACAGGAATGGCAGAGTTCAAATATTAACAAATGCCCTGTATAATTAATTATGGATGGTAACCCATGAAAAGCTCTTGCCAAATTTGTTTGTTGCCTAAACAAATCAATTAGTGGCATAATGAGATGTAAATTGACAGCAGCTCCTGGTCAGTGGGATCAAGTGATATGCTACTGTAAGCAAATTTGAGTAGATTGGACTGGCTGCCTTGTTTGCTCAGCATTGGCTCAAACAATACAGATAACACAAAGCATAGATGTTGAAAGATAAATGATTTTGCTTTGTTCTAGTGAATTTAAAGCAGAAACGGAATTTTCAGGGGAAAAAAATATTGTCTTTAAAGTGAGACTGTATTTGCATTTTTCAAAGCTGTAAACATCAGGCTGTTTCTGTGGGAGTGCATAATGTGTTGTTCAGTACAAAGCATGATGTTCCTAACAAAGGAAGCTCCTGCAGGCTTTTATTTTGATGTTCTGAAATTTTCTTTTGATTTCATTCCCCCTCATGGAAGTGAATGAGGATGAATCAAACCAATTAGCAGCAGTGCTCTTAAAGCATGCAGTGTTAAGCTGTGAGAGATCAAAAGGTCAGCTGTACAATATACTTCTGAATACTTTAAGGAATTATTGAAATAAAATGCAAACAGTTATCATTTCAGACATAACAGTATTAAATAATGTGCCTCTACTGGCCGCTCTCAAGGCAGTAACCAACACATTATTGCTACAATATGTTTCCTAATTTAAAATGTATTCCAATGCAGATCCATTCCACCACCTCAGTCTCTCTGCACATCACACCGTCCCGCAGATCACATGCAAGACATCAAACAGGTGATCAAATCTAATCCATGCAGAATGTTTTAGCCACCATCTTCTTGAGATGCTTATTATCGAATTAATCTCCAGAGTTTAAAGATGCAGGCCTGAAAAATTTGTTGAGTTTAAATCAATAGCCCTCTCTCTCAGGGGATGTGGTTCCTGCACAGTTCACAACTCAATACCATTTACTTCCTGAAAATTTTAACTGGAATGTTAGCTGAATTGAATTTAATATGAATAATTCCTATTTTATTCTGCCAAAGTCCAACCTGTCAACCACAAAGTCATCTAACTATACTGGAGGATCAGATCAGGTAACAATTATTTTAAAAATGAATAAGAATCACAGCTGCAAGAATTCCTTGAGGTCTTCTCTGCATACTAGCTACCAGTGATTCCACCAAAGACAGCATCAAACAAATCCCTGAACTGATGAAAGGATTGACTTCAGTTAATCATGTTTTTTGGATAATCTTTTGTCATTTACTTTGTTACAGCTAGCGTCTGCAGCTTTTGGAATAAATTTAACATAAAAAGTCAGTGACAACCATCTTAGTAACACTCCAATAAAATTAGAGGACACTGAAAATATTCTACTGTCGGTAATCTCCTGGGAGCAAGGCACCGAGTTAATATTTTGAATGGATGATATATCACTAGAACTGGAAATATACTTTATAATACTTTAAGCAACTAGAAATCAAACACAACAGCTAGGGTGCCTAAGGTTGGGGGGGGGGGTGTTGGGGGAAGAAGGCAGAGAGCAAAGGGAATGTTTGGGTGGGCTTGAATGGGAAAAATAGTGGTTGGTGCTGCTCTCTGAGGGAAGTTGGTAATTAAGAGAAGCTCATTAGCCTGTCGAGATGTAAAGACAGACAATTTAAGAACAGAGATAAGAAAATAATAGAGGGAAAAATAATGCTATAACGGTAATGTATTAAACAATGCTATTGCAAAATATCTTAAGCAAAAGAGACCATCAGGAACACATAGCAAGTTTGGCAGCAGCTGTCAAAAGACAAAATTAAGATTATGAACTGACCTTGCATCAGATTTGACCAGTTCAGGCACAAACTGAAAAATGAGTAAACAGCCAACATTTCAGTCCAAGACCCTTCATCAGGACTGGAAAGTAAGGGAGAAGATGCCAGAATAAACAGGTGGGAGAGGGGAAGGAGGATGTCTAGAAGGTGACAGGTGAAGCCAGGAGCATAGGAGAGGAAGGAATTTGGTAAGAGAGGAGAGTGGAGCATAGGAGAAAGAAAAAGAGGAAGGGGGAGGGGATAGGCCAGTGAGAAGAGGTAAGGGGCCAGAGCAAGGAATGGAAGAAGAGGTACATTTTTTTTTACCAGATATTTGTGCCATCAGGTTGGAGGCTACTCAGATGGAATATAAGGTGTTGCAAATTCACCCTAAGGGTGGCCTCATCATGGTAAAAGAGAAGGCCAAACACCGACATGTCAGAACGGGAATGAGAATTGGAATTAAAATGATCGCCCATTGGGAAGTTCCACCTTTGGCGGAAGGAGCGGAGGGGCTCAATAAAGCGGACCCCAATTTACGACAGGACTCACCAATGTAGAGGAAGCCACATTCGGAGCACTGGAAATAGAAGACGCCAGCAGATTCACTGGTGAAGTGTTGCCTCACCTGGAAGGATTGCTTGGGGCCCTGAATGGAGGTGAGGGAGGAGGCGAATGGGCAGGCGTAGCATTTTGGCTGCTTGCAGGGTAAGTGCCAGGAGGGAGATTAGTGGGGAGGGATGAATCTTGGGAGGAAGTGATCCCTTCAGAAAGTGGCGGGGGTTAAAGATATATTTGGTGGTAGAATTCTTTTGAGGATGGCAGAAGATGTTGAGGTTGATGTTTTGGATACGGAGGCTCATTGGGTGGTAGGTCAGCACAAGTGGAACTCTACCAGGAAGATGGGGCGAACACAGATATTTGTCAAATGGAGGATATGAGGGTGAGAGCAGCATCAATGGTGGATGAAGGGAACCTCTGTTCTTTGAAGGAGGAGGACATCTCCAATGTCCTGGGAAGGGAAGTTGCTTCCTTGGAACAGATGCAATAGAGGCAAAGGAACTGAGAAAGGGGAATAGCATTTTCCCAGGAGACAGGGCGGGAAAAGGTATAATCAAGGGAACTGGTAGGTTTATAAAAGATATCAGTTGACAGCCTGTCTCCAGAGATGGAGAGAGAGCGATCAAGAAAGGGGACGGAGGTGTCATAAATAGAGCAAGTGAATTTAAGAGCAGGGTGGAGGTTAGAGGCAAAGTTGATTAAATTGAAAAGCTCAGAATGGGTGCGTGAAGCAGCACCAATCAGAACAGATATGACTCAGCCGGATAAACTAGAAGAAGGTATTGGAATCTGTACAGGAAGCTAGGTGCACTCAAGAAAATGATGAATCTGTGACCTTGATTTGGAGATAATGAGGAAGAGAAAGAGCAGGAACCATAAATAATGTAATGTCTGTCATTTTGAACGCAAGTCCCCAATACTTCTGCAAGGTGTAGTAATACACTTCTAGTTTAGAGTATCACAAATGAATCTCACAATTTGGCTCCTCTACATTTACAAGCCAAATGCAGTAAGTCTCTACTTATTCTGCAAATGTGTTCCTGAGTTCTCAATTACCTGTCACTGGAGTTCTCCACCCCACAGCTACTCTGACCTCTCTTTTTTTTAGCCCCTTTCACCGTTCCAATGAAGGCCTTTAATTTCAAGGAATAAATCTCTTCTTCCTGCATGCTACAGTTTTCCAGACTTAACAGTGAATTCAACATTTTCAGATCAGTGGTCTTCCTATTACATACCAGAAGTGGCCATTTCTAATAATGGCCATCAACTTGTTATATTAACTGTATTTTTCTAACTTCACATTTATTGTCTACCTTTCTATCACTGTGGTGTTTGGTACTCACCCTTCCAGCATTTTATTTCTTCTCTGCTCTCAGTCATCAAATGTTTACATGTCTTGTAGATAGATAAACCAACCATCATCAGCCACATCATTCAATCAACTTGCTCTCTAACCCTCCCTGTCTCTTTAACTTAAAACAGTTCTGGTTTCTAACTTTTCCTGCATTGATAAAAAGACACGAGTGGAAATTATGGCCGTGGCTTCACTGATAGATGTTGTCTGACCTGTTGAGCATTTCCAGAATGTTCTAATTTCTAGCATCTGCAGATCTTTGCTTTGAAAATTGTTTCCATTTTTGAAAGTTTATGTTGGTTGTATGGACTGCATGCTCTCTCCCAGGGTGGGGGGGGTGGTGAAATGTAGGCAGTGGTTAAGGGAGCTATAACGCTGAAAATGTGTGACATTAGGTTGTATTCTACTCTAGATTCTCTGTCATGTCACAAGACAGCTCATCAGATACACTTCATGCTTTTGTGAAGTGTTTTGGCTACACCTTTGACTGTCTCACTTCCTCTTGCTTCTGAAATCTAGATCAAATATTTCCATTGCTTTTTTTATCTATATCTTTTCTTTGGTAGGCATTTGATTTAATTCATTCAGGATTTTTGTAAACAGTTTTCTTTTTCTCTCTAAACCTTCTATGCGATATTTTCCCTCTGAAATCAGCTCTGCATAATTTTCACCTTTATCTTTACCTTTATCACGCTATGCTACATACTTTGCACAGCACACCGAAACACATCTGTTGCAAAGTGCATGGCAGCCTATTCAGGACGCAAACCAGAGAGTATTTATTTTAAAACGGTAAGATTATAGTCAAAACTACTTTATTGACTGCCTTAGGTCAAACGATGCAGACATTTCAACTAAACTAGGCATTTACTGATGTACCAAAATCAGTGAAAGCGATTTAAAACTACGTGTCCTGCAAGAGATTGTCCTGTGGTTTTGATCTTATTCCCTACAGATTTATGGAAAGCCCAAGTGTGCCATTTTGTGCAAATGGTTTGTGACAAGGTTCAGTTCCTGTACTGGAAGTCATTTATCTTCATCAGAGGTGATGAAATGATCCCTGACTCTTGATTATACTTACCATGTGTCTCCGAAGGCATCAGAAGGTTGAAAATACAAGGAAAAATATAATGAGATTCGTGTAAGAGATACCTAACAGCTATGGATTTTAATTTAAGTAGGGTTTGACAAATATCCTCTGCAAAACAGACACTGATAGAATTAAAACAGATTTCTACTCGTATACCACAATAGGTTTGGTGAAATTTTACACCTTGACGGAAATGGTTATAATGTAAAGCTTCTTCAGCCATGCCCAGCTGCTTAAAATACAGATGAATAACATCAATTCTGTTGTTTGGCACTCACTTAATGTGTAAAGCTAGAATCATATTGAAGACATAGAACATATATTTTGTAAACATCAGCAACATCTCTAATGCATTAAAAAAGTAGATTAGATGGTTGCTTAAGAGAATTTTTAGATCCACAGTAAACTAGTGTAAGTTGTAACATACACTCATCAGGCAGCTTTTGCAAATTAATTCTTGTAAAATCGGTAAGAATAATTACTCTAAGTACTGATGCAAAAGTAGCATTCTGAGCAGGGTAATGAAACAACTGGGCTATCTAAGAAGACTGCAATGATAGTGACATGATTACAAACATGAAGCTTGGATTAAATCACAGAAGTTACAAGCAAATCCATAAAGAAACTGAATAGGCAAATTTCAGTAAGATGATTACCAAACAAGGTCAAAATAAGCAGCTTCTTAATAAGGACACTGTAGGTCTTAGGCTCTTATGATATACAGTACATTATCGTGACTAACTAGGCAACGGTATCAACTGCATCTGGTTGAGGAATAACTGACAAGGTCATTCAACATCTGTTCAAAGAACAATCAACATTTCGTTTCTTATTCATAATCTGTGACAGTATTAATCACAAAGGTTGAACATTTACTGACTGTCATATTGTGCATTACTAGCATTTTTCTTTGTTCCGATTTCCAGTCTTTGCTCTCTGCATTTATGGACCGCCTCACTTTTAATTTTACATCTCTTTTTTTGCAGGGCGAGGCAGGAAAGGGGTGGGGCGGAGGAAATGGAACCACATCAATCCAGGTGGTCCAAACAGATTGTAACTACACATCATGCACCATGTTTCAGCTTGAACTTGCATCTAAATTCTGTCCTTCTGATTTCAACCAACAATGGCAACAAACAGATTCAAACCCACACGGGTACATTCTCTCCTGCAGTATGTCTGATAGATAGTCATCTCCTGAGGGTGTATTTTGAGAACTGAGGCACATATTTATCTATCATCATGTTTCAAACTCTTAAATTCTGGAAAAAGCAGTTGCAATATTCAAAAATGCAAATCAGACACCTTTTAAACCTACTTCTAGTGTCATTTTAGCAGACGACTTACACAACATTCAGTTGGTTAAAGCTATCAGTGAAGCCTCTTTCTAAACTAACAAAAATACCACATATTTATTTTCTGACAATGCTAATACTAATGGCTGAGCATATCTGATGGCTCAAATGGCCTATGTCTTAATAGTCTTATGGTTTAACTCAGGTCCTGTTCTTGTCACAACCAGGTCTGAATTGTTCTTGAAAAACCTTAAGGATGGTAAAAGCCTTTGACAGCAGGGAACAGCATGGAGCTTGTTCCTCCAGCTCCTCCATTAACCAGTTAAAATTATCGGGCTCTACATTCCAGGTGACGATGTGTCCTGACACAAGTTGCAACTATTAAGGAGAAACTTCAACAGCTCCCTGTGGAAGTACCAGCAATCCCAGAAAATTGTGGCTTTACAATAATGAAAACATTAAGAGGAGGCATATCAATGAAACCATTAGCTTGAAAATACAAGAGCAAATTGAACCACGTCTCTCCTTCCGGCTGAACCAACACTACTCATTCCATCAGAGTCAGAAGAATGAGGACAGGGTCTTTGGACAACATTTGAAGAACACACCTCTGCTGCCATCTCTACTGTGCCCTATGACAGCCAGTAGAACTTAACCTTTAATAAGATGCTGAATTTCCTCACAGAGGTGCCCACAGTGTCAGTGTATTCACACAATTAAGTATTACTTTTATTTCCATTACATGTGAGAGATCAGGATCTCGGCCATAAACTGGCCCAAATCCCATGGTCAGACTCACTACAGCCATCTGCTGGACTAGTAGGTTCTATTATCACAGATATGCCCAACTTCTCCCACATTATTGACTCTGGTTATGGCTCTTTCCCCACCACCTGTGAGAAATTCACATCAATACAGCCAGCTCACAGCCACTTTATCACAATCTATTCAGAGTCACGCAGCAGTGCATCAATATTCAGGCCTACATTGTTTACAATCTTTCAAACATTGTTGCTGTACACCTCAATGTTCTACAGACAATTTTTTTCAGAGAGTACCTGGAAGGAGAGATGTGATTTAATCTTGGTTTTAGCTAAATATTTTAGCTATGGTTTGCATAATCAATAAAGAATGCTAGTACTTTGGTTGGAACTGCTGGGAGTTTTCCCTCATAGATGCTATTAACTGCAAGATTTTCACATAATCTGGTACAGTGGATTCTGGCTAACTGAACAACCCATTAAGCGGGGTAGCTGCTTACTTGGGACAACCCTTAAAGAACAAAAACTAATCAAGAAAATAGGCAGAATTCTCTTTGATTATTTGGACACTATGCCACTTAACAGCAACAGAAAACTGTTGCTGAACACTTTCTAACTAGTGTCAGTCACATGCACTTGTGTGACCATTAAGACACTATACCTTGCTTTGAGCGAACATCCTATAAGTAGCGTCAGTTGGGTATGATGATGTTACGTTATCCCTTTGGGCTGATGAATACCGATTCAAAAAGTAGTGATTTTTAGACCATTTTGTTTTTATTTTGAATTTTAAAAATTTCAGACCTTTGCTAAGATGCCACAAAAAAATATTGACACCTCCCATAAAAATCAATCTACTGGACCAAATTAGAAGCCATCAGCCTAACACCACTCTTTGTCAGCTGGCAGAGATAAATGGAGTGCTGAAATCGGAAGTTGCACGCAATGAAGGCAGTCCATTATCTGTACGAGGTGTCTGCACTGACTTTGTTCATTTACAGTCAATCAAAGTAACACTGGATGAATTCCTCCGTTGATAACTATTAGGAGCTAATACAGTTTTATAGTACCTTAGTACTGGCAGTGTTCTAATTTGTCCTGTGATTCTTTTAAATACATAATGCGTCACTCAGTTAAATGTTAATTTGTCCATTTTATATCTTTTTAACTATTTCCATGAAGACTTGGCTTATTGCTTCTTAATTGGGCCAAAACTTACAGGTCCCAATATGTCCCAATTAACTGGAATCTGCTGTATGTCCACAACTTGATGGCCTTTTCTGTCCCTGTGACTTATGTACTTTTGTGTTGACCTTTGCTTAGAATCAATCCTACCTATAACTGTAGCAGTTGCTGAGCATAAGTTGTAAAGAGGACCCTTTTCGCCGAAACTCTGCCAAATTAGAATTTACACAGCAAAAACACATCTACTTGTTTTGATGGCAACAGTGACAGATCATTAACATTGCTTTGAATTAATCGCAATTTCTTAAAGTTCAAAGTAAAATTAATGTCAATGTGTATGTATGTCACCATATACAACCATCAGTTTCATTTCCTTGCAGGCATACTCAATAAATTCAATAACCATGATAGAATCAATGAAAGACCGCACCAATAGGGCGGACAACCAGTGTGCAAAAGACTACAAACTTTGCAAATACAAAATCAAATAAATAATAATAATAAATAAGCAATGTATCAAGAACATGAGATGAAATGTCCTTGAAAGGGAGTCCATAGGTTGTGGGAAGAACTCAGTGATGGGGCAAGTGAAGTTATCCCTCTGGTTCAAGAGTCCAATGGTTGAGATGTAACAACTCAGCTGTTCCTGAACATGGTGGTGAGAGTCCTGAGGCTCCTGTACTTTCTTCCTGATGGCAGCAGCAAGAAGACAGCATGAGCTGGCTGAAGGAGATCCCTGATGAGGAATGCTGCTTTCCTGCAACAACACTCTAACGTGAAGAGAGCTTCACCTGTGCTGGACTGGGCCTCATCCACTACCTTTTTTAGGATTTTCTGTTCAAGGGCATTGGCGTTTCTATACCAGGCTGTGATGCAACCAGTCAAGATACTCTCCACCACACATCTGTGACAATGAGTGAGAGGTTGCTGTTATGGCACAGCTCAGCCAGATTTTCAATCTCCCCCCCCCCCACCCCCCATATGCTGATGCATTGCCACCTCGATTCAGCCTGTGATAGTGGTGTTGTCAGCAAACTCAAATAATAGCATTGGAGCTGTGCTTCAGCACAGTCAATAAATGTTTTAAATATCTTTCATTATGTCACATTGTTTAACTTTTTGTTTCTAGAGATTAATTTATTTTGTTTCACTGGTTTTTATTAGTTGTTGAATTATTCTGAACATCAGCGACATTGAAAATATTTGAGGTTTTTTACAGGTATGGCATCCTGCTAATCTATGGGCACAGTTCAGCCAGATGAGAAACTTATTCAGCTATTTCATGGGCAGGACATTTTCAGGCCTATGGAAGGTATCTTGCAGCAGGGCACTGCACGGAGCTATGTCACTGAAGACTGAGCTAGTACTTAGCAAAAAGCTGACAATAGGCTGCAAAGTATATGTTTACTACCAGCAATGACATGACGTTGATCAACATTTTCACATACAGGTGTCCCGCTTTACGAATGTTCACTTTACGCCACTTTGCTTTTACAAAAGACCTACATTGGTAACCTGCTTTCGCGTTACTAAAAGGATTTTCGCTTTTAAGACAATTTTCCCCATATCAATTAATGGCCTTTGCTTTACGCCATTTTGGCTTAAGAAAGGTTTCATAGGAACGCTCTACCTTGTAAAGGGGGGGCACCTGTAATCGATTTATAAAAGATTGCATTAAGAATACCTAATGTTCAGTTAGCTGTTGTAAAAATTGACTATAAGATGTGTTTTGTTGTTCTCTATTTATAATTATAGAAAAATGTATTGGAATGTTTAACTTGGACATAGTTGTATTATATCGTGAAAGTGGGACTTAATTAAAACATCTATATTGAGATATGCATTTAATTCAATCTGAACCTGAAACAAAATACCAACATCATTCATGCAGAATCTCAACAAAAAGTATCTACAGCTTTGCTTTAGTCTATCAACCAGAGAACCAACTCCATCAGTTTTAACTGGTATAGAATCATAAAGAAATAAAACAGAGAAGCAGGTCTATCAGCCCACCAAATCCACACAGAATATCATCCTCCAAGTACTGTAGCTTAGTGTGCTAATGGCTGTTCCATTTCTATTACAACTCATCCTTTCATAAACGCTCCCTTTGTTTCACATACCCCTTCACCGCCTTCCCTCCGACTGAAAACCTGCTTGCATCTCTTTTTCTCAGTTCATAAGAAGGGTTGCACACCCGAAACATTGGTAAGTTCTCCTTACAGAAACTACCTGAATGGCTGAGCTTTTCTGGCATATTTTGTTCTGTGCCAATAAAGAAGTTTTATTTTCAATTCATTTGTGCAGTAGTTCAGTTATTTTTGGTACCTATGCCATTACTAACACACTTCAAAATCTTGATTACAAGGAATTAACACATGTGGCAGCATCTTGTAATATCTAAAATCAGATGAGCAAGTGGCCATGATCTAACTTATTGTTTGTTTTTTGAGAATAGGCCCTTCTGGCCCAACAAGCTATGCCACTCAGCAATCCAATTTAATCCTAGCCCAGACATGGGACAATTTAAATAACCAATTAACCTTCCAACTGGTAGGTCTTTGGATTGTGGGAGAAAGCAGAGCACCCAGAAGAAACACACGTGCTCCACGGGAGAACATACAACCTCCCTACCAGCAGCAGCGTGAATTGAACCTGCGCTGTAATGCACTGTACTAACTACTGTGCTACCCTGGTTGGTAGTCGGTATTGCTCCCACATTCATTACAGCACAGACACATAGATCAGTGAAGGAAGATCAAGCACTTGATTTATTCTCATCAATCCTTATAAATCAAACTTTCTAAATTAGCTTGACAGAAACTGAACACAGCCCTGACTAATTCACATTTCAAACACCAGGTTCCAGGTCTTGTGTATACTAACTTACGTATCTGGAAAACTTAACAGTACTATAATTTTGCTGAGTTATTTTTAGTCATGATTATAAGTTCTGAAAATACATTGTGGTCTTTATTTCTAGAAGACTGCACACAGTACTTTCATTTTTACTGTTTGAAAGTATTAAGTTGGTTATGTTTACTCAGTTAAATGTCTATATTTTTTGTTAAAATAACTGCAAGTAGGAATCAACTTCAAATTCAGTCAAAGTGACATCTGTGCCCTGAGATTCAAACTTCAACGTGTTTCCATAGTGCTTTGAAATATTTCAAAAGTGCATCAAACTATTCAGTTCCAAAGCATCTGACTGTGGGCATGGCGAGTGTGTGTAGCAAGCAATATTCTGTGTGTGGCCTCTGCTACTCTAACGTTTTCCTTGTATCGTAACAGAAAACAATAAGGCATGAACTTCTATGAAGGCCAAAGAGAACTATGGGCCATGGAAAATAATTGTGCATTGACTTCTGAGAATGGACTCAGGCATGCAATGGGCTGGAACAAAAGGATCTGACGGGGTTAACAATGATGGCATCATCCACCCCCTAAAGAAAGTTGATAGTTAATTGCACAAGACAGATTTTTTTTTCACCCACTGCAGCCTCTTGCTTCAGTTGCTGCATGCAGAGTGCAGTCAGTTATACAAAACTATTCTTAGGGAATAATTATACCCGGGGAAAAAAACTGTGAAAATGGTAATTTTGCCAGCTAATGAGCTACAGGCTGCCCTGCTTGTCTCTCACCTACCAATCTGCAGTGAGCCCTGACTCAAAATGAAAGAAAATACCAGAGTTCAAGAGAACTTTAGCAACATCTCAGCAGGCAGTAATTCAGCTGAGATGAATGAAAATCACAGCACAGTCCAGCCATGCAGTGGGTCTTAGCATGTTAAGGGGAGCAAATGAGAGACCTCCACATCCCTGTTGGGTGTATCCAGCAGAGATACAAAACAGAGTACTTTATAAAACAGACTTTAATTCCATTAGAAAGATGCTCATTTCATTAAATATTGCTTGCAATAATCTGCACAGTAAGAGAAATGCAGGTAAGAAGACACCATGTTGGAACACGGTTTTGTAGCACCACTGCAGACGTGAATCCTAAACAAATTGGTTTTGTTTCTGCACACAAAAAGTTTAATTATCTGGCACTAATTTATGCAAACCAGTTTCACTTGGTTTAAAATGTTGAAGTCTTCAGTACCATAAATTTTAAATGCTACAATATATTTAGGGAGTGGGTGGTCCAATATGGTAGAACGCTAGACTTTTCACTGGAACACAGAACGGAATCCAGCTCCGAAATCAGTCACTCTCTGATCAGCATTAAGATCGAAAATGAAAGAAATCTGGACAACCTTAAAAACAAGCTCACAATTCATTCAACGTCTCGCTCAGAAAAACCGAGGTGGCTGGCACCAAAAGTAAGAAATTCAAACTGAAGCAGAAAGGAAGTGGATGTTTGAGAATTATGTTAACATAAATGGCTGTAACTAGCACACAAAAAAGTTTGCTGTCCATCTATTATGTCTACATGTAACATAGGAGCGCAGATGCTAAAATCTAAAAAAGGAATTCCAATCAGCTTTGCTTCATGAATCTAATAAATGTTGACATGAAAAGAATCATCAAACTTCCAATATTGTCTCAATTACTATTAACTTGAAAACACAATATAAATATTTGGCTGAAAATAGCCTGTTATTTCTCCCAAATGAGGTATTATTAGCCATCGCTATCTACAATTGGCCAATACCCTGAATAATATCTGTGCCCTTTCTTAATGAGCTCCACTTCCTGGGCCACATCCTGTCATAGTCATGCATCATGTAAGGCATTCATTCATAAACCTTAAAAACAGTGCAGTCAGTGCGCATATAGTCAACTGTTCTCCAAAAGTCATTGCATAAGTGCAACTAATTTAACATACAATAGGTAATTTACAAACCAAGGGTCTATTCATACCAAAGGATCAAATCTACTGAAGATTTGTTTCACCGATTGTTTTTTTTGCCTCGGCTTTTTCCCCACATAGACATGGCAGTATGTCACCAATGATATAAATGGACTTTTCCTACATGACACAGGCGTGAGTTTATCACCTAGAATTAAGAAAATGCCAATGTTTACCTTTCAATACTGTAACATTAGGCAAGCTGGAACATTGTTAAAATCCTAAAGTATCAACAATCATCTTCCGAGTCTTGCTGATATAAAATTATAACATACAACTGAGTATTTCTTATTCACATTAACAGCTATCAAGGTTTGTTTTGTGAATAAATAAAACAAGTGAATTTGCAGTAAACCAATATAACTAACATATAATTATCCTGTAATTCTGTAAAATGACTTCAGTATTTGAGTATGCACCCTAGAATGTTAAAAATTGTAAAGGGATGAGTTAATCTAATTTGGTTAGGTATGGGTGATGGTGTGCATGGTGTAACAAAGGGACTACTGTGCAAGTTTGGCATTGGCTTTCTGAAATGCACAATCACTAACCAGTTCCTGACCATGGAGGAGCCCGAGGCAAAAACAAAATTGTACTGTGAAACCTTTTCTCACGCTTTGTGCTGTTTTATTAATGCATACATCTTACCTTTTACTTTGCATGACTTCCTTTTATGGGCGGGACTTCAAAGCCCGTGGTATATAAAAACAATAGAAGAATCTTTTGTTTTGAATGGTACCAGTTACATTTTCAATGACTTCTGATTGTATGTTTGATTTCTTTGCAACATTTGTGGAGAGCATCTGCACTTTTTAGCCCAGGGACCAGAGGCCAGCTGTGTTTGCTATTACCTCAACAATTTACAAGAGTTTAGTAATTTTCTTTTATTTTCTTTATTCTGGACTCTTATCTTCAGTTTTCCATAAAAATATAGTCCTGTGGTTTAACAGGAGTCCACTACCACTAATATAGTTGCTTTTACCTCATGGGTTGTTCTCTGTTCTCAGCGAAGTGCACTCAACAGATTAATGGTTAACTTCTCAGTAAATAGGAGATAGGATCAGTTCCTGAAAGACCACATTCTATTCAGTAAGCAAGTCAATTTAGTCAGCTCACTATCACTAATAATCACGAAATTGCAGCATTCGATGCACAATCCTCACTAAAAAAGTGAAGATGTACAGCAATGTGGGTATGGTAATTTGAAAAATAAATAGAAGAGATGCTGTGGGAGTTTCACCATTGGATTTACCTATGGGCCATATGATGATATCATAACAGTTCCCATTGCACAATATTGTTGCACGTGTCCAAATTCTTTACAATGCACTCAAAATACTAGTTTATCACAACCTCATAAACATTTTACCTTATGGGATGTACTACATCAGATATATATTAACCTTATATAATGCACCACATTCTACATGGGCCACATGCAATACACCAAACCAAGTGTAAAAGATGATGAGAGGCATTGATCGTGTGGATAGTCAGAGGCTTTCTCCCAGGGCTGAAATGGCTAGCACAAGAGGGCACAGTTTTAAGGTGGTTGGAAGTAGGTACAGAGGAGATGTCAGGGGTAAGTTTTTTTTTACACAGAGAGTGGTGACTGCATGAAATGGCTGCCGACGGTGGTGGAGGCAGATACAATAGGGTCTTTTAAGAGACTCCTGGATAGGTACATGAAGCTAAGAAAAAGGGCTGTGTGCAACCCTAGGTAATTTCTACAGTAAGCACATCAGCGCAGCATTGTGGGCTGAGGGGTCTGTATTGTGCTATAATTGTTCTATGTTTCTATGTACACATGTATACAAGGCTTTACAAAAAAAATTACCTTTCTGAATACACACTAAATGTACAGAGTAAAGAAGGTACTTCATGTTACACACTCTAATGAATAAAGTTAATAAAGAATTAGAATTTTTATGTAAGCCTAATTGAAGGTTTAGAGTCAATAATATGACATCTATTAATGTTAAATTGGATTTGTAATATATTAGTTTAGTTTTTTTTATTCCAAAAGGAAATAACTTTAAGTAGTAATCAACAGATCCAATGAGTGTTGCACGGTCTTGCCAAATAAAATGGTAATAGACATGTAATTTAGCCAGTAGCTGCCTTATTAGTAACAATCATCAGTAAAGTTGTAAGTTCTGCAAACATTTCCATAAAAACTAATTTTACACCCTGTTTACAAAGTAGTTTAAATGGTCATTGTGTATTCCACTGACAGACTGTATCAGCAAATATAATTTTTTCCCTCAGAGAATATGAACAAAAACAGTACTGAATCCTATTCTAATTTCAACCAAAAACACAGTTTTAACTAAATTAACTTAAGTATTATGAAATAATAATAACTGGATATGTATATGAGATTCATATAATTAGGTATACAGTGGATTCTGGTTAATTGGGCCATCAGTTAATTGGGGCTGTCGCTTATTTGGGACACCATGCCGCTCAACTGGGGCAGACTATTGCTGAATAGTTCCTAGCTAGCAGTCGCGGGCACTTGTGTGGCTATTAGACACTACACCATCCTCAGAGTGATCTGTTTTAAAATAACATCAGTTGTGTGTACTTCTGTTCAAAAAGCCCTGGTTTTTGTCACTGACAGTTAGCAAGAAATAAGCGGTAAGACAATTTGGAACTGTTTCGCTTACTGCAGTTTCAAGCATTCAAGCATTCTGGAGATACCAGAAACAGCCTGGAGTGAAAATAAAGCGATTTCACTACTTCATCAAGTTAGGAACAATGAAGAATTTGAAGGTATTGGCAATCATGAAAATGAAAATCTGTAGGATACAATCGTTGAAAGCATTGTGAGAAAGCAATCCAGGATCTGCACAAGGTGTCCACACTGATTTTGTTCACTTACAGTTTAATTAAAATAACACAGCAGTGTACACTGAATGAATTCCTCCACCGATAACTATTAGGAAGCAATACACAGTTTTATAGGACTGTAGTAGTATTGGTAGTGTTCTAATTTGTTGTGTATTTCAATTAAATACATAACATGTGATTCAGATAAATGGCAGTCTTTTTTAAACATTTTTAACTGGTTCCATGAACTATGGCTAACTGGGGCAGCCACTTAATTGGTCCAAAACATACTAGTCCCAATGTGTACCAATTAACCGGGATCCACCGTATTTTCTAGTTAACAATTTCTTCTTTATTTAAAAAAAAATATCAGGTTTTGATAAATTGAAACTGCAATACCAGTCACATACCTAGTCAACACTGAGATGTGAAAGTTATGTATATTCTTAATACTTCTCAATGCAGGCACCGTGGAAAACATAATGGACAGGTTCACAAAACAAGATTGATGTGATGCTTATTCCCTCAAAGATTTATAAATCATGACCATAAGATGCATAAATAACCCTCTCCCACATAGCTCCTGTACTTCACTTTTTTGATAAACATGCTATTTTTGAAAAAGCTTCAATTCACATCATGAAAGCCCCTTCTCTTTTGCTTGGATTGAAATGAGGTTGCTCAATCAGCCTTGAAGTAGTAGTTTTCTTGTCATTAGGAAACTCTGAGTATTTACTTTTGCAGTAGAGTAGTTTCTCAGCATGCAACATTAGCTAACCAGGCCTGCGCTTGATTGTTACTCTCTAGCGGCTGCAGGGAGATGAAGGTGAGATGTCGAGTCAAGCAACAAAATGTTAAATTTCATTCTAAATTTCTCATTGTGGTGAGGACTTCTAAGGCAGCCAGAGGTAATTCCATTGGTTAAGCTCTTAATAAATAAAAGCATTTAATATTTCCTCAAAATTCAAGAATATTCCTTAGCTTGTTAGGATTTTTTTCTGAAAAAAAATTAAATACAAAAATTAAAATGGGCTTTTGAGGCAGATGTAATTTTGGTTTCAGTTCCTTTTGAAAATTGTGGCTGTACTGCCATTTTGTCAGCTACTATCAAACGGCACTTTAAAGTGAACTACATACACCCATAACTTTATTTTAAATAATTGTAGCTTGCAACCACAGCTGAAGTTCTGAAATAGGGATTGTAATTTACTTAATAACTGTGGTCTCTAGGACTATAGTTGCTGCCACGTTCGAAATACCAAATGAAACTTTCTAGTAGAAACATTGCAAGTAGTCCCTGGATACCACCTATGTATTAAAATCAAACTTATGATTGAAATATTTTCTTTTAATTTATATTCAACATCACATTCATGATGCAAGTAGCATGCTTAATAATTCATTGTATTATTAACTTCTATTACAGAATTAGTGATACGTATGACCTGGTTAACCCCTTTAAATCTCAGAGTACGTTTACTACAGGTCATCCGCCTTCCCAGCAACATTTTGGGATAATATATTCTACAGAATGCACAAAGCACACCAACATATGCACACAAGGAAAATGACAATAGAGTGTCAAGAAACTGAGGGTAAAAGGAATGGCGTTACAGTGTGGGAGTTAAGCCCAAAGTCCTAGCACGACTCACTACCAATGCCATGCCACCATCCCAAAGAATTACAATAAACTGAAATGAAAAGGAAAGAAAAGTGCTGGAAATATGCAGTAGTTCAGGCAGTATCCTATGAAATGAGTAACAAAGTTAACATTTCTGATTCACAGTCCTTCACTGGAATTGGAGAAGTAGAAAGCAAGCTGTTCCACAGTCACCTGTGCTCAGCAAATCAATACACATCGTAATTAGAATTGAACTTCAATCTTAATCTTTAGACCAAATACTAAGCCATTTTTGTCAATAATTTTTTACACACAAATACACGTACAAAAGAAGGCCATGAAAGAATGAAGTATTTCACAACAAAAACTCTTCTCAACATCAACTGAGTCAAACAGTCAAAACTAAAACATTTAGTGATGTTACTATATGATTTGTTTTCGAATGTGATCATTTGTCCTAATTGAGAATTATTAGCAGTTGCAGATTCACAAGTGTTCATTCAATAAATTAAAGTATTCATTGCGGTAATGTTTGAGGTCAGAAAATGGTGACTGTTAGCAGGATTTTAGCAGGTTCCGCTGTACATAATGCCAATCACAGGGCTCAACAAACTGCCAGGATATTATGAAATAGGAGCAGTCGCATGACAAAAAAAGGTTATCTAACAAATAAAACCTTTATTCCCATCTAGAGTTTAGAATGCAAAGTACACAATTAAACTGTAATAAAATAGATTCCATGCTGGGCTGCTGACCACAACAAATTGAAGCTATTTATGCTTGATCCAAACGTACTTTCGGTATATTTGCAAATTTGCTTCTTAGGTTCACTTTCATGATCCATACAAAACTGTTTTGCATCATTAAAAGCAAACTTGTAAACTAAATAATCTTCACTGATACTACTGTTTACAATAATTAGACACCACTCTTATTTTCCTTCCTGTTATGTTCCCTATTATCCTCTCAGTTTGATTCTTTATGCAGTATCATAAAACTGTAACCATCAGCCGTGTATTTGTACTTCCATTGTACTTCTATCAGATGCTATTATCTAAATTCAAACTCTACTGTATCTGTCCCTTTTCCCTTTCAATATATCTCTTCCTAATTGCACAGTGTTTTAAATCAAGCGATCACAATGTTCTGCTCATTTGCACTGTGTAAACTTCAAACTCCTGCTGCTTAAAAATGTTTATCAGAAAGCAAGACAGACGGTAAGACATCTGGCCAGCTGCACACACCATCGATCACTAATTACTGCCCCGCAAAGGAAGGAATCAAAAGCCCCATTAGTTCTGTGGAGTGCCTCCCCTTCCCTACTGAAGCACACTCATGCTCATTGTTGTCTAGAAGGGCCCTTGACAGAGGGAGTCATTGACTTTTTTCACAGGCTTGTCTGCAGAGCGACTGTGTGAAGTGCCATCCAGGCATTGGTTATGCATGTTTAAACATGATCCATTTGCCTACTCAGAAAAATTATTTCACATCTAGGCTAGGACAATCTATTTTCTCACAATCTTTCTTGCCACTTCCAACATATTCCAAGGTCTGTTCTGATGTTTACCATTTTATGACCTACAACATTCTCGTATTCTCTGTGCACCAGTATAGCCTATTTCTCTGCATATTAAACATCAATTTAAACAAACTATTTGGAAAAAAAAGTAAATTGTTCAGGAAATTTTACCTAATGGAGTTCACTTCATATAAATGTATTGACTTACAGAGGAAGCAACTAAAATTATGTTTAATGTCAACACAATATATAATGGATTCTGGCTAATTGCGCTGTCAGTTAATTGGGGCAGCCGCTTAGTTGATACAACTCTTAAAGAAAAAAAACTAATTGAGTAAATAGCTGGGATACCCTTTGTTTATTTGGGAAACTATGCTGCTTAATTGGGACTGGAGTCTGTAACTAGTGTCAGACACATGCACTTGTGACACTACACCACACTTAGTGAACAGTTTTTAAATGGCATCAGTTGTGTGTGCTTGTGTTCAAAAAGCAGTGATTTTTTTTTCACTGCCAGTTGACGAAAAATAAGCAGTAAGACAATTCAGAACTGTTTTGCTCACTGCAGTTTCAGGCTTGGAACTTCCAGAAATGGCCAGGCGTGAAAATGAAACAAGTTAGGGATGTCAACAATCATCTTGAACACTACAATGAAAATGAAGATTTGGAGGATGCAATTGTCAACAGCATGGCAAGCAGGCAGTCCATCATCTCTACACAAAGTGTCTGCACTGATTTTGTTCATTTAGTCAATCAAAATAACATGTACACTGAGTGAATTTGTCCATCAGTAACTATTAGAAACTAATTCAGAGTTCTATAGTA
The DNA here is from genome assembly GCF_030144855.1 of Hypanus sabinus. Lineage (NCBI taxonomy): Eukaryota > Metazoa > Chordata > Chondrichthyes > Myliobatiformes > Dasyatidae > Hypanus > Hypanus sabinus. The sequence continues at coordinate 50,597,595 of NC_082707.1, forward strand.
TCGTAGTACTATTGATACTGTTCTAATTTGTTATGTATTTTATTTAAATACATAACTTGCTTCTCAGTTAAATAATAGTTTGCTTTTTTATACCTTTTTATCTATTTCCATTAAACCTGAGCTGATTGGGGCAGCCACTTAATTGGGCTAAAATGGCCTGGTCCTGGTATGTCCCAATCCACTGTACTTGAAAATTATGCAGGGATCAGGATGTAATACAAGTCAACGTAGTACCTGATGGTTTAAAAGAGAATTTCTTTCATTATCATGGAACTTCCCTTCTAATCAATATGGAAATTGATTGCCTGGAAGTCCGTCCTTGGTCGATAACACTATATAACTGCATCAGAGCATTATCCTCGGCTTCTGAAATTCATTCTACTGATGCTAACAATATCTGGTCTATTATTCATACAGTGCAAACATTTCTTTAATAGTCACTGAAGTTCAGTTTCAATCAGCTAGTATCTGACTAGTTGGTGTAAAGACATCAACAGGCATATTATTGAATAAAGGAATAGCCAACCGATGTCAGTATTCATCCAGAATTTTAATGCCATTCTTTGTACATTGATACATTTTAAAGTCAAAGTCAATATTGCCATCACTTCATTTTAAAAAATCATCTAAATTATCTTGGTCTCAGTTAACGTCTGTATAGCACGCAACTGCCCAACCTACAGCTCCCCACCTCACTTGATGTATGATACTCACTCTTCAATCCCATACACTTAGATTTAATATGCACTTTTGCATCCAGTTGATTATTCAGACACATTGTTGATTTAATCAAGAATATATGGATTTGTATTCCCTTCAGTACCAAGGTGACCTGAAAGAGGTATATGGGACCTAGGTGGGGTACAGAATCAAGATCTTTTCCCTTTGGCAGGGGTATCAAGAGCAGGACAAGGAAGGAGTTTTAAAAGGAATAAATAAGAGGGTAGTGCCTTACAACAGGAGTGACTAATATCTGCCAGATGAGGTGGTGAAATCATCCAGGTGTGAATATAAACAGGCAAAGCATATTAAGATGTAGACTTGTGGGCAAAAAAAGATTGGTGTGCATGTGATGGGCTTTACAATTTTACGTTCTGTAATGCAAAACTTGCAAATCTTATACAAAATCTGCCATAAGTTACCTTATATATAAAAGGAACCAAAATTTCACAAACTGGTTAAAAACCACTGACACTAAAAATGAGAAAACAATGAAGGAAATTTGAGCCAATGGTCATCCAGAGTTTAAAGCAAATGTTGGAGAAAACAAGCACTGTAGTGCTACATGCCCTGCCAGACCTTGTCATATATTTCAAAAGTAATTCAACTTATCTATCCCTTTCCCAATCAGGCTTTTTAGTATTGAGCCATGGCTATTTCTGATTTTCCATCAGCAAGTTCATGACCTCTCCTTGCCCTCTTGATGACAGTTCATGCCTCAGGATTTAAAAACAGAAAGCACTTGGCACATTAATTCTGCAATTCGTCATTCTCCTCCAAAGGACAGTGTCTGTGCAAGGCTTCCTCTGTGTATATTTCAGAAATGGTTCTCAACACAGCAGCTTCAAATTAACAAATCATCAAATGAAACCTGGCATCCAGGGCAGAATAAAATCAGAGAGCCTAGAATGCACATGAAATGAAATTCATGAAATGACAGCTCCGCAGTTGACACAGTTCTGCCACAGTATTCACCAAAGAATGGGTCCAATTGATGTTCCTGAACTCGGCAGTCCCATCAAGCAACTTAATATTGCTTAATTTCCTTCAGGTTTTTTTTTGCGTGGTAAATCTCTACAGTGGCCCTATTTTTCATTATCTGTCCACACACAGCACCAGCACAATCTAACAACCTGAAAGACTTGTTCCACTTCACTTGTGTAGCAATTTACAATGCCGACTTATCACACAGCTTGCACGCAGGGAAGGATGTATCGTCAAGACACTTTGAACAGATCCAGATATTTTCATTCACATAAAATGTATCAAGTTTCAACCAAAGAACCATTTACTTCGGTATTATCCCAAGGTCTGGATTAAGGATGAGTTGTTTACAAATAACTGGAGACCCGCTTCACACTGTATCTCAAGAACTGCCGAGCTAACCACAGTTCCTTGGTTACAAAGAAGAAGACAGTGAAAGACCGGGCCTTGTTCTTTTTTTATTAATAAATGTGCTGCCATAGCATCTGAGGAATTTGTTTCCTCGCCCACTTAAAGGTGCATAATCTCTGCTGCAAACACCGCAACCATCAAACAGGCAAAGCCTGATGAACGGAATGCAAGGCGCCCCTTGCATTCTTGGTCGCCGTTTCCCTCACTGGGAGGGGGACAGGGTACGCGACAGAGTGAATCTTACTCTGGACACAAGGACGGGACGAAGCACGCTGCAGCCTGAGTTTGACCCGGGTCACAGCGCCGAGCGCTCGGACTGGGCAGGTTTACAGAGCGGGTCTCGCCGCCCCGCAGCGACCGCACTGTTGCGAGTAGCCCCGGTAAAACAGGACACGTTTATTTTCACTACCTCATCTTCATCCAAACGAACAACGTTGCGCCTTCTGGACAGTCGTTTTAGTGCTACGTGAAAGGTACTATTTTAGTAAAGTTACTGTTGCTAGTCTGGCCACCATTTACGAATAATTCACTGCCTCCTCACCTTTGCTACTGGGGGGGGGGGGGGGGGCAGATTCTCAAAAGCCAGCAATCAGTGAGTGGGTGGAATTTTAGCAAGCACCCTATTTACACTGTTGAAGTGCTGAACTGTATCACTGCAGGGAATGCAGATGTGAGAACTAACCTTATAACTTAACTAATTTCATTGGAATGTCTCATACAGAAGTTATGGTTCTAAAATTAATATGAAAAGCCAATTATCATATAATCTTTAGGATTCCAATTTTAGAATTCTTCACAGCAACAGAGCGCCTTTCAGCAAGCCAATACGTTACAAACCCCTAAAAAAGAGCAATGGCAATTTTAAGATTTTACAACCCGATTCAATATAACATAAAAAATCACTATACGAGTTCGCACAATTAATATTTTATCAGCACACATTTCATTATAATTCATTGTTATCGTTGAGTAATAATATTTCACAAGCTTACCATTTTAAGAAATGTTTTAGATTGCATGTTCTGTGCAAGTTCTCAAGGAAGTCAACGTTTTAGGGGCAGACTTTCTCCAAGTTAGGTCGCAATGTAAAAATTGGCAATCCAAAATGGTTGGCCCAATTTTGTAAGAACTAAAGTGTAAATTATATGTTGGGGGTTTAAAACTCAGACTATACATACTTTGTGTGAACCTCCTGGCAATTCTACACTAGGGATATCTAATTACACGATTCCGCCCAGGAAAGTCAGGCTTTTATTTATGAAGTTTTGGAGAAGATCAAACAATAAAAATCAACGCTCCATCAGTTTACCAGACCAATACATAACAGAAATGACGCTTAGTCTGACACACGATGTATAATGGGAATATTTAGCGAGAGCTATGATTGAAAGTAAATCAATTTTCTTTTAAAGTAGGACAACGTCGCTTTGTTAACGCCGCTGCCGAGTCCACTCGCACCCCTCCCCAGCATCCTCGGTAATCGGGCTCTCGTATTCGAAACAGGCTCCGAGGGCAACAGAGACGAATTTAGCGTAAACTGTGGTTTTTGCTCGTGGGGAGAATTTTAATTGCGCCCTGTTAACCAAAGGATCAGTGTGCTTTGAATGTTGTTGCATTGTAATCAAATATGAACTACAGGACTGTTTCTAAGAGCGAGAATTTATAGGAATATGTTCGCCATTCGTTAACGTAAATGAAAATATGACATCGGATCTCCGGTTCTCTATTCGACAACCACATATTATTAAAGCGCTTCAATGCATTGAGTGCAAAGGTAATTCCAATCTGTGCTGTGGCGCACATGAATGATACTGCAAAGAAACTAGAATCGGGACTGCTGCTACCCCAAAACTACAAATCCCTCTGCTGAATAAATTTCTTTGTTAAATTCCATAGACTGACACTATTTCAACTTTTACACGCTGCCGAGTAGATAACTTGAGGCCAGGGAAGGAAACCTGGGCGTCTCGTTGAGTCTGATTTAGGGGGCTACGAATAGTTCAAAGCATATTTTGACCATTTGGTCTGCGCGCACGGACAAATGCAGAATCGACTAATCGGACAGCACAAGTTGCAATGCCTTTGCTTGTCCGCAATGTCCCGTGAAATTTCTTTCCATATCGTTAGTGTTGGGAAAACCGCGGCTCCAACATGTTTGGCAGTCATCTGTATCCAGTGGATACGATTCCAGCCTAGTTTCGTCTTCCACAACCAGGCCGAAGACGACGAAATTTAATTTCCAACGATACTGAACTATGATTGACAATCATGGGTGGTCGGGAGCAAAATTGGTTAACCTACTCTCTCCGCCGTTGGGCGCACTGATATAAACAACTTGGATTTTTAAACATTCTCCTCTAAATCTTCATGGGACAGGGAAGATTGAAGTTTTACAACAAGCCCACAGATAAAAAGGTCAGCAAAGTTTCTTTCCTATCTTCCGTCGCTAGAAGTTGCTAAATTGCTTGGTTTACCGTGGATTCTAACCGGGGCGATATAAAAAGAAATCGCGCACTTCCGAACTACAAGGTTCCAAAAACCAGGGCTTCTCCTTTCAGTCGCTACCTTATCTTGCTTGAAATTGCACCGAATGAACAATGGTGCGGTGTAGGGTACAGCTAGGCGGATCATATAAATGTGGCGGTCTCTATTGCTACAATCAGGCTAGTGGCCTCGACAGGAAAGACAAACTCCGGGGGGGGGGGGGGGGGGGCTTTTATCTGCCAGGTATATGGGCAGGTTTGGCTGACCTGATCCGATCGCAACTTCTCAGATCCGCGCGCGCACACACACAAAGCTATGTTAGGACAAAGTCAAACCTCAATCCTCAAAATGCACATTCCCAGAACGTACACCGATCGCAGCACCCTAGCCTACAACAAAACTGCGCTGCGCACTTGGAATTTCACCCTGATTTGATTCATCCGAGAGTAAAATGCACAGTGCACGGCAATATAAACATTAACTATATGCACCATTCCTTGCATAACTGGTGAAAAAAAAGATACGGGAACACAGCAAATGCGAAGTAATGAACTCGAAGTTTATGGAGCAACTGTTTCCATATGAACTACACGTCCATAACAGGATGCCTTGCTTTGCGTTGATAGGATTACTCGTAAAGCTTAAGGAAAAATATCAGGATCGCTCTGTTTTCCTATTAGATGGGCTCGGAGACTTGCATGTAGCTGCCGCGATCTTGATGCCTTCTCCATCCCCTGCATAAATCCGAATGAAATAGCTGCGTTTCATCAAATGTTAGCTTAACAGGATCGCTGAAAGAGACAGGCTGTCCTACCTTCAACAGCCATCGTTAGCGGGAAGAAGAAGTACAAAAGCACCGAGATATCCATAATGTTAACGTTGGTTACTTTCCCTCTCCTGGACTCGTCTTATTCCAGTGCTGAGCTCACACTGCTCTCCCGATCGCTCTGGCACTCCGTCAGGAGTGAATGAGTGCGGCTGCTGGGAACGTCATTGGCTGTCAGTCAGAAATCCCTCCGCCCACAAATTTAGGGATTCGGAGCAGAGCGGGAGAGGCCGATCCCAGGCCCGGAGAGCGTGCTCTGAGCGCCCCCTGCTGGCCGCCGCCACCACCGGCAGCACCCGAGCTGGTCACGGACAGGAGTTCTTTAACCAAAAAAAAACCTGCAGGGCTTCACCCGGTTTTATTGATTTACTATTCATAATCTCTGAAGGTCATACAGATATTGCTGATTTCTTGATTGCAGCACAGTGCATAAAATGTATTGACAAATAGGTCATTACACGGGGATAGTGGTAATTTGTTTATCGATCTCGTCCGTCATGTTGGCATCTCAGCATGTATGGAATCTCCAAAACCCATTAGCTGCTTCGCCAGTTTGTCACATCGCTTCTCTAAAGCGTTAGACCATTTATTCAAATAATATATATATACAGGTCTCGAGACATCAAAATAAGGCCACGTGAATTTCTGATATTCATATATATATATAAAATATGATTGCATATATTGTTGACAACAGACCTGAAAGCCAAAGCTTGTGATTACTGTAAAATACAAAAGTGCCCCTTAAACAAAGAACGCACATCTGTTCAGGTGCAAAACAGACTTTCGGGTCTTTGACGCTTAGTTTAATTATAAGTCTTTAATAATGGAGTCACCGCAGAAGAAAACTGAGCATGAGTTGAAAAAAATACCTTTTTTAAGCTGTTCAGTACTTTAGCCTGGCTGGAATATTTTGCGTCAGTTACTGTCTTCACAACTAAGTTACAGTATTAAGAATATTATTTTCTCGGTGGAGAACCACTTTGGCAGCTAAACTTCTCCCTTTGCCGGGGAGGAAGTTTATTTTAGTAGAATTTAATGTCCATTAATCGAAGCAATGGTTGCCTGTGATATTCCCAGGAATTATGTAATACAATTGCAATTCATTTAAAAAGGGCAGCAGGAAACGCACACATCTCATTGCTCAGATAACAATGATCCTTTCGGATTTCTGAAGCTACTTGGTTTTGAAACATTCGGGGACCAGCTCCGGACTGCTGTTTACTTCTGCATAGGGGTTCTGCGAAACATGTTGATTCACGACCGAGTTCGGTTCCATTGGACCCTTTACCGAGTTCCAGTTATCCGATTCTGCCATTGCTCCTTGCGTGTTGAGCGTTTGTGTGTTCGCGCGCGTTTGCTGGACCAAGGCAAACCAGCTCCACAGAAATCTTAATCACGATTTGGTAAGTCTCAGTATTTTCCGATGTGCCAAGTACCTTGTAAATTGCCAACAAGCCCTTTGCAAATGGACGAAATGCTATCACTGAAGGCTAATTACATTACTCGACCTTACTGAATGCAATGAATATTCACAAAAATACAAGAACCTTTAATTGCAATCTCTAAATAATATAACCGTCTGAGTAAATAAGGGATTCATGTCCATAAAATTGGGACAGTACTGAACGTAACTCATGGAGTATGACACGGAGTCTTAAGATTGACAGGTAGAAAAATACTTTTAACGCGTTAGAACTTAAAACAAATATCAGAGCTGTCAGTACAATGATGTTGTAGCAGAAAGAAACGTTTTATTCTGTAATTAACAAATGGGAGTTTATAGAAATAATAAAGATGGAAATTTAGGTTTAAAAGTGATTGGTTAATGGCTCCATACTTAAGTACAATCGGCTGAATAAACAACTTAGAGCAACTTCCACTTTATCAATTTATTGAGCATTGATAACACAGCATTGACTCGTCAATCTCTGATAGTTAACAGAATTACTAACAAAAATCACGTCATTCTCATCCCAATATATTCCATCTAAGCTTTGTATGCAATATGCATCCCGCCCATCATTTCGGGAATGCTTCCCCCTTCTTATCAATCCCTGAAAACAAGCCGGGTGTTCTTTTACAAGTCACACAACTGACGCTCAATCTGAATATAACTGTCTTACATTTTGAAGAAACCTCCTCGGTCACCACGCAGAAACTGCTGAAGGAACTCAGGCAGCATATGAGGAGTGGAAATAATAGGTTAGCCACGTTTGGTTTCTTCTGTGGGATATTTTTAAATTCAAACATACATTTGCAGAACAACTACCAGAATTTTACAAAGTCTGACTTCAACACCGAAGCTGCGATGTTAGTGTGAAGTCTTAAAGGTCAAGACTACTGCAGGTTGTACTAAAAAGTCATTTGCTTTTATTTAAACCCCTGTATATAAGGCAATGCAGTGCACAGCTCTCTCAATTGTTTACTGTACTTCTTCGCGCAATTGAGAAAATCTAAAAGTGGGCTCCCTCATTCTTTCATCCCTTTTCTCTACTGTTGCTGAGGAATCAATACGCGGGGAAAGTCCCAAGCTCGAAGCCTGAGAGTGTTTCCAGAGATTTTCAGCATTATAAGGCCTTTTTTAGGTTTTGACTTAATCTGTTGAATTATCACTTTATGTTCTGGTGGAAATTAACTTTTCCTCTAAGTGATTAAAGCAAGAAACAGTTTGCTATTGAAATCACGTTTCAGACATTCAAGCAGCAGAAGACTTTAAAGTAATTTTTTTTAAAAGGCATGAAGCTTGTTGTGCAAACACGAGGAAATCTGCAGATGCTGGAAATTCAAACAACACACACAAAATGCTGGTGGAACACAGCAGGCTAGGCAGCATCGGCAGTGCTTCTCCCTATAGATGCTGCTTGGCCTGCTGTGTTCCACCAGCATTTTGTGTGTGTTGCATGTAGTTTGTTGTCCCTCGTTGCAGAACGATCCTCCTAGGAGGAGTGGGGATGGGGAAGGGGGTGTGGGGGTGGTGACAAAGCTTAAAGAGACGCTGATAAGGGCTAAAAGAAATTGCACGAACAGTAGAAATCTTTCTGAGTACCATTTTCACCACAGATATGACATTATGGACATGCAGGTAGACATATTAGCTCGGTTAAGTATTAACAATATCATTATACAACTTTATATTTCCATTAGGAATTGCTCATATTATCGTTTTTTTTCCTGCGAATACCTTTAATTGTGAACTACTAGATCGATTAACTATAAATATTAGATGCGAAATAATGCAAGTAATATAATGCTTTTTTTGCATTCATCTATAATATACATTATTCTGTACGAAACTAATTCAGAAGATTGAGTATGCCGTGGAATTTCATATAGGGGGAGTTTTTAAATTATATTCCTAATCCAGTGACATCATGTCTTTGGTGATTGTGACTTCTCTGATTCTGGGAATGAACCAGACAGGTGAGCAAAACACTAGAAAATACTCGTCACCTGGAAAGAAGTACGTGAGTCACGAACACCGAGCTCATCAAATCTCAGACCGTAATAAACAATTCGTTTAGCACAATTTCAAAACCTGAAAGGCACCGAAAACAATAATTGGTAATAAACTTTAATAAACTTTCCTGCTGAAAAATGCACTAGCTTACAGGTTGCAAAACTAAACTGCGTATGCCAAACCTCACGTTATGTCGATGAGTAATGTTTGTAATATAGCGATACGATGAGTTCCCCTTTCTTGTCAGTGCACTTCAACGTAACTTTAAATCAGTTGTCGTCCCGTATAAAGTATGAATAACTTTGAACTTCGGCAAAAAGTGTCATAATTATTACAAACTAGGAGGGTGCATCGCTCTGTAGCCCAGCAATCAGCACCCGAACTTCTCTCTCTCTCTCTCTCTCTCTCTGTCCCTCTCCCTCCCCCCCTCCCTCTCCCCTCTCCCTCCCCTCATCCTCTTTCTCTCTCTCTCTCCCTCCCTTCTCTCTCTCTCTCTCTCTCTCTCTCTCTCTCTCTCTCTCTCTCTCTCTCTCTCTCGCTCTCTCTCGCTCTCTCTCTCTCTCACACACACACACACACACACACACTCAAACTCGGCATACATGCCACATGTCGAATTTTTTTACAGGTGTAAACACGGCGTGTTTTTGTATAGGAAGACAGCGAAGCACAACAAAACGATTGTAACAAAGGTTAACATGTAATCACCCAAAACAACCTCGGCGGTTCAACCTGAACGGCGTGTTTATACGTAAATACGCCGACAGATATCAGTTGAGAGCAGAGGAGCCCACTCAGGCTCTGCAGCTAACCCCTAACAAGATCGTAGTCGATATGAATATAAGCCAATTTTGCATTCCATTTACCCACATTAATTTTTTCATTCCCCTGCATTAACCAATATCTATCTATCCAACAACCTTCCCAAAAAAGCCTCATATCTGGATTAAATTTGTAATCTCATATTTTAGAACAATGAACGCTAGTCCTTGATCCTTCCGCAGAAATCTCCACCAACCCCATATCCAGGCCACCAAGCACTCTGCAGATCCAGTATGTTCTAGTTAATGGATTCTCTTTATTTCTAAATTTCGCAAATGCAAGCCTAACCTGCCCAATCATTCCTTATAAAACAAGGTTCCCCTTCCTGGATTAAACAGAGAAAATGATGGAACAACTCAATAGATCTGGCAGCTCCAGCAAAAAGAGAAGCTGTTAATCGTTCTTGTCAAATACCCTACATCAGAACTGAGAACGAAAGGAGGTCAATTAGTCTGAATAGCAGAGAAGATGGGAAAAGGCCTCTTTAACTGTTAACCGTTTCTCTTTCTACAGATACTGCCTGACCTGCTGAGCTTTTCTAACATTTCCTGTTTTTATTTCAAATTTCTTGCTTCAGTTTTATTGTTTGATCCCAAAATCCAGGTATTAGTCTAGTAAATCTTCTCTGAACAATTTCCAATGCATCAAACTTCCTCCTTTAATAAGAAAACTATATTTGTACTTAATACTCCTGTTGTGGCCTCAGAAATGCCATTCAAAACTGCCTGAGTTAGTATTCATTTCCTCCAACACCTAGCAATAACATTTTGTTGATTTTCATAATTAATTTCTGTACCTGCCCTCTAATATTTTGCAAATCATGTTCTAAGATATCCTGATCCTTCTACATGTCAGAGCTCAACAATCTCTCATCATTTAGATAATATACTTTATTATGTTTTCCCTTGCAAAATGAACAATTTCTTATGTTCCCACAGTATAATCTATCTGGCAGATCATTGCCAGCTCACTTTACCCTCCTTACAACCACTAGGTGGTTGCTTGAAATGGGGAAGTCAGATATATATTTTGCTATTTGTGTTTTTTCCTTCTATGTTCCCTAGGCCACATTCAGCAAGTAAGTAAATAGGCCATTCAGTAACCCGGAGTTCTCTTGTCCAAATTTTATAAAGGACATGAATGAAAAACGGATGGCTTGATCTGTCAGAGGTGAACAGGAGGATGTGAATTGAATCAGGGTAATTTGATAAGTGGCTGAATCCCAGGACAAGGTGGTGTCAGCAACAACCTGTATATTTTTAAAACGGAATACTCCATTCAATGGAAAGCGGGGAAAAAAAAAGTTAAAATACTGCCCGCTTCCAGCAAAGTGGGTTGTCCAGAGGCTGCACGTGTTAACGCTCAAACTGACTGTCGTCCAGCCGCTTCTGTTCCTTGTCTTGGGAAAATAAACCTTCTGTTCATGACCACCATGTGCTCATCGGGTATTCCCTGATCGGATGACGGGCAACAGGATTATTGTGGCCAACTATAGATTAGCGAGCTTCGGGCAGATATAAATTTGCAGGAATCGGGGAGAGGTTGGACATCAAAGCAACTTTGCGCTTGTTTTTTTTCCCCCGCTCCTGATACCAGGATCAGAAGGTTTCAGTATTGAGAATTTCCTCACAAGCACCCAAAACTACAAATACCAAACACTACAAAGAGTAAGTTTAAAAGGCAATCGAAATCGAAGAGTCAGGTTGATTTAGTGTGTGGATTAAATGGAAGGGGTTGAATGTGGCTCCTTTTCCCGCAGTCAACCGTTTAATGATGAGTAGCTCTTATTTCTTCTAGTTGTATATAATAAAGTGGACGTAACAAGTTCATCATACACAACTAAAGTATTAACAATTAGATTTCACAGCCATCAGATTGCCCAAACATAGTAACATTCCCTTTCAATACTGAGAGTTAAATCGTTGTTACATGTGTAAGTAAAAATGTGGCATACAGCCCGCCGCGAAATAAGCAAATATCCGGGTGTATTTCTCATGGCGCTATGGGGGAGATGTGTACTAGACCATAGTTCTGATAGATTATTCACTGCTAAGTAGCTCTGAGCCACCATTTAAAATGTTCTCACTTTTGTGTGTACGGGAATCTGACGAACAAATTTGGATGATAACATATGAGTCATCATTAGTAACTCGTTCCCTGTCCGTATAACAAGGACTACAGAATAAAAGATTCAGGGAAGGCTGGTTCTGCAGCATGATGTCAACGCATTTTCTGTCTGTGCCCCGAAGCCGGTCGAGGCTGGGGAAGCAACGCCACTTCAATGCCAAGCCTCTTACGCCACCTAACGTGTTGAATAATAACTGACGATCTTCAAAATTTTAAAACATGAGAGTAATAAGTAAAAATTACTCTAAAATATGACCTATTGTTTTCACACAAGACAATTATTAATAGGCCTGAACTTGGGCGCAATTCTATGGTTTCAGTCTCGTCCCCCAACTTTTTCACGAATGTAACTGCCGCGCTGCGAGGGCGTCTGCAGGAAATCTCCGAATTGGCCATGTGTGGAGCTGGTCTCAGAATGGGTTTAATGTGTGTCTGTGCGGGGGCTGGTGGATGGGGGTTGGGGGGGGGAGGTGGTTACAGCAATGAGTGTTTCCGTTATTTTTATTTACAATGCCAGTCATTCACAACTTTGAAGATTGCTCAGTGAGACCGTCCATTCGCCCTCACCTTGGCCTGTCCACCGCTTGAGGACGTCCAGGCTCGGTTTCGGAAGCTTGGCTTTGTACCCGTTAGGGGAAAGATGACTCCAAATACACTGTGTGCTTAGTGAATGAATGTGAAAAGAGTAAGTGGGCAGCTGAGCACTGCCATCGCTCTGCACATGTCTTCAGCGGGAGCTGCAACATAAACACATTAAACATTTTTTTCGGAATTTCCTTTCTTTCTACTCAAAAGATCATAAGATATAGGAGCAGGATTAGGCCATTCAGCCCATCGAGTCTGCTCCGCCATTTCATCATGACTGATCCCAGATCCCACTCAATCCCATACACCTACTTTCTCGCCATATCATGTGATGCCCTGACCAATCAGTAAACTATCAACCTCCGTCTGAAATATACCCAGGGACTTGGCCTCCACTGCTCTCTGTGGCAGAGCATTTCACAGACTCACTACTCTCTGGGGGAAAAAATCCTCTTTACCTCCATTCTAAAAGGACATCCCTCAATATTGAGGCTGTGCCCTGTAATTCTGGATAGCCCCACCATAGGTAACATCTTCTCCACATCCACCCTATCTAATCCTTTCAACATTCGGTAGGTTTCAATGAGATTCTAGCACATTCTTTTAAATTCCAGTGAGTACAGGCCTAAAGCTGCCAAACAACTCCTCATATGTTAACCCCTTCATTCCTAGAATCATCTTTGTGAACTTCCTGTGGACTCTCCTCAATGACAACACATCCTTTCTGAGATATGGGGCCCAAAACTGTTGACAATACTCCAAGTGCAACCTGAGTGGTGTCTTATAATGGCTCAGCGTTATCTCCTTGCTTTTATATTCTATTTTATTCCCATTGAAATAAATGCCAACATTGCATTTGCCTTCTACACAGTCTACACCTGTAACTTAACCTACTGTGAGTCTTTACAAGGACTTCTAAGTCCCTCTGTGCCTCTGATGTTTGAACCTTCACCCCATTTAGATAATAGCCCGCACTTTTGTTCCTTTTACCAAAATGCATTATCACACATTTCCCAACACGGTATTCCATCCGTCGTGTTTTCTTGCCTATTCTTCCAATTTGTCTAAGTCCTGCTGCAATCGCATTGCTTCTTGCTTCTTCAGCACTACCAACCCCTCCACCTATCTTCGTATCATGCATAAACTTTGCCACTAAACTATCAATTCCATTATCCAAATCATTGACAATGTGAGAAGTAGCAGCCCCAGTACTAACCCCTGAGGAACACCACTGGTCACTGGCAGCCAACCAGAAAAGGTGCCCTTTATTCCCACACTTTGCTTCCTGCCTGTATGCCATTCCTCTGGCCATTCCAGCATCTTTCCTGTAACACCATCGGATTTTATCTTGATATGCAGTCTCGTGTGGCTCCGTATCAAATACCCTTGGAAAATTCAAGAAAATGACATCCACTGCCTCTCCTTTGTCCACCCTGCTTGTTACCTCTTCGATGAACTCTAACAGATTTGTCAGACAAGATTTCTCCGTACAGAAAACATGTTGACTTTGACTTATTTCACCATTAGTCTTCAAACACCCCAAAACCACATTCTTAATGATAGACTCCAACACTTTCCCAACCACTGAGGTTAGGCTAACTGGTCTATAGCTTCCCTTCTTTTGTCTTCCTCCCTTCTTAAAGAGTGGAGTGACAATTGCAATCTTCCAGTTCTTCGGGACCATGTCAGAATCAAGTGATCCTTGAAAGATCACGACCAATGCATTTGTTATCTCTTCAGCAAGCTCCCTCAGTCCACATGGCCCAGATAACTTATTCACCTTAAGATCTCTGAGTTTGCCTAACACTTTTTCCTTTGTGATAGCAATGGCACTCACTCTTGCTCCCTGACACTCACAGACCTCTGAAACACTGCTGGTGTCTTCCACAGTGAAGACAGATGCAAAGTACTCATCAAGTTCATCTACCATTTCTTTGTCCCCCATTACTACCTCACAAGCATCATTTTCCAGTAGTCCAATATCAACTCTCACCTCCCTTTTACCCTTTATATAACTGAAAAAACTTTTAGTATCCCGCTTTATATTATTGGTTAGATTGCCCTCGTATTTCACCTTTTCCCTTCTTATAGCTTTTTTTAGTTGTCTTTTGTTGGATTTTAAAAGCTTCCCAATCATCAAACTTACCTCTCACTTTTGCTACTTTATATGTCCTTTCCTTGGCTTTTATGTACTCAGATCATATCACACATTTTTTTCAACAAACATTTAATAGTTAAGTTTACAGGTTGAGATGAACTATCTTTTACATAGATCTATATAAGACCATAAGATATAGGAGCAGAATTAGGCTATTTGGCCCATTGGGTCTGCTCTACCATAACATCAAAGTGGATTTATTATTCTTCTCAACCCCATTCTCCTGCCTTCTCCCTGTAACCTCTGACATCCTGATTAATCAAGAACCAGTCAACCTTTGCCTTAAATACACCCAATGACTTGGCATGCACAGCCATCTGTGGAATAAATTCCACAGATTCACCACATACTGCTAAAAAGATTTTTCCTAATTTCTGTTCTAAATAGACATTCCTCAATTCTGAGGCTGTGCTCTCTGGTCCTAAACTGTCCCACTATATGAAACATCCTCTCCATACCCACTCTGTCATATTTGATATATTTCAATGAGAGTCCCCTTCGTTCTTCTAAACTATGGTGAGTAAAGGCCCAGAACCATCAAACACTCCTCACACATTAACACTTTAATTCTTTGGATAATTCTTGTGAATCTCCTCCAAACCTTCCCAATGCCAGTGCAGATTTTCTTAAATGAAGGGTCCAAAACTGCTCACAATACTTCAAGTGTGGTCTGACCAATGTCTTATAAAGCCTCAGCTTTGCATCTTTGCTTTTGTATTCTAGTCCTCTTGAAATGAATACTAACATTGCATTTTTATTTCTTATCATTGACTTAACTTGCAAGTTGACCCTTTTGTGAATCCTGCACAAGGACTCTCAAGTTCTTTTGAACCACTGATTGTTAAATATTCTCCCCATGTAGGAAATAGCCTACACCTTTAATCTTGCTACCAAAGTGCATGACCATGCACTTCCCTACACATTATTACAGCTGCCAATTTTATTACCCATTCTCTTAATTTGTCTAAGTCCTTCTGCAGACATCCTGCTTCCTCAACACTACCTGCACTTGTACCTATCTTTGTATTGTCCCCAAACGTGGTACAAAGCCATTAATTGCATCATCCAAATCATTGACATATAATGTAAATAAAAGTGGTCCCAACACCAACCCCTGCAGAACATCACTAGTCACTGGCAGCCAATCAGAAAAGATCTCCTTTATTCCCACTCTTTACCTCCTGCCAGTCAGCCAATCTTGTATGCATGCTAGTATGATTCCTGTTATACCATGGGCTCTTATCTTATAAAGCAGCTTCACGTGCAGCACCTTGTCAAAGATCTTCTGAAAATCCAAACAAACAACATCCACTGACTCTCCTTGTCTATCCTGCCCGTTATTTCCTTAAAGTATTCCAACAGATCTATCTGGCAAGATTTTCCTGTTTAGAAAACCATCCTGACTTGGGGCTATTTTATTATAAGCCTCCAAGTACCCTGAAACCTCATCCTTAATAATCGACTCCAACATCTTTCCAACCACTGAAGTCAGGCTAACTGGCCTATAATTTCCTTTCTTCTGCCACCCTCCCTTCTTAAAGAGTTGATTGACATTTGCAATTTTCTAGTCTCAGGAAACATTCCAGAATCTAGTAATTCTTGAAAGATCATTACCAGTGCCTCCACAGAGGGAGAAGAAATTATTGGGGGAAAAGTATCAAATTGAACATGGAATTCTGATAGGAAAAACAATTGTTAACTACTAAATAGAAGTATTTAAGAGAACTAAGAAACTGTAAGTTATAAAATACAGTTTGAGTGTCCCTTATCTGAAATACTTGGAGCCAGGAGAAGTGTTTTAGATTTTGGATATTTTATGAATTTGGAATATATAATGGATCATCATCATCATTTCTAATCTAAATTTACTAGTAAGCAGTCTTTGTTTTACACTTGTTCATCGCACATATGTATTTAACAGTAAAAATTATTACATAGCATTAATATAATGAAAATATAATGTGTGCGGGGTAACAAAGCAGCCTCAGGAGAATACCTGAATCAGCTGTTGAACATCAACAAACAATGGCAGGCATTCAGTCCCCATCTACAA
Organism: Hypanus sabinus; assembly: GCF_030144855.1. Lineage (NCBI taxonomy): Eukaryota > Metazoa > Chordata > Chondrichthyes > Myliobatiformes > Dasyatidae > Hypanus > Hypanus sabinus. The sequence goes on from NC_082707.1 coordinate 50,614,225, forward strand.
TGCCATGTTTTCATTAAAAGGTTACAGTACACCGGATTTGTATATTACTTTGTTTGTGGTTTTATGTAATGTATAAAAGCAATCAGGATTCTATCCTTGTTCTGGTGTTAGATTTTCATCAGCGATGCTTAAAAATTTGATGACATTAAGTAAGTTATAAAAACAATCAGTATCGTAGACTTCTACTAATACAAGATTTTTGTGATCAGCAGACACTTTAAAAATTTAATGTTGTGCCTTTTCTGAAATTTCTGCAACCAGCTGCTGAATATTCACAATTACCTTAAATTTTCAGTTCGTCATGTTAGATCTTTGCTTGTTTCTCGATCAATGTACCATTAAGCAGCATACGTTCACTTCGACACTCATGATACACGATTGAGATCTTCATTTTTCGCTTTATGCAGTGTTTTTCTATTTTTCATTAACCTGTTCATTACTTTTGTGAGGTCACTTCTCAGAACTGTCTGTGGTGTGGAGAGACCCGTGCATCACCTGGGAACCTTCCCAGTGAATTATGGAATTTTCCTCTTATAAAGTCACGTCAGAGCTAAAAAAAAAACAGATTTTGGAGGTTTTCAGATTTTAGAATTTTGGATAAGGGGTACTCGTATTTTGTATAAAGATATACTTTCATCTCACTGAGAAGTCATTTTCAGATGATAGGGCAGTTGTGTTAACTTAAGCTGATCTATTGCCAGAAATTTGTCTGTGAGCTTCTTTTCCCCCCACCCCTCTCACTATTCCCATCTGAAGTGCATTTCAAATCTTATTCATTGAACATGATCCATTAAGCCCTATTTAACTAGTTGCAAATGCATGGCAGCAAAAATAAAAATGACAAATTCTGGAGGTACTCAACAAATCAGGCAGCATATGTGTAAGAGAAGCAAAGTTAAGGTTTCACTTGTACATGATGTTGATGTTGCTAAAATGAGAAGGTTTAAATTCAAGATGTTCCAGATTTTTTTCAAATCATTGTCAAATACATTTCAGATTCGAGCTTTGGTCATTATGATGTTAAACGAGGTCATATTTTGATGTTTATAAGACTAAATCATAGCTCCAAATACTGTTTACTACTTATTTAACTTTTATGTTAACTAATCTCGTTCTAGGTACAAGACAATGATACTTTTCATATTTTCTTCTTAATTTAAACTTAATATCAAGGAAAGAAGCATGTTTGGGATAAAATAAGTGATTGCTCAATACTGATTGACAAAAAACTCATACATGAAGCTCTCAGTCCTTTAGACTGATGGGAACTCTGAATTCAGACACTTTGGAATGAAGTAACCTGTCAATAGAATGGATCTTGCTCATTCTGAATTCACTAACAGACCAGTTATTGCTAATGTGGAACCAATATGACAAACACTGAACAGTTGCAGAATCTGTGGTGCAACTTCACCCACTTCGGTCTGGATTAAATTCAACAGAAGCAGCCAAAACACTAGTCTGTCACTACAATGGGTTTTTTTTTTGCAAAACTGAAGTAAACATGTTAAAATGTTTCAAGCTAATCTTCCTTGAATAATTATGTTTTTTCTGCGGATGAAATAAATCCAACAGGTGAAATGTTAAAAGTTACTGTTTGGATACTAATAAAGTTTGGAACATTTTTCTTTTTAGTCTGATGAAATCAGCCAAGTATTGATTCTCTCACTGAAGCACAAGAGCGGGTGGAACTTACATTCAACATCTAAAAATCAAAGGTCATCTACCATCCCACTCTACTGCACAACACCGTAGCATAACAGTTTGCATGACGCTATTACAGCTCGGGGTATCGGAGTTTAGAGTTCAATTCCAGCATCCTCTATAAGCAAGTTTGTTCATTCCTTCCCGTATGCATATGGGTTTCCAATTTCCTTACATAGTCCAAAGACACACCAGTTAGTAGGTTAATTAGGTCATTGTAAATTGTCCCGTGATTAGGCTAGGGCTAAGTCAGTGGGTCGCTGAGCAGCGCAGATCGAAAAGCCTGTACCTTGCTGTATCTCTAAGTAAAATAAAATGAACAACTCCTTCTGACAAAAAGGGTTCATGTCTAGATCCTAAAGAATGTGGACTATATTCAATATCTTGGTATCCAATTCTGAGCAAAGACAGATGTCAACAATGTAATATACCACCTCCCTCAGTATACCTGCATAGCCTTTGAATGATTGAAGATAAGAGTGTTAGGTTCCATGAACACCCAGAGTTAAGAAGGTGTGTTCCTGATGGTACTGAGAACCTTGACTCCAGAGTTAATGACAGAAGGAGCATCCCTCCTCCCAAAGCACCCATCCTGCTAAGTACCTCCTGACCCATCAGTGTCAAAATCTTCAAGCACTCAATGGCCTCATCGGTTACTGCTGAATCGATAGAGCTGAGGTCAAACTTGGTTCCAAGAAGAGGTAAGACTGAAGCAAACAAGCAATGGACCTAAATTATGCAATATTTAATAACTATGCATATTGTCCAGTTTTGAACTGAACTCTAGGTATGTTTTATTAGTCATTCCTATTAATGCAATTTTAATATACTGCACGGAAAGTCACCCGTTGACCAAAAGTGAACAATATGGTGCTACAGTGTAAAAACAAGAGCATTTCAATCATTTGGATAATATTTTCTTTTCATCATTGACAACATATTCTGAATTTTAATGAGCTAAAGGCAAACTGTGAAGGCCCTATGATCCATAGTCATATCTTAGTTCTCACTATGATTAATAAACAGGGAAACACATAACCCCCCCCCCCGCAACCAAATTCAACATAATTGAATAAAATTAATTTAAGGCAATATTTAAGGCAAGCAGTTGACACACCTGTATTAAATTATATTATTCATGCTGTTACTTCAATGAAATGTTAAGGAAGAAATAAAGAAAATTTATATGGAAAGATTATTATGCATCGTTTGACCTAATCGTTGGCCACTTTTCAGTTATTTATTTTCCACCTTCACCACTAGTGCCCTAGTGGTCTGATTTCTCCAATGTGTTTTTTGACATGCCTGTTTGGTCCTAAACTCACCAGGTCAATGGCAACAATCAGAGTCCAACATCAGGCCCTCTATTCACAGCCGCGTGGGGGGGGGGCGGTAATGTTGTTGTAGTGTTACTGTTGTTGATTTTTTATTCTGTGAGAACATGTTGGGCATGATATGTTGGTGCCGGAATGTGTAGTGACATTTGAGGGCTGCCCCCAGCACATCCTTCAGTCGCATTGGTTGTTAATGCAAACACCGCATTTCACTGTATGTTTCAATGTATATGTGATAAATAAATGAATCTGAAATCTGAATTGTGCCACTCACCCAAAACAAGGGATTAAAGTTGTCTAGGGGCTGGACAACTGAGCTTATTAAATATTTGTGAATAGTTAAAAACCAATAACACTGAGAAAGCTAAGACCATAAAACCGTATGACCATAAGAGATAGGAGCAGAATTCGGCCATTTGGCCCACTGAGTCAGCTCCACCAGTTCATCGTGGCTAATCCATTTTCCCTCCAAATCCCGTTCACCTGCCTTCTCACTGTAACCTTTCATGCCCTGACTAATCGTGAACCGATCAACCTCCAACTTAAATATACCCAATGACCTGGCCTCCACAGCTGCCCATGGCGATGAATTCCACAGATTCACCACCCTCTGACTAAAGAAAGTCCTCTTCATCTGCATTCTAAATGGATATCCTTCAGTTCTGGGGCTGTGGCCTCTTGTCCTAGATTCCCCACCGCAGGAAACATCCTCTGTCTAGGCCTTTCAACATTCAATATTTTTCAATGAGATCCCCCCATGAATATCATGACATTGCCCTTTTGAGATATGTTTTCTACCTCCGCAGTAGTTTGTAGCCCACATCCTGGCTACTGTTCTGAGGTCCATATATAACTCCAGTCAGGGTCTTTTTACCCTTGCAGTTTCTTAACTCTACCTACCAAGATTCCACATCTTCCCATCCTATGCCACCTCTGTCTAAGGATTTGATTTCTTTTAGCAACAGAGCCACCCTACTCCCTTTTCCTACCAGTCTGTCCTTTCAATACAATGTGTATCCTTGGAAGTTAAGCTCCCAACTAAGATTTTCTTTCAGCTATCACTCAGTGATATCTTCAACATCATTCCTACAACATCATACCTACAAATCTCTAACACTGCTACAAGATCATCTTCCTTATTCCATTTACTGTGTGCACTTATATATAATACCTTCAGTCCAGTATTCATTGCCCTTTTTGAATTTGACCCCATATTATACTACAGCTCATCCCACTGACTGCAATTTTGCCCTATCATCTGCCTGTCCTTCCTGACAGTCTCACTACACACTATATCTGGTTGTATACCAATTACCCCACACTCAGGCCTAATCATTCTAGTTTCCATTCCCCCACCCCCACCAAATTAGCTTTAGCCCTCCCCAGCAGCTCAATCATACCGGCGCACAACTGGTCTCCCTTGGGTCCAGGTATAACCTATTCACCTGTCCAATTTGTATAGTTCATACCTTTTCCAGAAGAGATCCCAGTGATCCAGAAATCTGAAACCTGCCCCTTGCACCAATTCCTCAGCCATTCATTCATCATTCACCTGCCAAATCAAACCTATTCTTACACTCACTGGCACATGGCACTGGCAGCAATCCAGAGATTACTATCCTGAAGGTCCTGCTATTCAGCTTTCTACTTAACTCCCTAAATTCTCCCCTCAGGACCTCCTCCATTTTGCCAAGTTCATTGGTGCCAATGTGTACTAAGGCTTCTGGCTGCTCACCCTCCTTCTTTAGAATGCCATGGACCCAATCTGAGATATCCCTGACCCTGGACCTGGGAGGCAACATACATTCTAGGTGTCCCTTTCACATCCACAGGATCATTGGGGGTTGTGGGAATTCATGATGGTTCCTCCATGTTTTGATGTCAAAGCAAGCATAAAAGGAATTGCGTTCACATGGAATTGAAGCCCTGCTGTTGTCCCTGTCACTTGATTTTACTTTATAAGAGGTGATAGCAATCAAGCACCGTCACAATGGTCAGGCATCCTTCATTGATCCAAGTTTAGTCCGGAATTGCCACTTCACCCGTGAGATGGATTTCCGAAGATCGCACCTGGACCTCTTGTAACTTTCCTGGCACCAGACTTGAATGCCTCTGATCAGGCCCTCAGAAGATAGTGGATCTCATGGTTTATCCAGAGTTTTGGTTGGGGAAAACTCTGAACAATTTTGTGGGGGCACAAGGGCACAACTACAAATGTTTTTCTGAAGTCCATGACAGTTATGGTGTATTAATTCAGATCACCAGTTGAGTCCTTGAACACCCCCAATCCACCACTCGAAGTGATCCCATAGCCAGTCTGCCTCCCACAACCATCAGGTCAGATTGGTACATCAGTAGAGATAGAAAGCTGGGTAAAGAACATGAGTGTAGAGAATGCATTGGGGTTCTCGCCTCTAGTAATGTTAGGGAGCCCACAGGACAGGCAGAAAAGTTCTACTTTAGAGAGGATTCATGTGGTTAAGGCATTGGACTAGCGATCTGAAGGTCGTGAGTTTGAGCCTCAGCCGAGGCAGCATGTTGTGTCCTTGAGCAAGGCACTTAACCACACATTGCTCCAGTCCACCCAGCTGAAAATGGGTACCGGCAAAATGCTGAGGGATAACCTCGCGATAGACTAGTGTCCTATTGGCGGTGGGGTGGGGAGTCTCGTACTCTCAGTCACTTCACGCCACGGAAACCGACATAAGCACCATCCTGATGAGCCTATAAGGCTTGGATCTAGTTGATTCCTAGACTGACCCAAGACACACACATGTACACACCTCCTTTAAGTTACACAGAAGCAGGCTTCATGTGGAATGGCAAAGCCTATCTCCCTAGGCTATGCTTGTGCATTAAAAATTATGGAAGTGGGATCCAGGCAACATTGCTTGTAGCAATTGCAAGCATATGGGACTCTCCATGTATTGGTGTGTCTGATAAACAGAGAACAGAAAACAAAAAATCATAGACTTAGTGCAGCTCGGATGTGATAAATCCCGTCTGTCACTAAAATTGGATTGTAAGTAAATGCGGCACTAGGCAATCTATTTTCTAGGACATGCTCTCAAGCATGAGATTCAAGCAGCACTTTGATTTTTGAAACTCATTTTAAATCCTTCAGAGCTTCAAAATCAGCTGAGTAATGGGCTTTGGTAAGGTGATACTACATAGGAAGAGAGAGGAAATCAGGGGTATGAGAAATTATTTTGTTCAAGTCTCAATATTTTGCAGGGTTAACTAATTTAAGTTTAACAGAAGTAGTCTCATTTGATCTCTCTGTTGGTTATGGCTAGAAGTAACTTCTATCTGAGCAAGGACCTGGACACACTACAATTTGCCTACCACTGCAATAAGACGACTGAAGCTTTCCACTCTGCTTTGGAGCACCCAGACTAGCACAAAACACAAGTTAGGGTAGTGTTTATGGATTACAGCTCAGCATTCAACAACATTGTTTCATCAGTGCTTTGAACCAAGTCAGAGTAATCAGTGGTAACATCTTCTCCTTGCTGACTATCGACTTGTCCTTAAGGACAAGTGCTTAGTCCACTGCTCTACTCTCTCTGCAGTCATAACTGTGAGACTCAGCACAGCTCAAATACCACCAGTGAATTTGCGAATGACACCACCGTTAAAAGGGAGATTAGCTTTATTTGTCACGTGTATGTTGAAGTATCAAAATGCAATGAAATGCATGATTTGCGTCATCGTCTGTGGTGTGCTGAGGGCAGGCACAAGTGTCACCGTGCTTCCAGTGCCGACACAGCAGGCCCACAGCTTACTAACCAAACCTATATCTCCTTTTGGAATGTCAGAGGAAATTGGAGCACCCAGAGGAAGCCCACACATTAACAGGGAGAACATACAAAACCTTTACAGACAACAGTGTGAAATTAGCCCTGGTCTTCTGATTGCAGGTTCTGTAAAGCATAACAGGGAGAACATACAAAACCTTAACAGACAACAGTGTGAAATTAGCCCTGGTCTTCTGATTGCAGGCTTTGTAAAGCATTACATTAGCAGCTGAGCTGTTGTGCTACCCTTGTTGGCAGTTTCTCTATCGACAATGAGGAGACTTAAAGGAGTGAGGTAGATCAGCTGGTTGAGTGCTGTCACAATAGCAAACTCACACTCAATGTCACCAAGACTAAGAAACCAATAATGGACTACAGGAAGGGGAAGTCAGGAAAATACACACCAGTACTCATGGAGGGGTAGGCAGTAGAAAGAGTGAGCAGCTTTAACTTTCTGGGCTTTAACATCTCAAAGGATCTATGATGGGCTAAACACAGGTGGTTCTACATCATTAAGAGTTTGAGGAGATTTGGCTCTTGCAAAATTCTACAGAGGTAAGATGGAGAACATTCTGACTGGTTGCATCACCATCTGGCACGGAGCCTCCAATGCACAGGATAACAAGAGGTTGTAGAGGGTCATAGGTTCAACCAACTCACCCCTCCCCGCCAAATTATTTTAGATGATCAGGATGCAAATTCCCTTATAAAGTTGTTAAAGCAATATTTCTTCAAGAGGTGGTGACTCAAGAAGGAATCTAACCATTTGGAACGTGCCCTTTTGTCATCACTACCATCAGGGAGGAGGTACAAGAGTGTGAGGACCTACACTCATGATTTAGAAAGAGCTTCTTCTACTCTGCCATCAGATTGCTGAATGGTCCATGAACTCATGAACACTATCTCTATATTTGACCTTTTTTTCCCATTTTAATTTATCTTTGTAACTTTTTATGTCTATACACCAAACTACTGCCACAAATCAACAGCTTCCACATCATATATCAGTGATGATAAATCTGATTCTGATAGTAATCTCATCTGATATTTTTCCTGACTTCATTTTATCATCTTTACTTTGGGGAACATTAAGAATCAATCACAGAACCAGAGTCAATGTGGGCAAAATTGGGCACGATGACAAATTGCCTTCTTTCTTTCAACAATATTTGATAGTTATCTTTGTTTTTCTGACTCCAACCCTCAATATCCAGACAAACTCACAAGGCTTCTGTTAGTACAACCACAACCACTAATTTGTCCTTCATACAATTAGTTCTGTCAGACTAGAGAATTGTTGGATTTCCTAATTACTTCAGTTTTCCTTCCTCCTTGTATCTTACAATGGAATGTTCTGCATTTATGTGGCCACTTTCAATGATGTGGAGAATTATTTTCTGGCATGGAACTTCCAATATAATAATGAATACAGACACTGAGCTCCATGGATTTGGTTTTACTTTGCAGAGGCTGATATCTGAAATATTATTCTTAACAACTTAAAAAAGGGATTTTGTATCAAGTGGAATCTAAAATAATACCAGAGAACACAAAATGGCTGGAAAAAGAAAAGGGATTGATTGGAATGCTCTATTAAATTTACTCATATCCAAACTTCTCATACCCTGTTTTCATTTTATTTTACAGTTCTTCAGATTTACAAAATGCAGATGATTGAAGCATGTAGCTTTGATTTGTTCCTCCCCTCACCATGACCAATCCCTTATGTCTCTCTTCTTCAACATTATCCTGCCTGGACAGATAATGGGGATATCAGCTGGAGGAAGTGGAGCAGAAGACACGTTGCCAGTCAGGCAGACACTTTGTAGACCCCAGCTCATTTACTGGCACTTTACTGGCTACAGCAATCAGCTTTGCTGCAGGATCTGTGGACATTTCTGGAGACAAGGCAAGGTGAAGATTAAACTTGGTGGCAACTGCCCTGTTCTGCTTCTGAAGATTCTGGAGGCCTTCTATTCTTGAAGAAATGCCTGTGGTAGAGGTAGGCTTTCCTGGAAGCCTGAACAATCTGTAAAGCAATACAAATGAAGTTTGGCTCTAAAACAGCACTTGGGCTTTATCTGGAGCTAGCGACCATTCAATCATCACTTTCCTGTTAACATCTGTGGAGCCACCCATAATGTAGAATTTGATCATCTGTGATTCAGTTTCAACTGGAAACAGAATTAAAATCCCAACCTGTTTCAGTATTTGTGCAGCAACTTCCATTAGCTACAACCTTTGGGGAGCATTTAATAGAAACAGTAGGAGATGGTGCCAGATAACGGATGGCACTGTGGCACAGCTAGCAGAACTGCTGCCTTACAGTTCCAGAATCCCAGGTTCAATCTCAACCATCGGTGCTGTGAACAATTTGTACATTCTTCACCTGACTCTCCAGGTTTCTTCCAGGTCCTCTAGTTCCCTCACACGTTCCAAAAGGAAACTTGGCCACAGTGATTTCCCCAAGTGTGTAGGTGAGTGACAGAATCTGAGGGGGATCAGATGGGAATGAGAAAGTGGGCACTGTGGTAGTGTGGCAGTTAGCACAATGCTATTACAGCTCGGGGTGTCAGAGTTCGGAGTTCAGTTCTGATGTCACCTGTAAGGAGTCTGTATATCCTCCCCAGAAATGTGTGGATCATCTCCAGGTGCTCCAATTCCACGCCACCCCATCTGTAGACCAAAGCTCTTACTGCTTAGTAGCTTAATTAGACATTGTAAATTGTCCCATGATTAGGATAGGGTTAAAGCATGTCTCAAAGGTTTGAAAGAGCCTATTCCAAGCTGTAACTCTAAATAAATAAGAATGACTTAGAGCAGCACTAAGCAGCACAAAAAAAATGGGTGTTTGTTGGGTGCTATGGATTAAAGATCCTTCATAAGTAGACAGATCCAGATTAAGACGTATGATTTCCTGGTAGATTGGATTAAAAATCAGATTGGCCATAGAAGTCAGAGGATAGTGTTGAACCACTGTTTCTCTGACTGAATATCTGTGACCAAAGATGGCCCTTAAGGATGAGTGTTGGGGTAATATGTATAAATTATACAAATGAAAATGTATATGGACTGATTATTAACTTTGCAGATAATTCAATGAGTTGCTGGCATTGAGCAGAAACTTGTCAAGGGATGCAACTGGATATAGATCAAGTCACACAAAATGCTGGAGGAACCCAGCAGGCCAGGCAGCATCAATGGAAAAAAAGTACTGTACTTTTTTTTCCCATAGATATTGCCTGGCCTGCTGAGTTCCTCCAGCGTTTTGTGTGTGGTGCTCGGATTTCCAGAACCTGCAGACTTTCTCTGATTTGGATATAGATCAATTGGAGATGTAGGTGGAGAAATAGAAGTTGTTTAATCCAGACAAATGTAATGTGTTGCAGTTTGACAGATCAATTGTCAAGGAAAGTATATGAATGACCCTTGGGAGCATTGATATACTGAGGGATCTTTGTGTGCTAGTCCATAGCTTTCTGAAAGTGACAACGCAAGTAGATAGGGTGGTAAAGAAGGCATATAGCCTGCTTACCTTCATTATCATGGCACTGAGTATATAGTCAGGAGGTCATGGTGCAGCTATATAAAACTTTGGTTAGATCACATCTGGAGTATTGTGTGCAGTTCCAGTCATGGCATTACAGGAAGGATGTGGATGAGGACGCAGAAGAGGTTCACCAAGATGTTGCCTGGATTACTGTAAGAGTAGGTTGAATAAACTTGGACTGTTTTCTCTGGAGTGCCGGAGGCTGAGGAGGAACCTAATGTAAATCTGTAAAATTATGAGAGATAGAGGGTAGTTAAAATGAGATTTCTTCAGCAAGTTTTTAAAAAGTAGGTGACTGGGACACTTTCTGATGCTTGGGTGGTGGAAACAGATGTGACAGTGACACCTAAGAGGCATTAGTCAGGTATCTAATCATTCTGGGAATGGAGGGGTATGGATCACGTGGGATTAATTGAACTTGACATTATAGATGGCACAGGTAGAGTGAGTTGAAGGACGTGTTCCTGTTCATTGATGCTCTATGTTCATAACTGATCTCTGGATAGTTAGTCGAGATTATTGCATTACAAGTTTGCTTATTTAACTGCTGTGCTACCATAGTTGAAATGTTTTGTATTCTAAGGGTAGCAGGGGATTTGTGCATGAAAACTTGTAGCTATCTTCATCCACTCAGAGAGCCTAGCTTGTGATGTAAGTGTTCATTTCCATTAACCTTTTATGCTTAACATCATCCAGGATATCTAGTTATGGATTCACCAAGAGACTGATGCACTTACTAATGGCAGTGCTAAACTTGGTTTTCTTCAAAAGTTACCCATTTGTCGCTATTTATATGCCCATTGTTGAAAGAAAATTAAAATTAACATGGTATGAACTGAGCAGAAAGCAAGTGGTGTTAAAACTGCTGAAGACATCCAGAAATAAGAGCTCAGTTTACAAACCTCTTAACATAAAGAGCCTTTTAAACTCCATTCCAATTTTTATTAAAATACAGGATTTTTTTTTAGATCATTTCATGTAATGCTGCACAACACAGTGAGTCCGTATATTGATTCTGGAAAGGCCTGATGTTAAGAGCAGTCAGGGCAAATTAATTATATGTTTTACCAAGGAAAAAGAACAAAGCTGAAAGGCAGTTTTCACAAAACAATGAGAGGAAGATCTAAGGTTGTAAATTGAATGCATTGTATTCAGTCACCCACACATACACTACACAGGGACGGAATACAAAATGAAGATTTGTATTCATGTGTAGGCAGCACCTTATGTTTCAAATTTTTCCTATTCTCTTTCAGCTGGAAGCTGATTTGCTGCCTGTTCTGACTCTGAAGGGGTACATTCTTCACAGCTGTCCACCTACAAATGCTACAGTCACCACACAACCATCTGGCAGCTTAGACATATGCCACTGTAGTCATCAGCTTCCTTTCTAACACCAGTTTTGTTCAGCAGCTGAAGAACACAATAGAAACCACAAGAAATAACTGGAACGTGGCTTGGCAATATCGACGCTGTTCGCATTTTTTGCTATTTTTTTACAAACTTCGCAACTTGAATGAAAAACTTCCCAAATATTCATTGTATCAGTGATCAGAGAGCACTGGCCCTTTCAAATTAAACAGTGGAAGCAGCTCTGCATCATAGTCATTATTAATGAGAAGCAATCCTGTTGAAAAAAGGTTGACCTATTCTTTTAAATAATGTCTCTATATTGCTTAGAAATAATTATTAAGTCTGTTATAAAAAAGGTTAAAAACCGTGATATGTAATATCTATATAAAATAGATGTTATGGTTAATTATTCTACTTCTCTGTTTTAATATTTCTCATTAATTTGTATCTAAGAAGTAACTACTTTAAATACAAAGAATTCCTAGATCAAAGATCTACAATATTGGTACAATTAGCACACTAGAAACTGCTTTCTATATTCTTAGAGCCAAATTTTGAATATTGAATATAACATAACTCAATAGCTTCAAAATAAAAATAAAATCTACTCAAAATTACTTAATTCTATACAATATAAATCTTGACTGAATCTGATCAGACATCGGTGATAGATAATGCATTTCACACAATGCTTCAGACGGATTCCCCTTAACTCATTAAACATGAATTTAGTAAATTTTCTGTTAGCTGCATTTCCTCTCACACTGACAGTGAGAACTCTTTTGTAAATACACAAGGATGTGGAATTTGGTAGTACCAGGTGTGATGATTTGCATGTGTAACTTTGAGGTGTGATGATGGACCTCTCTGTAAGGATCTTTTCAAGATGGATTTGTAGCTGTTGTGTGCTAACAGCTCCTCATTATAGTTTCATTCTTCAACCTCTTTCTGGCAAGTAAAAACACAGGAAACTACTCATTCAGCAATTTACAGCATGCATGCGCTCCATTAACTCCTTGAGAACTACATTTCCTTTGAAGCCTGTTTCCTGCAGAAGGTTACCAGCCATCAATCAAAACATATTTTCAGCAACATCACAGGTTGTGAAAAAACGAAAGTGTTTAATTAATAATCAATCTTTGTAGAGCCAAAGCAATGTAGACAGAAAAGGAGAGAGAATCCTAATCTGACACCAAGTACAATAGCACAATGTAAATGCATTTTAGCACCCGAGTCTCTGCCATCTTTGAGTGATTTAAGACGCAAGACCTTCAAGAGGCAATGATTTTATATAGATAATTGATTAAGTGTGTCCATATCAAAACTGAATAATTTTATAAGCATGATTTGCTTCCTAAATTCATGAAAACCAAAGTAGCGTACCTGTTAGCGCAACGTTATTACAGTTTAGGGTGTTGAAGTTCAGCGTTCAATTCTCTGGCGTCCCCTGTCATGGAATGCATGGGTTTGCTCCAGTTTCCTCGCACAGTGCAAAGACGTACCAGGAAGGTTAATTGGCTATTGTAAATTGTCCCATGATTAGGCTTCGGTTAAATCGGGGCTGTCAGCGGTTGCTGGGTTGGCGCGACTCAAAGAGTTGGAAGTGCTCACTCCACACTGTATCGCTATATAAATAAATAAAACTAAGTTACTGTTCCACTTAATAGACATAGCATAAAACACTTTATCTGCTTTTGCTGAGGATTTAAGATTTCATTTTGACGCAATTTTAGATTTACGCTGAATGGGATGTGTTTTCCCAATTCCCTCAGGTCTTACTTAACTCTTAATAAAGGATCCTTTGTCTCTATGTACCTTTAAAAGCAATCTACATGGCCTCAAGAAAACATTAGACACAATCGAAGAGTATGTGGAAATATCCAATCTTTTACTGAAGGCTAAATACCTGTTATTAATTTTATAGATAGTTAACATCAAAGCAAACTTATAATGGAAAAATACTTTGTTCTACACCAGAATAATCCTATCACTTCTAAATTTAAATCCAGTCTCCCTTGTCCATACTAAATCACCAAACAGCCTAAAAATTTATACCAATTTGTTTTTGTAGTATCAGTCAATCCGGTATAAAGTTCTCTGCAACCCTAACAATAACTTCTTGAACAACACACAGGAAAAACTCGAGGAACATAGCAGCATTTATGGAAACAGCTAAACAGTCAATGCTTTGAGCCAATCAGTACTGGAAATGAAGGGGAAAGATGCCAGAATTAAAAGGTGTGGGGGGGGGAGAGATGAGAACAAGCAAGAAGGTGAAATGGGAGGTGGGATGAACAATGAGGCTGGAAGGCAAATGTCTGGGGAAGTAGGAGATGGGTGAACCATGGGAGAAAGGGAAGGAGGAGAGGCAGCAGGGGGAGGTAATCCCTGCAGAAAGCGGAGAGTGGGTGGAGGTAAAGGTGTGTTTGATGGTTTCCCTCCCTTTACCACCTTCTTCTTCTTCTACTTCTGGCCTCTTACCTATCCTTACCTACCTATCACCTCCCCCTTACCTTTCTCCCATGTTCAACTCTCCTCTCCTATTGTGTTTGTTCTTCTCCAGTCCTTATCTTTTCCACCTATCACCTCCCCACTTCTTAAATCATCCCCCTTCCCCTACCCACCTGGCTTCACCTATCACCTTCTTGTTTGCCCTCCTTCCCCTCCCCCAAACCCAATTTCTATTCTGGCATCTTCCCCCTTCCTTTCCAGCTGTGATGAAAGGTCTCAACCCAAGATGTTGACTATTTATCCATTTCCTTAGAGGCTGCCTGTCTTAATGAGTTCCTCCAGCATTTTGAGTGTTTTGCTCTGAATTCACAGCATCTGCAGAAACTCTCATGTTAACAAGTTTTTGAATTTTTTTTACTAATGAAGGTGTTTGGCTTTTGCTATACAATCCGTTATTAAGCAAATGACATGTATGGATGAGGCTCAGGTACTGCTTTTTAATGTCTAATATTTGTACTTTCATTGAAGTCCAGTCTTCAGTGCTTTTTATTCACCCCTAATTTTCATCTTTAAATATTGTCCACTTACACTTGTAAAGGTTCACAAACCTAATTTCTGCTTAGTGAAACAACGAATCTAAATCATTTTAATTAGAATAGACATGGATATTTATAAATTGTTTCTTGTGTATTTAAAACAGTAGTCTCCTTAATAATGTTTACCCTTTGTGCAATATTGTACAAAATTAATTTAGTATATGTAAGTCATTGAGCAGTATCACAACTATAAACAAAAACATAGACAAAACACAATAAATCAAATCTCCTTGCTTTATTTCAATTCTTTTATTAGTTCCATTCCACAAACATTTAGCTAAAACTTTAGTAATTACGAAAGTTTCTGAGCTCTCTTTTCACTTACAGTCATCCATCCAAGAAGCAATATCTCACAATATAACATTACATTTAAAAGAAAATCAGATTTGGGGGTAGTCCTCTTTGAAAGTGTTCTTTATCTTTCACATCAAGAAAACAAGTTGCTGACAACACCACTGTCATTGGCAGAATTAAAGGTGGTGACGACTCAGTTTATAGGAGGGAGATTGAAAATCTGGCTAAATGGTGCCATAACACCAGTATCTCACTCAATGTCAGCACGACCAAAGAGCTGATTATTGACATCAGGAGGAGGAAACCAGAAGTCCATGAACCTCAGTGTTCCTCAGCGGGGGAGCAGAAGTGGAGAGGGTTACCAACTTTAAATTGCTCAACGTTATCATTTCAGAGGACCTGTCCTGGTCACATAAGTGCAATTATAAAGCACTGCAATGCCTTTACTTCCTTAGAAGTTTGTGAAGATTTGGTATGAAACCTAAATCTTAAGGTGTGTGGTGGAGAATATATTGTCTGGTTATACAGCCAATATACAGCCTGGTATGGAAACACCAATGCCTTTGAATGGAAAATCCTACAAAAAGTATTGGATATGGCCCAGTCCATCATGGGCAAAACCCTCCCCTCCATTGAGTACATCTACATGCAGCAGTATTGCAATAAAGCTGCATCCATCATCAAGGCCCCCCACTACCCAGGCCATGCTCTCTTCTCCCTGCTGCCAACAGGAAGAAGACACAGGAGCGTCAGGATTCAGATCACCAGGTTCAGGAAAAGTTATTACCCCTCAACCATCAGACTCTTGAACCAGATGGGATAACTTCACTCAATTTCACTCGTCCCAGCATTGAACCGCTCCTACGATTTATTGACTCACTTCAAGGATTCTTCATTTCGTTGCTTATTGCTTATTTGTTTTATTATTATTATTATTATTATTTTCTCTTTTGTATTTTGCACAGTTTTTTGTCTTTTGCATATTAGTTTTGCAACTCAGGTTGGAGGAGCAACACCTCATATACCGTCTGGGTAGTCTCCAGCCCTTTGGCATGAACATTGAATTCTCCAAATTCTGGTAATTCCTTCCCTCTCCCTTCCCCCATCCCAGTTTCACTCTGTCTCCTCCTCCAGCTGCCTATCACCTCCCTCTTGGTTCTGCCTCCTTCTACTACCCGTAGTGCTTTCCCCTTAAATTCCTTCCTCACCTTTCCTGCCTATCCCCTCCCTGCTTCCCCTCCCCCACCCTTTGACCTTTCCCCTTACTGGTTTTTCACCTGACACCTACCAGCCTTCTCCTTCCCACCCTCCCCCCACCTTCCTTATAGGGCCCCTGCCCCATCCCTCTTCAGTCCTGATGAAGGGTCTCGGCCCGAAACGTTGACTGCTCGTTTCCACGGATGCCGCCCCACCTGCTGAGCTCCTCCAGTGTGTTGTGCGTTTTGCTTTGACCCCAGCATCAGCAGAGTATTTTGCGTTTAGTTGTTTGTTTGTCCCATTGGGTGAGGTCTTTTATTGATTCTGTTTTATTTATTGGATTTACCGTGTATGCCTGCAAGAAGACAAATCTCAGAGTTGTATATGGTCACATATATGCACATTGATAATAAACTTACCTTGAATTTTGAAATTTTAATAATATTTCAGGTTTAAAATGTTTGCACAAAATTACGAAAAGCAACATTGTAACCATATAAAACGAAAGGCTTCTTTTATGGGAGAAACTATGTTGTGCAGTAATACTCACTATGGTGATACAGCATCCATCAACACAACCCACACACCCCTCACCCAATATATGTTATAGTATTACTAGAAAGGTGCCAAACTGGTTGTTGTGATGCGTTTAGTGTAGTCGCGTAGTGGATAGCACTTGTCGCTCTCACTTTCAGTTCCGCTGCTGGCTAGCAGTCTTGCAAAAAGAAGAGCTGAATGTGTAAATCTCTCCCTGCCAGTACACTGCCTCTCCAACAGCAAGCCTCATGTAGTGCCTCCTCACTGACAACACATGGAAACTGAACTCCTCTCAGACTCAGACTGAACTATTGAGAACGGGGAGGAGGTCTGGCCCCTGCACATATAGCATGCAGGCCCACCGGTGTGTGCACATGCCCTGGTGCTCGTGAACCAGATCCTCAGCAATGGGTAAATAGCCCCACTGCCTTGTGGGCAGCCTTGGGAGAGACAAAGTCTATGGGAGTGAACCCAGACAGCAAATCCGGAGTGGAGCCCCTAAGGCACCTGGATGTCATTGAACATCCTTCTGACAGCTCCAGCCAAGCTGGTGCCAAACAAATTGATTCATAAGCTTTCCTTTGGACTACACTGGTGAGTCTGAGAGGGGGAGCTTGATGACTGGGCATCTCCGGATCTTCATGCCTTCTGCCCTGGCTTGTGATGATGAACATCACCCATTGTCCTTCAAGACACATGGAAGCCAACCATTACTAGAAATTCTATGAGTACAATGATGTAAGATGTAGCTTCACAGACCAAAAGCTAAAGAACCTATTGTTGGAAAATTAAACTCCAAGGTACTATCACACACAAAATGCAGGAGGAACTCAGCTAGTCAGGCAGCATGTATGGAGGGGAATAAGCAGTTGACATTTCATCAGATCCTGCAGAATTTTTTCAGCATTTTGTGTATGTTGCTCAAGATCTCAAGCATCTGCAGAACCTCTTGTGTTTATGTAAGCTATCATCAATGCCCACAAAAAAACATGTATGATAGTAATACAGGGAATGCTCACACACTACAGGACATATTTTGGAATTAGTTTGAATATATTTGGGTTGAAACTTTACCAAAATCCATATCCATTTCTATACCAATGCTAGAGTAAGTAAACTCTAACAGAATTTCCCGAGACTATCTCGGCATGTACCAACATTTTGGATCAGGTTTAAAAAGAGTAAAAATTATATGAAACGTATCAAAGTATGGAATTTAATTTCTTTGTCTATTATAATTTTAATGCTATTATTGAACCATCAAGCAATCAATTATGCAGGCTATATACAGCAGAGTATACTCTAGATGGAATTAATGATCCTGGAAATAACTGGGGCCCAAAAGAGCTCTAGGTTTGAAAATCGTTTTCTTTCTCAAATTTATACTGAAATGCATTTGAAACTGAAATGCTCTGAAATCTATAATCAGCCTAATTGATGTAATCAGGTACTAAACCAAATTATGCCTTAGAGAATATTTGTGGTATATTTAAGATTATGAATGAAAACAATCAATAAACAGCACACAGTATTTTGACCTCTGTAAGGAGACTGCGATGGAGACATTCTGCAGAGCTTGTGTCAGGATGTAACACTACATCCACAACAGTAGTATCAGTTGATATCTAAGAAATATTTTCAGGCAGGTCTTCAATGAAATAGTGACAGGGCAGTATGGTAAAGAGAAAGCAGAAACATTTTTGTATCATATCATCTGAATGTAAGTGCCCAAATGCACAATATTTCAAAACACCTTATCATGATTACTTATGAAGATTTTCAAATTGTTGAACCTACACATCAGAGCATCACAACAGATCTTTGCTCTCTATAATTTTTTCTTTTAACATATTCGGTATCCTAGCGAGGGCACTTGTAAAAATGGTGGAATGGTGGGAGTTGGAGCATCGAGGACACAGCTTACTCCCCATCAATAAACATTGCAAAAGTTAAGGATGCATAATCTGTGTGTTTTAAATTCCTGCTCACAAACTATATTCAGAAAAACATAAGAAAGGAAGCATTCCTACTTTCCACAGATGATAATCCGTAAACTAAAATAGAGATTTGAAAACATGAGGATATTTTTCTAACTACTCATATTTGGTAATTAAGAAATGCTGTATAATTATTGGTCATCTGCTTCTAGTCCTGGGTAGCTTATTAACAACATATGCATTCAATATTTTTAAATTAATTTAATAAACATTTTTAAAATTTCTGTCAGGAGGAGCAGGGTGTGATTATTTGCATTCAATTATGTGCCTTCCTTTTTGAACCATTTCAATGAATATTTACATCCTGAGCACCTTCATTGAAGGGACAAGGCCAACTGATCTTTGAATTATAAGCTTAAACAATAAGGAGCAAAACAGATCAATTTTGTGGTCACT
Organism: Hypanus sabinus; assembly: GCF_030144855.1. NCBI lineage: Eukaryota > Metazoa > Chordata > Chondrichthyes > Myliobatiformes > Dasyatidae > Hypanus > Hypanus sabinus. Next base: position 50,633,431 of record NC_082707.1, read on the forward strand.
CATGCAGAGTGTTCAGACTAGCTCACACCTCCAGTACTCGTGCACTGATGCTTTGTGCACAAAACTATAGAAACTATAGAAAGGGTGCAGAGGAGATTTACAAGGATGTTGCCTGGATTGGGGAGCATGCCTTATGAGAATAGGTTGAGTGAACTCGGCCTTTTCTCCTCGGAGTGACGGAGGATGAGAGGTGACCTGATAGAGGTGTTAAAGATAATGAGAGGCATTGATATGGATAGTCAGAGGCTTTCCCCCAGGGCTGAAATGGCTAACAGGAGAGGGCACAGTTTTAAGGTGCTTGGAAGTAGGAAAAGAGGAAATGTCAGGGGTAAGTATTTTAAGCAGAGAGTGGTGAGTGTGTGGAATGGACTGTTGGTGACAGTGTTGGAGGTGGATACAATAGGGTCTTTTAGGAACCTCCTGGATAGGTACATGGAGCTTTGAAAAATAGAGGGCCATGGGTAACCTTAGGTAATTTCTAAGTAAGTACATGTTCAGCACAGCATTGTAGGCCGAAGGGTCTATATTGTGCTTTAGGTTTTCTATGTTTCTAAAAGTTCTATGAATATCACCAATGTCCAGTCTCTGAGAAAAGATTGTACATATTGGTGTTTTCCATTCTGGATGGTATTAGCTTTTGTAGAAAAACTTAATCCAGTATATTCTGCATTTAACTGAGGAAATAGATTACATGTTTCAAACAAATGAAATTCTGTAAAATGTTATCAGTAAATTCCCCTGTAACCAACACTTAGAATAGATTTAAGAGAAAAATAGCATAAAATCACTTTAGAAATTAATAGCTACTACAATAAAAGCAATGGATAATCTTTTACAACCTTCTGGAAATATGATTGAGTCCTGAAGGCCCAGTGATGGGCTGCATTCAGAGGCTTTGTCACTTATTTGGAAGAAGTGGCTAAATATGCAATAGAGTGGTACTCTAACTGCAGCAAGTCAGCTCACAAAGTACTGCAACGGGTGACGAGGATGGCTCAGCATATCATTGGAACCTGGAGACAATCTACAGCTCTCATTATCACCTACATCATTAAAGACCCATCCTATCCCAGACACTGTTCAATCTCATGCCATCAGGTAGGAGATACAAAAACATCTTAGCCGAGAGAATAAGACTGAAAAATAGCTTCTTTCCAAGGGCAGTTGTGCAGCTAAGTAATTCAACCACCTGGCTTGCCAATGGCCTTTGAGTGTTATGGACTACTGAAGTTGCTTGTTGCATGTAAATACAGGAATTTTTGAAAAAAATTAAGCTATACCGCATGCATTGTAAATATCTATTTTACACGGTCTGGAATAGCACAACAATCTCATTGTGTGGAGCATGACAATAAAGTTCCACTTTAAGTGGGGGAGATGAGCCAAGGAGACTACTAATCTCTAAAAGCTGTACATTAGCCAGGTCATAAAAATAGCCAATAAGGCACAAGGTTTTCTTCTAAGGAGACACAGGTGAAATGTAGGGAGGTTATGCTAAATGTGTGTCAAACCCGGATTTAGACCACAGGTCCAGTCACTATGATACAAGGCGATACGTAAAATGTGTTGGTATATCCATTAAGGAAGAATAATAGCTGGGTGTAATTCTTGAGGAAAGAAGGATGAAGGGAATCTAATAGAGGTCTTAAACCTATAAAAACTTTTTTAAATGGATGTGGGGAGAATGTATGCAAGGAGGAATTGCTGAAAATTAAAAAAAAACTGTGGAAACTGCAACTCTGAAATAAAAACCAAAGGTGCAAAAGAATCTCTTTGTGAGAGAGCAGATCTCTGTAGAAAGAGAGACAGAATTTATTAGAACTCAAACTTCACCAGCAAAAGTTGTCTAAACCAAAAGATTTGGTAGGAAAGTCAGAAGAGACTCCAATGGTAGGAATGTGAAACTTCCCTCCACACAGAATGGTTGGGACATGCGTTATGCATGCACTTACAGGGAGGCTGGATAAGTATCCAAGGAAGAAGGAAATCAAGTAAGTGAATGGACATTGAAGATGTTCATGATGCTCAAGATTGTTTATTGTTACTTCCTGTACTCAAGTGTAATGGAGAATGAAATAATGATTCCTCTGAATCCAATGTAACACAATAAAACAAAAAAAAATGCTTTAAAAGGCAGAGCTTGGGAGGGTTAACGGTGCCTAATGTCAACTCCTTTGCTTGCAGCTTCGGAAACCACTCTATTTCCATCTTTAATATCTCTATTTTTCCATTTCAGCATTCTTTTAAAGACCCCGACCTGGAGTTACACGCTGACTACGGTTCTCTGCGGGAATGGGACCTGCTCTCGGGGTTTCACAACTGGCCGTTGTGCAGCATGCCAAGGGCTTGGCCTGAGAGCTCAACTCACCTTCGGGGGCGCGGGATTTCATGGCTCTGGAGATGGGGATATCAGAGGTCAGTGCCTCTGCAGGAGATCGGTGTGTCTTGGAGACGGAAGATCTCTGGGTGTGTGACCAGAGACCTGAGATCTTTGGGCACAGAGCTCAGAATAAGCAATGCAATGAACTTTTAACATCATAAACCAACGAGTTGTTTGTCATGTCTCCCCTGTCGCTGTGAAACAGAGACATCTCTTTCTCCCTTATTTGGGAGAGAGAGCCTGTGTTATGTCGAATGCCAGGTGAACGAGTAGTCTTCAGGGAACTGCAAGTCTGTGAACGAGTAGCCTTCAGGGAACTGCAAACCTGTGAACGAGTAGTCTTCGGGGGAACTGCAAACCTGTGAACGAGTAGTCTTCGGGGGAACTGCAAATCTGTGAACGAGTAGTCTTCGGGGGAACTGCAAATCTGTGAACGAGTAGTCTTCGGGGGAACTGCAAGTCTGTGAACGAGTAGTCTTCAGGGAACTGCAAATCTGTGAACGAGTAGTCTTCGGGGAACTGCAAGTCTGTGAACGAGTAGTCTTCAGGGAACTGCAAATCTGTGAACAAGTAGTCTTCGGGGAACTGCAAGTCTGTGAACGAGTGGTCTTCGGGGAACTGCAAGTCTGTGAACGAGTTGTCTTTGGGGAACTGCAAGTCTGTGAACGAGTGGTCTTCGGGGAACTGCAAGTCTGTGAACGAGTGGCCTTCGGGGAACTGCAAGTCTGTGAACGAGTGGTCTTCGGGGAACTGCAAGTCTGTGAACGAGTGGTCTTCAGGGAACTGCAAGTCTGTGAACAAGTGGTCTTCGGGGAACTGCAAGTCTGTGTCTTTGTTGATGCTTTGCTCACTCTTGAGTGCACGGTGGCGGGTGCCGATGCTTTTCTTTTGCCAGTGGGGGGAGGGGATTTTTGCTTGCTCACGCTTACATGCGGGAGAGAGAGGGGAGCTGCGGGGGGGACTTCGGGGTTTTAACATTTAACTGTGATCCATTCTTTGGGGGCACTCCTCTGTTTTTGTGGATGGTTGTGAAGAAAAAGCATTTTAGGATGTATATTGTATACATTTCTCTGACATTAAATGTACCTTTGAAACCTTGAGACCAATAATGAATAAACACAATAAATATAAATGTATGAGAAGGCTTGTACACATAGATTGATTATATGTCCATAAGGTAACTAAGCACAGGAGTGCCTGTACATAGGGTGACTGACAGGAACTGATAAAGTAGTGGACGAGTGGGTAGCTGGGTGGAGGTGTTGATCAGCTTTTCTGCTTGGGGAAACTGACTGTTTTTGAGGCTGGTGGTCCTGGTGTGGATGTTCTGTAGCCGCCTCCTTGATGGGGGTGAGACCAACAATTCATGAGCAGGATGGGTGGGATATTGCCGGCATCCTCTGTACATATGCCCTTGATGGTGAGTAGGCTGGTGCTGTTGATACAATGGGCAGTTTTCACCACCCTTTGTAGGACCTTCAAGTCTGCTCCAATGCAGTTTTTGCACCAAGCAGTGATACAGCTTGTTAGAATGCTCTTTACTGCACATCAGTAGCAGGATGTGAGAGTAGATGTGCATAGCCTAACTCTTTTCACCCTCTTTAGAATGTAGAGGCAATGATGAGCGTTCCTGTTTGTGTAGGATGTGTTTTGGGATCATGAGAGGTTGTGTGAGATGTGCACTCACAGTATCGATCGCTGTGCTGCCGCTGTAAAGTGGGGAGTGAGTGATGTAAGTTCTCCTGAAGTTGATAGCCATCTCCTTTGACTTGTTGACATTGAAGAAGAGGTTATTTGCCCGGTACCAGACCTCGAGCTCTTCCACCTCCTCTTTGTAGGCCATCTCATTGTTGTTGGTGATGAGCCCTTCCACTGTTGTGCCATTAGCAAACTTGACAATGTGATTACTTGGCTGCTTGGCTGTGCAGTCATGTGTGAGCAAAATGTATTATAGCCATATAATGATTACAGCACGGAAACAGGCCATCTCAGCCCTTCTAGTCCATACCGGACACTTACTCTCACCTAATCCCACTGACCCGCACTCAGCCCATAACCCTCCAATCCTTTCCTGTCCATATACCTATTCAATTTTTACTTTAAATGACAATACCGAACCTGCCTCTACCACTTCTACTGGAAGCTCGTTCCATACAGCTACCACTCTGAGTAAAGAAATTCCCCCTCGTGTTACCCTTAAACTTTTGCCCCCTAACTTTCAACTCATGTCCACTTGTTTGAATCTCCCCTACTCTCAATGGAAAAAGCCTATCCACGTCAACTCTATCTATCCCCCTCATAATTTTAAATACCTTCATCAAGTTCCCCCCTCAACCTTCTACGCTCCAAAGAATAAGCCCTAACTTGTTCAGCCTTTCCCTGTAACTTAGGTGCTGAAACCCAGGTAACATTCTAGTAAATCTCCTCTGTACTCTCTCTATTTTATTGACATCTTTCCTATAACTCGGTGACCAGAACTGTACACAATACTCCAAGTTCGGCCTTACTAATGCCTTGTACAATTTTAACATTACATCCCAACTCCTATACTTAATGCTCTGTCTTATAAAGGCCGGCATACCAAGAGCTTTCTTCACCACCCTATCCACATGAATTATTGAATTGACTTTATTTCTTACATCCTTCACATACACAAGGAGTAAAAATCTTCGCAATCATAGTAATTTACAATAATTTATAATAAATAGAACAGTCAATGTAACAGAGAAATACACTCAAATCAGCATGAGTTAATTAGTCTGACGTGCTGGTGGAAGAAGTTGTCCCGGAGCCTGTTGGTCCTGGCTTTTATGCTGCGGTACCGTTTCCCAGATGGTAGCAGCTGGAATCGATTGTAGTTGAGATATAGTAATTGACTCATCACACAGTCCTGTGGGGCACCCATGTTGAGGATGATGGGGAAGGAGGAGAGGTTGTGCCTCCTGACTATCTGAGATCTGTTGGCTGGGAAGTCCAACACCCAGTTACACAGTGGTGTATTTAGACTGAGAAATTATGATATGTACATATATAATAATAACTATATAAAATTATATCATTACACAATTATATATAATGATATTATATATAAAATAATTTTTCAAACTATTGATAGAATGCCTAATGTGAGAGAGCTGAACAGTCAAGAATGAAGGAGGAGATGCCTTTTGTGATGATTACAACAAGTAGTTAGCATAACTAGTAGTTATAACATATACTGTGATTAATGTAGCCCATTAGAACTCAGTAGTAGTAATGAACAGCTGAAAACTTAAGTGAACAACATTCATTTTCTGACTCTAAACCAGGCCCCAGGCTTCCAATATAATGGGCATGAGAAACAAAGTAACTGATAGTGACTATGAACACTTTCACATTGATACAGAGAAGGAAAAGTGCCCAAGATTCTGACAAAGTAACTGATAGTGACTATGAGCACTTTCACATTGATACAGAGAAGGAAAAGTGCCCAAGATTCTGACAAAGTAACTGATAGTGACTATGAGCACTTTCACATTGATACAGAGAAGGAAAAGTGCCCAAGATTCTGAGCCACCAGCACGGGACATTGAACCTTCACATATGCAGATTAACAGTCTAACACCTCATCGAGGCTGCATGTGTTGAAATTGTGTGGCCACTGCTGGATAACTTCCAGCAAGCTAAATCTGAATGCAATCCAACCGACAGTCATTAATGGGAACAAGGGAGTCTGCTACTAAAAATGTAAATAAAATAAATAGAGATAGGATATCACTTGCACGCCTACATTAATTCCCTTTCTCTGAAATCTCTTCTTCAAATAAGACTGATCAACTAAGCAACACACACAAATTGCTGGAGGGACTCAGCAGATCAGGCAGCATCTATGGAAAAAAATACAGAAGGCCCAAAACATTTTTCCATAGATACTGCTTGGTCTGCCGAGTTCCTCTAGCATTTTGTGTGTGTTGCTTGGATTTCCAGCATCTCTTGCTTTTCTCTTGCTTGTATTCTGAGCAACTAAAACTTTTTTCCCTTCACCCTTATGTCTGATTGCCTGAAGATGCTATGGATGTTTGCTAAGAGCAGGGTAGATTTATATAACCAAAGTAAAGCAGAAAATTGCCTGGAAAGAACACTTCCATTCAACTAATAAAAAGAACCTGTTCATTAGGTGTCAGGTACTACTGTTGCTGTTATCTGGAGATAACAGCACAGAAGCCTGATGTATAACTCTTTAGAGGAGAGAAATGTAGCCAATGTGACCTCCCACCCTGTTGGTAACTTTTCAGTACGATTGGATCAAGCTGTGTATTGACTTTATTTATGCAAGCAACACGTGTCAGAAGATGCTGGTGAATGACTCTGTCAGGAGATCTAGAAGAATATCTCACCACCAGAATGTTCAAACAAGCACTAGCACCTTCCTTGACTGGTAATGAGAAGAACCCTTTCTGTCAAAACCTTTGCACGCAGCTAAAACCTCATCGGCGAAGCACACAGCCTTTGAGACTGTGGAGACCTTGATCCACCAATAAGGAAAGATGGGAAAGAAATAAAAAGAAAAGGTGCTGGAAATACACAACTGGTCTGGTAAAATCAGTGAAAAGAGAAACAAAGTCAACTCTTCACGTCAATGAACTTTAGTCAGAACTCTCCCTTATTAACTCTGCTTAGATATTGGACCTGCAAACTGTTGCTTTTACAGTTCTGGACAGAGAGGCCAAGATCATGTTTGAGGTTCCTCTTGGGTTAATGAGTAACACAGAATTCTGTCTTCTATTTTTTGCCCTCAAGGTCTACACAACGAAACAAACAGCAATTGCTGCAAGAAAGTTATCACTTCATTGAAAGACTTCTGTCAAAACCAAAACCAAATGAGCTTCAGTACAATGCCAAACTGTCTATGACACATTCCAAAGTCAAGAATACATGCTGAGGGATGTGCTAAAGCTTCCACAAAGGTTTGGGAAAAAGGTATCTGTTTAATTCCCTGTTCCCAATGAGCACAAGACACTTGTAACATATGTGAAAGCCTCTTATATATTTGTTGAAGGAAAGTTCATGCTGAGGTGATTTGAATGGAATGACAAGGGCATTACTGAGAAAGATAATATGAGTGTACTATAACCATATACAACCATATAACAATTACAGCATGGGAACAGGCCATCTTGGCCCTTCTAGTCCGTGCCAAACGCTTACTCTCACCTAGACCCACCTACCTGCACTCAGCCCAAAACCCTCCATTCCTTTTCTGTCCATATACCTATCCAATTTTTTTTTTAATGATAAAATCGAACCTGCCTCTACCACTTCTACTGGAAGCTCGTTCCACACAGCTATCACTCTCTGAGTAAAGAAGTTCCCCCTCGTGTTACCTCTAAACTTTTGCCCCTTAACTTTCAACTCAGGTCCTCTTGTTTGAATCTCCCCTACTCTCAATGGAAAAAGCCTATCCACGTCAACCCTATCTATCCTCCTCATAATTTTAAATACCTCTATCGAGCCCCACTCAACCTTCTACACTCCAAAGAATAAAGACTTAACTTGTTCATCCTTTCTCTGTAACCTAGGTGCTGAAACACAGGTAACATTCTATTAAATCTCCTTCGTATTCTCTCTATTTTGTTGACATCATTACTATAATTCGGTGACCAGAACTACACACAATGTACTATATCATAACTTTATGAATAAATTAATAATTTTGAAAAAAACATCACTTTTCCCAACCCTAGCATAATAAGCGATAAAGCAATTGTGGTAGAAAAGGCACCAGTTCTGGGAAAGAGGCCTCAAGGCCTTCTTTTCCTCCTGAAGGAAGAATGACCCAGGTCAGTAAATGCTGACTTGTGACTCCTGATCATTCTGGAGTGCCAAAAGAAGCACTCTAGCATGATGCAATCTATAAAAAGTACCTATAGAGGAAGGCTGTTATACATTGCATGCACCCTCTGTTCAAGCACACGAAGGCAGCCTAGGTTTTGTTTTCATAATAAAAATGCATATGATATAATGTACAAGTGTGTGGGCTATAAACATTTAAAGCATTGCAGTGTTTGTGTGAATGTATGTAAATATTCTTCTATGGAAATATTTTGCACAAAATAAAATAAGTTATGAAAATGAAAAATAATCCCTTGTCTTAGTTGCTTTCTATCCTGGTTGACTGCTGCCTCTTCCTCCACCATACCCCTGCCCTAAAATCCCAGTAGCCTGATCAAAACTCTCCTGTTTATCTTTTCACCTAACAATAATGCCCTCCACCCACACCCATCATTGTCCTGTACCGTTGGGCATTTTCCATTGCTTTAGTTCAAAGTAAAAGTTATTCTCAGAGTGCATACACGTCACCACAAAGAACCATGGGATTCTTCTGTAGGTGTGCTGAGCAATTCTATAGAATAATAACTGTAAACAGGGTCAATGGACAACAAATTGTGTAAATGCAGATATAAGTAAATAGCAGTAAATAATGAGCATGAAATAACAGAGTCCTTAAATGAGTGCAGTTATCTCCTTTTGTTCAAGAGCCTGATGGTTGAGGGGTAATGCTTGAACTTGGTGTGTGAGTCCTGAGGGACTTGTATCTTCTACCTGAGAGCAGCAGTGAGAACAGAGCATAGCCTGGGTGGTGAGGATCTTTAGTGATGGAACAAACACGAGGAAATCTGCAGATATTTGAAATTCAAGCAACACACACAAAATGCTGGTGGAACACAGCAGGCCAGGCAGCATCTATGAGGAGAAGCACTGTCGACATTTGGGGCCGAGACCCTTCGTCAGGACTAATTGAAAGGAAAGATAGTAAGAGATTTGAAAGTAGTGGGGGGAGGGGAAATGCGAAATGATAAGAGAAGAACGGAGGGGGTGGGATGAAGCTAAGAGCTGGAAAGGTGATTGGTGAAAGTGATACAGAGCTGGAGAAGGGAAAGGATCATGGGACAGGAGGCCTCGGGAGAAAGAAAGGGGGAGGGTAGCCTCCAACCTGATGGCATGAACATTGACTTCTCTAACTTCTGTTAATGCCCCTCCTCCCCTTCTTACCCCATCCCTGACATATTTAGTTGATTGCCTGTTCTCCATCTCCCTCTGGTGCTTCCCTCCCCATTCTTTCTCCCAAGGCCTCCTGTCCTATGATCCTTTCCCTCCTCCAGCTCTGTATCACTTTCGCCAATCACCTTTCCAGCTCTTAGCTTCATCCCACCCCCTCTGGTCTTCCCCTTCCCCGTACTACTTCCAAATCTCTTACTGTCTTTCCTTTCAGTTAGTCCTGACGAAGGGTCTCGGCCTGAAACGTCGACAGTGCTTCTCCTCATAGATGCTGCCTGGCCTGCTGTGTTCCACCAGCATTTTGTGTGTGTTGTTTAGTGATGGAAGTTGCTTTCTTATGGTAATTTTTCACGTAGATGTGTTCAATGGTTGGGAGGGATTTACCTGTGATGTACTGGGCCGAATTCACTAACTTTTGTGGGATTTTCTGCTCAAAGGCATTGGTGTTCCTGTACCAGGCCACAATGCAGCCAGCCAGCACTCTTTCCACCATACGTCTACAGAAGTTTGCCAAGGTTTTCAATGACATGCTGAATCTCCGCAGACTCCTGAGGAAGTGGAGGTGCTGTTTGTGCATTCTTCGCAATTATATTTATATGATGGGTGTAGGGCCAAGATATGCCAAGATAGGATACACTTTTAGAACCATAGAACACTACAGCACAGTACAGGCCCTTCAGCCCTCCATGTTCTGCCGACCCATATAATCCTTAAAAAAAGTACTAAACCCACACTACCCCATAATCCTCTATTTTAGTTCCCACCTTTTGCCAAATTACCTAAGGGACCAGTGACTGAACTTGGTCATTCATATAATGGTCACTGGACTTCTTGCACCACCATCTCCACCCTCCTGACATTGAACTCAAAGGCTATTTGCTCTCCCTGCCTTGCGAAAGGTCCTGACCATACAGACAGTGGCAAGGTCTCCAATGCAATATCCTATCACTCTGAATCCTGCATTGTCTTGTTCTGTCAACCTCATTTGAAAAAAATCTGCCAGTACCTTGACATGTAAATCAAATTAACAGCTCAATTTCAAGCAGGAAGCCTCCAAAGAGTCAGGTGATATCTCTGAAAAGAGAAGCAAAGTTAATGTTTCACTTCTTAGATGAAGGATTTCTGAGTTAAAGTGTAATTTCTTTCCTTCCACAGATGCTACCTAACCTGCTAAACATATTTACAACTTTCAAGTTTTATAGTACTGTACATTCCCAGCATCTGTTTTTTTCAGTTTCCATTTTGCTTTAGGCAGTGCATACTTTAACTTGTGCACACCACTCACTATATCTCACACTGCTGAATCATCCAGCCACAGCCAGAGGCTGCAATCATTTTGATTAGTCGACAGTAAATGTCTGACAGAGGGGCCATGGGAATGGCATGGATGAGCATGCAAAGCAACCCTTGCTTTGGTGGAAGGAGTGCGTCACCATGTTTACTCCTGACAGTGCTTCCACAAGAAGACACTTGCAGGGATTTGATGATCAAGAAGCACAACTGGATGTTTATTGCTGGGGATTACACTGGCATACTCCAAGCTACTGGGTGTTCATCTCTAGAGATGGTAGAGGTATTTTCATTTATTGGTAACATACATCAGATGATTTTCAGTAAACTTTACTCTTGTCACTTGAAATTGGTACAAATGATACCTGACATCACAAGCTTTGTAAAATCCTGTCATTTCTGCCATACAATACAAACAATCATTTGCTTCATTACAATGCACAATATATAATAAAAACTAATGGCATAGCCACAATAAAAATCCCAGTAAAGGATTGTAGAATGAAAAGCCTTTGATTACAGATACATCCAAATGAAAAGTTGTTCTCAATTAACTGATTCAAATGACCTTAGGCAGCTAAAGTTATATTACATGGCTGACTTTGCAATATTAATCTGTAAACAGTGCAACTTTAAAAGTGATTGCAAAGTGATAGCAAAGTGATTTTACATTTAATGGACATTGCACAATCTAACTATATTAGTTAATTTAATATTTACGCACATTACCACTTCTACTTAATGCACGGAAGCAGCAAAGCACAACATCTGTTGAGTGTGTATTATGTCTAAGGCAAATTACTTTCTATTGTGTTCATTTGGATAAAGCATTTCTATTTCAGAGAATCATTTCACTTTTACACACAATTCCTTCCAGAGATAGTGGAACAATTCTTAGATCAACAAAATGTAAATCTGTTTAACTTCTCATGATTTACAAATTTGGAACCCAGCCAATATAAATGTCAAATCTCCAGAGTCACACGGCAGTTCTGTTACAGTAAAAACAAATCACATGAGCTTTCCTGATGAGGTAGCATTTAGTTATGACAGCCAAATTGGTCCTTCCAAAAAATAATTTTTTCCTGTGCCATGGCAGAACTGATAGACAACAGTAATCACAATTTTCAGTTAATTCAGAGATGTAACAAAAGCAGGAAAGGCTATTAAGTGGCCTTTTTTATTGCCACAAAGGTAACTGTTGCAATAGAAGTATTGTTAATTCAGTCTATCAAATTGCCAATGACAACCAGAGTCCGGAGCTACGGATATTAGCATTGCATACTTGTCCAGACTTCAATAGCTATAAATTAACAAGTAAGTATTGATTTCAAATGTTCAACAAACACATAACATAAATAGGAGCAGGGATAGACCAACTGCCCTGCAAGACTGCATTGCCAATCAATATGTTAATGGTTAAACTGCTCCGGTCCTTATCATTTGTACCAGTTCCCTGTAGCCCTCCAGAAATATCTAATTCTTTTTTGAACACCCAGACTGACCTAACCTCCACAACCTTCAGCAGCTGGGAATTCCAGAGATTCACCATTTACCACTGTCTGTGGGTTCTGACATTGGAGCTCCATATTGCAGGAGGAATGAGTTCTGATGAACCCTTGGGTTCACAATTTGGTGAGACCAGAATCTGAGGCCTAGTATTCGGGTTCCTGTCATTGGGAAGTCTGGAGCTTGAGGCCTAGTTTTTTGGCAAACATCATGTCTTGATTTTGATGTCGAGCATCGAGACCCAAGGGTCGAATTGGAAGTCTGGAAGTCAAAGCCCATTGGCTGGAACGGAGTTTGTGAATCTCTACAAATCCACTGGAAAAGTTGAAACCCAATGTCCACAGGTCCAACTATGAATCCACAGGAGGCTTAAGACCAAAGAGAATGGCCTGACTTCCGGTTGAAGCACTGTGTTTGTGCATGGGTGAGGAAAATGGAACTTATTTTGTTGCTTGTTGGGTTCTGTTTTGTTCTGCCAAGCACTGTGGGCATGCTATATTAACCCAGAATGTATGGCGACAGTTGAGAGTTGATTGCTAATCAAATGACTCATTTACTGTATGTTTCGATGCATAGGTGATAAATAAACCTGAATCTTGATCTTGAATCTTCTCTCCAATAAAATTGGCATTGGCGTTGATATTGGTACTGGTGTTGGTGGTTAGTATTGGTATTGATTTATTATTGTCACATGTACCAAGAGAGAGTGAAAAGCTTGTCTTGCTTATTGTTCACACATATCAAATCATTACACAGTGCATTGAGGTAGAGCCAGGTAAAACAACATCAATACAGAATAAAGTGTAAAACTTATAGAGACAGTTCAATGCAAGTAAACAAGAATGTTAAGTCCATGAAAAGTAAATTCTCATCAGCACTTGCAATGATCCATCAGAATATGTAGTGTTTCTAAAATGAGTGCACGTTGAAAGAAGTGGTTGTATATTTCCTGCCGAAGATTTTCGGCCTGAAACATTGACTATACTTTTTTCTATAGGTGCTGCCTGCTTGCTCAGTTCCTCCAACATTTTGTGTGTGTTGCTTGGATTTCCAGCATCTGCAGATTTTGTCTTATTTTCATATTTACCAAATGTTATTTTTAGAGTGATGGGGCAGGTTGACAAAGTGACTTAGAAAGCACACGTGATCCTTTTGACAAAGATATGGGGTGGAAGATCAAGGAGCTTATGCTGTAACTGTCTAAAATACAGGTAGAATTGTGGGCACTGCACTATGGGAAGAATGTATTAGAGTGCACAAGAGACTTAGTAGAATGGTCCTTGGAATGAGGCACTGCAGGAGGGGATCTGATGATTGTTTTCAACACTTCATTTTGTGTCAACAGCACCAGCACACAACCTCCTCTGCAAATTAAAACTAATTTGTTATCCCTTCATTCTGATGAAGGGTTCTTAGTCTGAAATATTAACTCTTTCTGCACATGCTGACTGATATGCTGAATGCTTTCAGCTTTTTCACCTTTCATTTCTCCCCAGCAGAAAGTGATTTGAATGATATGATCAAAATCATCAAGAATCTAGTTCAAGTGAAAAATGGGAAACATTATCACCAGAAAGGTGAGAACTAGAGGGGATTGATTTGAAATGATTGACCAAAGGACCAGCACTGACAAGAGGTAAAGCATATTCACCTATTAAATAATCATGATTTGGAATTCACAACCTGAAAAAAGTGAAGGAAGCTGGTTCTATCATTGAATTCAGAAGACAGTTGAGACATGGACCTACATTCACTTGATAGGTTGAATGGCCTCAGTCTGTGCTAGAGTGACTCTGTGATCTTATGAATCATTCAACAATTTGGTCATAGTGAAAAGAAATTTCAATTTTAAAGTGTATTTGTGAAAATCAAAACAACTGCAGATGCTGAAAATCCAAAATAAAATAGAAAATTCTGGAAATGCTCTGTAACCTCCTGGGTCGCCTCAGGCTCGCTCAGCTCGTTCCCGTCTAGGGGGAACAGCCTTCGGCCCCGCCAAACTGGGTAATCAGCTGGTGTGGATGCTGTGTGATGTCCCCACCTCGCCCAAAAACAGACAGTACACCATATGCGATTAAATGAGTACAATTTATAACGGTTACTATAACTAAGTGATTAATAACGATACAGTATATATGAAGAAAAAAGATAAAGAAAAGGCGCCAAACTTATCAAAGTCCAAACCACTTCATGCACAACCGTTGGAGCTCAATTACTGAAGTCTTCTGGCCACCATTCGATCCCCTCCGAACTCCTCGACTTGCAGCTTAGGACCATCCGAAGTGGTCAACCAAGCACATCTAGCTTCATCTCCTCTCCTCAGAGTACCTCCTGGCCTTGGACCCCCGCTTGGGGTCCGTTCCTCGCCCAGCTTACAGCATCGCGTCCTCTCTCTCTCACCCCCTCGCGCCGATCTTCCCAAAAGTCCGCCAACAATAGCTTACAGACTCAAAAGAAAGAACAACATTAATCCCAATTGGTTTACAAAGGAATACAATTATTGTTATCAGTAAATTTTAACCCAAACAAGCTTCCAGCACTCTCTCGCAACAAAGAAGCATTCCTGCTTTTAACAAAACAAAGAAGTCATTTTGATTACATACACAGTAACAAAGAAAAAAGAAGAAACCCCGTTTACACTCTCCCCCCACCAAATAAATGTCATGTCCTCATGACTATTAAATAACTCACCACCTTTCCTGCCAACACACCATAACCCAAGCACAAACAGTGACATCTCCTCCCCACACAGTAAACCTCATGCCCTGTTCCTCAGGCGCTACATAGGCCAATTATCTGGGAGTTCCCTAATCCTTCTGAGACCTCTGTACCCCCTCACCTAAACACTTCAGGCTCGGACACACCTGGGGATACCTCGGGCCCACTACCAACTCCTCTCTCAACCTCTCACTCATGCCCCCCACTGCACACAGCTAACCCTCCCCGCTACACCTGACTCAGTGGGGGAAGGGCCAAAGGTCTCTTCCTCAATCGAGGGAAAGTCAGCAAAAGGCAGCATGTACCACACATCCAGCACATTATCCATCGAATCTGTATTCTTCCTCATTTTTGCGATTGGTAGCTGCTGTTTGATCTTCTCCAAACGGAAACACGTGGCCTGCACTGCTCCTGCAGTCTCTTCAGCCTCCTGTTCAGTATTCACTGCACTTCTCTCCAGCTTTTTCTTCCTCATGACTTCTTCCAGATCAACTTTCTCCAGTCTCACCGTCTTCATTTCAAACTTGATTCTGTAGAGACAGTCACTCACGAGCTGCGACCTTCACCAGCCCTGGCACGTGTCCAGAAAACACTTTAACTCTGTAGTTCTCAGCCGCTCCTGCAACGACCTCACTTCATATTCTCCTGAGGCAAATCCAAATACCAAGAGATCATCCACATAAACCAAAACTCCAAACGCCTCCACATCCCCTATGGTCTTCCACATGCCCCGCAGTAAGGTTGCAAGGGCTCCAGATATGCCCTGTGGCATCTTTTCAGACCAGAAGGCTCCTAGGGAATTTATAACGGCCGTCTTCTCCTTGTTGGCCCCACTCATCGGGATCTGGCAACATCCACTCCTCAGATCCAGCACCTTAAACCACTTCGCACCACTCAGATAGGCCATCGCCTCTTCGGTCCTCAGGGCCATATTCTGGTCACTGACAGTGCGCCTTTTCAGCGCAATATAATCCACACATACGCTGCCTACGTTTTCCACGGCTTCAGGGGCCAGTCACCGCAACCTCTCTCTCTCTGAGGTGTCTTCAGCGGTCAACTCCCCTCCCTCGTGGTATTTCGCAGCGTCCACTAAGAGCATCTCACCCTCAGATACTTACCCCAGGCTGTACCACCACCGGCTCTTGTTTGAATTCGGTATCGGCTCAATGCTGCTGCACACGTCCGCACAAGCAGCTCAAAACTCTGGGTGCCTCGACAATGCCTCCAAACAGCGCTCACCTGCCTCCTCCAGGCAGGCCCCCAAGCGCACCAGCAGGATATTGGTTCTCTCTAGAACAGAAACGCTGCCCGTCTCAACAGTATCCAGACACATCAGCATTAACAATTCAGGAACCTCAGTCACCTCCACTTTTGCCTCCAAGAACTCTATTTTCACTGACCAACAACCGTCGTCTGGATAATCACCGGCACTGGTACCCCAAATCTCCAGTGTCAATGTCGTCAAGGGTAAATGCTTCCAATAACAGTTATAAAACAAATTGTACAGCAACTTAACCGGTGCCCCGGTGCCGAGGATGGCTTTAACTTGACTTCCATCCATCCGTAACAACACCTGTGCGCTTTGGTCCCTCTAAGCCTTCAGGAATAGGGTCAGTTCCTTTCGGGAGTTCCTTGGTACATTGCTGGGAACGTGCTCCCCCAGAGACCCCAAGCCGTTCCCCCACTGGGCCTCCTCTAAGTTTCCCAACACCTCTCGGATCAACGGAACAACTGATCCCCTTGACAGATCCCCTTGGCACCGCAAGTAATTTATCTGCCCCCCTTGCCAAAAGGGATACCCTAAAAACTTTCCACCAATCTCCTGCCACGGATATGATAAGCCCCCCAGCTGCGGCATTTGACTTTCAGTCGAACCAAACACATTTTCCCACACTTTCCCAGAACTGGCAGCTGTCACTTTGATGTAATTGCGCCCGACAGTTCTAACAATGTCACCAGCACGCCTACTCAAAATTTCAACCAGTCCCTGTCGCTTTCCCTCAGCCAAGCACTGCCACTCACCCAACAACTGAGAGGTCCGCTCCGCCCACGCTTCCACCTCTTTAGGGCTGGACATTATTCCAACAACTGGGCGAAGCCCACCACTGCTGAAACATCCCAACCTGTCACTCCTCACTCTCCAAACAGTATGGCCAGCCCATGGTCCCACCACCATTTCGTCAGCACTAGTCGGAACTCGAACAACGACCTCCAGGATAACAACAGCAGCCACCCCACCCAACACACATGCAGTGATAACCAGCAATCGCACACCCCCAAAGGCACACCAGCTCTTCGCCGCAGACATAATTTAAAGAGGGTGATCACACAGCTTCCACAGAAATCAATCCCAGACGAGCCCCCACAATGTAACCCCTTGGTTCGCCTCAGGCTCGCTCAGCTCGTTCCCGTCTAGGGGGAGCAGCCTTCGGCTCCGGCAAACTGGGTAATCAGCTGGTGTGGATGCTGTGTGATGTCCCCGCCTCGCCCAAAAACAGACAACAAACAGATTAAATGAGTACAATCTATAAAGGTTACTATAACTAAGAGATTAATAATGATACAGTATATATGAAGAAAAAAAAAATAAAGAAAAGGCGCCAAACTTATCAAAGTCCAAACCACTTCGTGCACAACTGTTGGAGCTCAATTACTGAAGTCTTCTGGCCACCATTCAATCCCCTCCAAACTCCTCGACTCGCAGGTCAGGACCCTCCGAGTGGTCAACCAAGCACATCTAGCTTCATCCCCTCTCCTCGGAGTACCTCCCGGCCTCGGACCCCGCTTGGGGTCCGTTCCTCGCCAAGTTTACAGTATCGCGTCCTCTCTCTCTCACCCCCTCGCGCCGATCTGCCCAAAAGCCCACCAACAATAGCTTTCAGACTCAGAAGAAAGAACAACGTTAATCCCAATTGGTTTACAAAGGAATACAATTCTTATTATCAGTAAATTTTAACCCAAACAAGCTTCCAGCACTCTCTTGCAACAAAGAAGCATTCCTACTTTTAACAAAACAAAGAAGTCATTTTGATTACATACACAGTGACAAAGAAAAAAGAAGAAACCCCCTTTACAGCTCAGCACATCAGGCTGCATCTAAAGAAAAGGAAATCCAGCCAACATATAAAGTATACTCAGAGAATAAAGTACATGAGTATGCACTCAGGAAAGTTTGAGGCTTTTCCATATGGGCTGAAATCTGAACATAACCACAGAACTGAAAAGTAAATTGTGGAAAGTATTGCAAAAGTTAAGGTCAGTGAAGATGTATCTGTAAAGAGTATTTATATTTTGTTTTCCACTGCTTATGCAATTTGTGAGTTTATTGGGCCCAACCTCACAGTCAATAAATGATTCCACAAGCAGACCCTATTCTAGAAAATGGTTCCCATCTTGAACTGTTAATATTAGTATCTAGTCTTTCATCCTGAGGCTGCACAACGGACATATCAGAACCACAGCAGCAACCTATATTAGCACCAGGATGGGATGAATGCAATGAGCCATCGTGGTAAAGTAGCCTGCACTCATGCTGACACCTTTGGATGGGATGTCAATTTGGGAAATGGTAAAGCACCTGCAAAGATGCCGGAAATGGTGGGATTATAGAAGTGACGATACTGAGTATTTTTCATTTGAAGCAGTCAATGGTTGGGATTAATTAGAGGATGGTTTGAGAATATCCTTGAATTGTTTCCTCTGTCATCTTGGTGATTTCTTGAAGAGATGGAATTCCATGTAGAGTGCATGTTTCAGGAGACTGATGTCGGAATAATATGGCCACTCTAATGGAGTGGTTAAGTATAGTTAGATCCATAGCTCTGGGGATATTTGCCGAGGAGGGAATGCTGATGTTCATTCCCCTTTCATGCCGGTATATTTGGAGGATTCTGCAGAGATAGCATTGGTGGTACCTCTCCAGTGACTTGAGGTAATCATTGTAGGTGGTCCAGATCTTAGAGCTGAACAGGAGGTAAACAGGTAAACTGTGAGATTTCTACCAGGGTTGAGCTTTTAATCTGCATACACTCTTTCTTTCAAATAGCAGCAGCCTGTGCCGATGCCTTGGAGATGGCGGTGAGCATTGTCATTGAGGATCTGCTTCTATTGAGAGGGGATTTCCAACATATGAAATGTGATCCACTTATTCAGAGTTATCTTGTAGACTTATATTGCCTTGGCGGAGTGTTAAGTCATGGCACAGATCTGTACAGCACCTTTAGTTTGTGACAATCAACTTTCTTATACTCGTCAATGAATAGGAGTGGGGCCTCCGAATGTGTGGCTATGTAAGCATTTTGATGACTGTGATAGGAATGACCTTGTTTCTGCGGTAGAATGACGTAGGATAAACAGTTTTCAATTGTTCCCGTATATTTGATGCACTTCAAGGAGAAATTTGGAAGGGAGATACAGTATTGCATTGATTATGAAAAGTGTTGTGGCAAATACACAGCCTAGCTTGACACAATCTGCACTGAGTTTAGGTCTGTAGTGAAATTATTGTTTAGGATCATGCTTGGCACCCCCTCATATATACTGATGTAAAATGCAAGTGAATTTCTGATGTTAGCCAGATTTAAGACAGATTACTCTATTGACCCTTTCAATTGATGAATCAAAGAGTATAAGGCTCATCCTCTGACATATTTCAGTGAAGAAACTGTCATTTGTATCAGATAAAAGGCAAAACCTGTGCGCCACCTCTCGATGAACTTTATCAATGTCCAAATGCTTCATGTTTAATTTCTGCTGTAAGGATTTATTTTGTCTTGGATGATTAGTTTGTAACATTTTAATATTTTTATTTCATCTCTGCAAGTGAAGCCATTTTGGTGAGAGACTGGAGCTTTGGCTGCTTCTGTTGAATTTAATCCATTTGAAATGGATGAAGTTGCGATACAGATTCTGTGACAGTTCAGTGTATTCATTGCATTGAATCAATGTAAAATATTAGGGATATCTGGCCTATTAGAGAGCTTAGAATGAGAAAATTCCCTTCTTTGGCAGGGTATATTATTCCAAAATGTCTATATTCAGAGTAAAGATTTGGGAGCTTCATGTATGAGTTTGTCGTCAGTTGATATTGGGCAAGCTTCCATGTTTTTATTCCAAGCACATTTCTCCATTTTATGTTCAGTTTAAATGAGAAGTGCTACAGTCTGGTAAAGAATGTATTTGAAGTATGATTTATTAATGAAAATGTTAAACAAATCAGAAAAAATATTTAAGGTAATGCTTACAGACCTCAGAATACATCATGGATTTAATTCATAATGACTGATTAATGTTTTGACTCAATAAAATGTCCCAGATCAGAAAGAAATTTCACAGCACCAGTGAAGAAGGACTGGATGGTGGGTTTTGACTGAAATATCAACAGTTCCTTTTCCCCCACAGATGCTACTTTACCCACTGAGTTCCTCCTGCAGATTGCTTGTTGTTCTGTTCAGGAAAATGTTTACTAGGGAATCGGGAGAACATTTTCAGGAAATGGCTTTGACTGCTTTGACTTGTTTTGCAAAACACAGTCTTCTTCTTCTTCTTCTTCTTCTTCTGCTTCTTCATGTGCCTTGCAAGTTACATGCTTAGGCGATCATGGCTCTCCACATCAAACGATCCCTCGCAGCGTCAATGATATCTCACACATTTAGGTTTGTTAGTTCTTTCACAGTGTCCATATATTTTCTACTTTGCCTTCCTCTTCCATGTTTCCTAGGCATACGGCCTTGTAATGTAAGGCATTCCATTTCTCCCTTTCTGATGACATGGCCCAGGAAATTAAGTTTCCTCTTAATTAATGTTCTCATTAAAGATCTTTTTGTATGGGCATGTCTCATTAGTTACGCTATCTCCATATGATATTTTCAGCATTTTTCTAAGAAACCACATTTTTGTTGCTTCTAAGTTTCTTTGGAGATCTGGTGTTACAGTCCATGTTTTGAAAGCATACAACAAGATTGACCAGATGTAACATTTTAGTAGCCTGAGCCTTGTCATAGAATGTGTCTGTTGGTAAAAATGGGTTTCATATTTTGGAAGTTGGTTTTGACAACAGCAATTCCTCTTTTTATTTCTACTTTACTCCTAGCATCTTGTGATATAAAGCTACCAAGGTAATTAAAGCTGGCCTTTTGTTCAGTCTCTTGGTTACCGGTGTACTATTGGCAGTTGGGAGTATCACAATCACTAATGTCCAAACAGCCATTGCAGAACCTGGCAATGAGTTTTAGCTTAACATTGACTTGCAAGGAATTACCACTCAGTCTCGGCAACAATTCTTTAGTCTGTAAGTCATTAGCAGTTACCCCACTGCTGTTTGCTTTCATATTTGTTCAAGAGACATTTTCAACCTCTCTTGTTTCTGTGACCCAGCTCCAAAGCATCAACCTATTTGATGAACACCCAACTCTCTCTATTCTGGTACCATACCTATTATTCACATTTGTTATAGCCTCTACAGAAACCAATGTTCCAAGATACATATTTTTTGTCTATATGGAAGTCAGACTATCAACAAAATACTCATTTTCATTATCTCTTGCTCCAAAGGCCAAGATAAAACTGTTATCACTTATGACACCTGCTGCTTATGAATCTTATAACATATAAAAGAAATCTAGAATGTATCTATATTATAATACTATGTCGAAGTACTTTTGATTCTTAAATATTTGAAAAATGATCTCTATCTGGCCAATATTAGCAAATATATAGTTCAACTCAAAATTACTTTCTTGCTATCAATGGTACTTCAGTGAGTCATTCCAATAAATCATTACATTCTTGCATTGTTTTCCAAAATTCTCAAATATGATCTATTGCATAATAATTTTGATTGTGCTCTCTGAAGGGATTATAAAATGTCAAAAGGACAATTTTTAAACTTTATTTCTTTAATTTAACATTGCCAGTGCCCCATTGCTGACCTACAACTGCACTGTTCCAAAGTACAGATAGGAGTTAAGCAAGCCGAGCTGTTAAAACATTTTCATCCTGATATCATCCGTTATGTAGAAGTTTTTGCAGCTGAAATCAATTTTAGTAATACGCAGTTTGTTTACTTTTGGACTGACCTCTTTTTCTTTGCTCTAAGTTCCAGTTTTATGATTAGCAGGATCCCAGGGAGAAGTAGGACAGGTCATCAGTTACATAAACTGCTCAATCTTAAAACTGACCTGGAGGTGGAGAACATTATCGGGGGTGGGGGGGGGGGATGCGATCAGAGATTGGGCAGGTGGTGAGTTGTGGCCTAGCACCACTGACAGGTAAGGAAGTGTTATTTCAGAGGAACTGAAAGGAACTAATACTTCCATTGACACTTTACAAATCACAAACCCAGTTTAACATTAATCTGTTCAATGCTTTAATCACTCAGAAAACTATGATAGTGTAATTTTCTTGCATAAACAAATTATTATATGTAAATTCATCCATTTTTTGCATAAATCTAAAATAAAGAATTAATATTTGTTGTAGGTAAAGGAAAAACAAATGGCTGCCCAAGCTACAATTCTATGTAATTCTTTTCTGTGACTGAATTTGATTTTACAAAGCGTATATTTGAAATTGTATAATTAACTGGATCAACATCCTAAAAAACTGGATTTTCACCTCCAACCCTTATCAACCTTAATGTTAATCACAACTGCATATTAAATAATATGATCAGATGTGAGATGGATGTTGAGAAAAGGAAGGTTTACTTTAATAACTCAATACACACTGAAAAAATTTTTCTAATGATTTTGCAAAACAAAACTCTGGTGCTCCAAATGGAAATGAAAACCAATGTGTATTTTTATACGGGGGAAATCGGGTTTATAGAATTGCAGCAACCATTAACCACAGTTCAACTGTAGATGCAGCAGGGTTATTTACTTCCTACAGTTTGAAGTAAAATATGGCATTTCTTGATCTCCGCTGCAAAATAGTATCAGTTGATTTCAGTGGTTTAATGTAAATACCTTCTATATGCTTACTTTGTACCATTTACTGCATAAACTTAAACTTAGATCACCTAAAACATAAATCATGAGGATTCATAATAGAGTGATTCATCTTAATTTAAATTGCTTCACTTTCAATGAAAGTTCAGATTAATTACAGTAACAATGATTTAGAACGTGTGATAGACCCCAATTCTATTTCAAATTTTGATAGTGATTTTCAAAAAAAGTTATGTTTAATTAGCGTAGCTGGAAATTAATTTGTGTAACAGGCCCTGATTTTGTTTCAATTTTTGATAGTCATTCACAATAGCACCATTGAACCTTGAATTACCATAAGACCATAAGACCAAAAGACATAGGAATAGAATTAGGCCATGTGGCCCATTGAGACTGCTCGGCCATTCAATCATGACTGATCCCTTTTCCTCCTCCTCAGCCCCACTCCTCGTAACCTTCGAAGCCGTGTCCAATCCAGAATCTATCAGCCTCTGCCTTAAGTACACCCAACAACCTGGCCTCCACAGTTGCCTGTGGTGACAAATTCCGCAGATTCACCACCCTCTAGCTAAAGAAATTTCTTTGCATCTCTGTTTTAAATGGATGCCCCTCTGTCCTAAGGCAGTGCCCTCTTGTCCAAGGCTCACCCACCATGGGGAACATTCTTTCCACATCTATTCTGTTCAGGCCTTTTAACATTGGAAAGCTTTCAATGAGCTCCCCCTCATCTTTATAAATTCCAGTGAGTACAGAACCAGAGCCATCAAATGGTCCTTGTATGATAACCTTTTCATTCCTGGAATCATTTTGTGAATCTCCTTTGAAACCTCTCCAATGCCAGCACATCTTTTCTTAAATGTTCATTATACTCAAGATGAGGCTTCACCAGTACCTCATAATGCCTCAGCATCACAACCGCGCTCTTGTATTCTAGACACCTTGAAATGAATGCTGACATTGCATTTGCCTTCCTCACCAACAACACAATGTGCAAGTTAAACTTTAGAGTGTTTTACACAAGAACTCCCAAGTACCTTTGCATCTCAGATTTTTTTATTTCCTTGCTATTTAGAAAATACTCTGCACATTTATTTCTACTACCAAAGCACATGACCATACATTTTCCAACATTGTACTTCATTTGCCACTTTCTTTCCATTCTCCAAATCAGTCTGTCCTTTTGCAGTCTACCTGTTTCCTCAACACTACCAGCCCCTCCACCAATCTTTGTATCGTCTGCAAACTTGGCAACAAAGCTATCTATTCTATCATCTAAGTCACTGATACACAGCATAAAAAGAAGCAGTCCCAACAGCAACCTCTGCAGAACACCACTAGTCATTGGCAGCCAACCAGAAAAGGATCCTTTTATTCCCACTTGCTGCCTCCTAAAATTCAGCCAATGTTTTAACCATGCCAGTAACTTTTCTATAATACCTTAACTTGGTACGCAGCCTCATGAGTGGCACCTTGTCAAAGGCCTTCTGAAAGTCCAATATATACAACATCTGCTTCATCCCCTTTGTTTACCGTACTTGTAATCTCCTCAAAGAATTTCAACAGGTTTGTCAGGCAGGATTTTCTTTTAACAAAACCACGCTGCCTTTGTCCTATCTTGACCTGTGTCACCAAGTACTCCATAACCTCATCCCTAACAACTGACTCCAACATCTTCCCAACTACTGAGGTCAAGCTAACTGATCTATGCAATCCTTTCTGCTGCCTTCCTCCTTTCTTGAGAGTGGAGTGACATCTGCAGTTTTCCAGTCCTCTGGAACCATGCCAGAGTCCAATGATTTTTGAAAGAGCATTGCTAATACCTCCACAATCTCTCCCGCTACCTCTTTTGGAAACCTAGGGTATAGTTCTTCTGGTCCAGATGACCTATGTACCCTTGTCCTTCAGCTTTTTGAGCACCTTCTGCCTTGTAACAGTAAATACACTCACTTCTCTTCCCTCACACCCTTCAACATCTGGCACACTGCTAGTGTCTTCCAGATTGAGGACTGATACAAAATACTCATTTAGTTCAACTGCCATCTCCTTATTCCCCATTATTGTTTCTCTGGCCCCATTTTCCAATGGTCCTATATCCACTATCATCTCTCTTTTATTTTTTACATATTTGGAAAAACATTTTACAATCCACTTTGATATTTTTTGCTAGCTTGCTTTATATGTCATCTTTTCCCTCCTAATGATGCTTTTAGTTGCTCTCTGTAGGTTTTTAAAAGCCTCCCAATCCTCTAACTTCCTACTAATGTTTGCTTTGTTGTATGCCCTCTCTTGCTTTTACATTAGCTTTGACTTCCCTTGTCACCCATGGTTCTACTATTTTGCCACTTGAGTATTTCTTCATTTTTAGAATATATCTATCTTGCACCATTCCTCAGTTTTTCCAGAACCTCACACCATTGCTGCTCTGCTATCGTCCCTGTCATCACCTCCTTCCAAATTACTTTGGTGCAGAATTGCAGAAGATTTATTGAGTGTCAACAAATTGCTAAGAATCCCGTTGGAAACTGAGGTTCCAGTTCCCTTCCCCATATAAATGAGAGAATGTAAATTTGAGTCCTTTTTTGAGAAACAAGACATCTAATTGCTAGTATTTTCAAAGGAAGTGGTCAAAGAGGCCTACCATTTGCTCTGAATCGGGAAAGGCTGCAGTACCAATGAACTCCATCTCTAAATAGGTTCACAGATTGCAATCAACACTGCTCTCAAACTTATCGGATGCACCTTATTCAAAGGGAAAGGAATTTACTTCCTTGTCTAGATTTATCCTCGGAATGGGCTTTCTCATGATTCAGTGAGCTATAGGCTGCACACAAATGGTATATGGGCTCCTTATTGGAACCTTTACCTGTTTCAAGTTGAAGTTCAAATTTAAGTTTAATTATCATTCAATCATTCATGAATATAACCAAACGAAACAACATTCCTCTGGGGCCAAGATGTAATACACATTACTAACAGCAGATAGCACATATGGTTACTATTTCAGAAAAAAAACATACATCCCAACTCTGTACATGGCATCAAAATCAGGTTTAATATCATTGGCATATATGCTGTCTTTGTGGCAGCAGTACAATGCAGTAAATAGTAATAGGAAAATGTGAATTGCAGTAAGTCTATAAAAGAGTTAAATCAATATAGAAATAAAAAGTAGTGAGGTAATTTTCATGGTTTCAATGTCCATTCAGAAATCTGATGGCAGAGGGGAAGAAGCTGTTCCTGAACCATTGAGGCTCCCGTACCTCCTCCCTGATGGTAGCAATGAGAACAAAGCATGACCTGGGTGTTGGGGGTCCTTAATGATGGATGCCGCCTTTTTGAGGCATCACTCCTTGAAGGTGTCCTGCATACTATGGAAGCTAGTGCCCACGATGAAGCTGACTAAATTTACAACTCTCTACAGCTTATTTCGATCCTGTGCAGTAGCTTCCTGCCCCCACCCCATACCAGATGGTGATGCAGCCAGTCAGAATGCTCTCCATGGTACATCTGTGGAAATTTGCAAGCATCTTTGGCGACATACCAAATCTCTTCAAACTCCCAATGAAATCTAGTCACTGTCATGCCTTCTTTGCAGCTGCATCAGTATGTTAGGTCCAGAATAGATCCACAGAGATATTGACACCCAGGATGTTGAAATTTCAGAATTTTCAGAATGGATCAAACTGTGAAGTCTGGTAAGGAAAGAGGTGGTGGTGTGTGCTTTTTAGTTAATTCTTGTTGGTGCATGGACATTCCGGTTATGCCAACTTCTTGTTCGCCTGCTCAAGAACAGCTATTAAATGTAGACCATTCTATTTGCCTTGGGGGTACTTAGCAGTGTTTCTGCCCACAGTTTACATCGACACAGAATGGTGTAAGAACTCTGTGCTGGTTTCCAGACACTGCTCATCGTTAGTGGAGTTTATGGCAGTTCGATGCAGACCATTTTATTTGCCACAAGAATTCACTTCTGTCCTTATATTCAGTGTCTACATTCCCCCCAGCGCTAATGCTAAGGAGGTGCTCTGTGAACTGTACGGGGCTATTAGCGAACTGCAGAACGCAAATCCTGATGGTCTGTTTATTGTCACCAGTGATTTTAACCATGCGAACCTTAAGTCAGTGCTCCCCAAATTCCATCAGTATGTGGACTTTGCAACGAGGGGGGAGAACGCATTGGACTTGGTTTACACAAACATCCCCAATGCGTACTAGGCAGAGCCCCGCCCCCACCTCGGATACTCAGACCACATCTCTGTTATGCTAATCCCAGCAAACAGACCACTCCACAGGCGCTCCAGACCAGTTCAGAAGCAGGTGAAAACCTGGCCAGCAGGAGCCATCTCTGCTCTGCAAGACTGCTTTGAGCACACTGACTGGCACATGTTCAGGGAGGCTGCAACCGATGGCGACTCTGCCAACTTAGAGGAGTACACAGCATCAGTGACCAGCTACATCAGCAAGTGCATTGATGATGTTACTCTGTCCAAGACCATCACTATACGCACCAACCAGAAGCCATGGATGACCGCAGAGGTGCTTGTGCTGCTGAGGTCCCGCGACTCCGCCTTCAGAGCAGGCGACAAGGCAGCTCTAACAACAGCAAGGGCCAAACTGTCCCGAGCCATCAGAGAGGCAAAGCGTGCACACTCCCAGCTAATCCACAGCCACTTCCAGGACAGCGGCGACACGCGGCGCATGGGGAAGGGCATCCAGGACATCACCAATTACAGGACAACATCACCTGACTGTGCAGGTGATGCCTCCCTCCCAAATGCGCTGAATAAATTCTATGTCCGGTTTGAGGCGGAAAATGACGTGGTAGCAAGGAAAACCACCCCTCCTACAAATGACCAGGTGCTGTGTCTCACCCCGGCCAACATGAGAAGAACCCTGTGCAGGGTCAACCCACGGAAGGCTGCTGGACCAGACAACATCCCTGGTAGAGTGCTGAGAGGATGTGCAGACCAGCTAGCAGATGATCTCACTGACATCTTCAACATCTCCCTGAGCAGCGCCACCGTTCCAACGTGCTTCAAGGCCGCCACCATTGTCCCCGTGCCGAAGAAGTCCTCAGTGTCCTGCCTAAATGACTACCGTCCCGTTGCACTTACATCCATCATCATGAAGTGTTTCGGGAGGTTCGTCATGAGGCATATCAAGACCCTGCTGCCCCCCTCACTGGACCCCTTGCAGTTTGCGTACCTTCCCAACCGTTCAACAGATGACGCCATTGCCACCACCCTCCACCTGGCCCTAACCCACCTGGACAAAAAAGACACATACGTTCGGATGCTGTTCATAGACTTCAGTTCAGCATTCAACACAATCATCCTTCAGAAACTGATTGGAAAGCTGAGCCTACTGGGCCTGAACACCTCCCTCTGCAACTGAATCCTAGACTTCCTGACTGGGAGACCTCAGTCAGTCTGGATCGGAAGCAGCATCTCCAACGCCATCACACTCAGCATGGGGACTCCCCAGGGTTGCATGCTCAGACCACTGCTGTTCACTCTGCTGACCCACGACTGTGCTGCAACACACAGCTTGAACCATATCATCAAGTTCGCTGATGACATGACCTTGCTGGGTCTCATCAGCAAGAACAACGAGTCAGCATACAGAGAGGAGGTGCAGAAGTTAACAGACTGGTGCAGAGCAAACAACCTGTCTCTGAATGTGAACAAAAGAGATGGTTGTTGACTTCAGGAGGGCATGGAGCGACCACTCCCTGCTGAACGTCGACAGCTCCTTGGTAGAGATCGTAAAGAGCACCAAATTTCTTGGTGTTCACCTGACGGAGAATCTCACCTGGTCCCTCAACACCAGCTTCATAGCAAAGAAAGCCCAGCAGCATCTCTACTTTTTGCGAAGGCTGAGGAAAGTCCATCTCCCACCCCCCATCCTCATCACATCCTACAGGGGTTATTTTGAGAGCATCCAGAGCAGCTGCATCATTGCCTGGTTCGGAAATTGCACCATCTCAGATCTCAAGACCCTGCAGCGGATAGTGAGGTCGGCTGAGAAGATCATCGGGGACTCTCTTCCTGCCATCACGGACATTTACATTACACGCTTCATCCGCAAAGGAAACAGCATTATGAAGGACCCCATGCACCCCTCATACAATCTCTTCTCCCTCCTGCCGTCTGGAAAAGGCTCCGAAGCATTCTGGCTCTCACGACCAGACTATGTAACAGTTTCTTCCCCCAAGTTATCAGACTCCTTAATACCCGAAGCCTGGACTGACACCTTGTCCTACTGTCCTGTTTATTATTTATTGTAATGCCTGCCCTGTTTTTGTGCACTTTATGCAGTCCAGTGTAGGTCTGTAGTCTAGTGTAGCTTTCTCTGTGTTTTTTTTTAATTACTTTGTTCAGTCTAGTATTTTGTACGGTGTCATGTAATACCATGGTCCTGAAAAACATTGTCTCATTTTTACTATGTACTGTACCAGCAGTTATGGTTGAAATGACAATAGAAGTCAATTTGACTTGACTTGACTTTACATACCACCAGCAGTTAATCATAAGCAAGCACTAGCTAAATTGTGCAATGTCGTCTGTAAACAAGAAGCAGCTCATCCTGACTCATTTCAAATTACAGTTGGTGACTTTCACCAGGCCTGTTTGAAGAAAGCCCTGCCCAGTTATCACTAGCACATAACTTGTTGCACCAGAGATCCCAACACAGTAAACCACTGCTATACCACAATAAGTAATGCCTATCATTCCTTCCCAAGACCACATTTTCACAATCTCAGATTATTTGGCTGTACTCCGACTTCTTGCATAGGGAAATAGCCTAAAAAGGAAGGCTCTGGAGATCAAGGCAAGTAAGAGGTGGTCATGGGAGGCGGAAGAACGGTCACAGGATTACCTTCAGGCTGTGTTCAAGAACTCATCTGACAACCTGAATGACTACACCAGGGTTGTTACAGACTTTATTCAAACAGCTGTGGGTGAGTGTGACCCCACAAAACTATTCAGAGTTTTCCCCAGCCAGAAGCCCTGGATGGAGTGCTTAAAGAAGTAGCCCAAGAAATAGTGGATGCATTAGTGATAATTTTTCAAAACTCCTAAGTTTCTGGATTAGTTCCTGAGGATTGGAGGGTGGCTAATGTAACCCCACTTTTTAAAAAAGAAGGGAGAGAAAAACCAGGGAATTATAGACCAGTTAGTCTGACATCGGTGGTGGGTAAAATGCTAGAGTCAGTTATCAAAGATGTGATAACAGCACATTTGGAAAGAGGTGAAATCATCGGACAAAGTCAGCATGGATTTGTGAAAGGAAAATCATGTCTGATGAATCTTATAGAATTTTTTGAAGATGTAACTAGTAGAGTGGATAGGGGAGAGCCAGTGAATGTGGTATATTTAGATTTTCAAAAGGCTTTTGACAAGGTCCCACACTAGAGATTAGTGTGCAAACTTAAAGCACACGGTATTGGGGGTATGGTATTGATGTGAATAGAGAATTGGTTGGCAGACAGGAAGCAAAGAGTGGGAGTAAACGGGACCTTTTCAGAATGGCAGGCAGTGACAAGTGGGGTACCACAAGGCTCAGTGCTGGGACCCCAGTTGTTTACAATATATATTAATGATTTAGACGAGGGAATTAAATGCAGCATCTCCAAGTTTGCGGATGACACGAAGCTGGGTGGCGGTGTTAGCTGTGAGGAGGACGCTAAGAGGATGCAGGGTGACTTGGATAGGTTAGGTGAGTGGGCAAATTCATGGCAGATGCAATTTAATGTGGATAAATGTGAGGTTATCCACATTGGTTGCAAGAACAGGAAAACAGATTATTATCTGAATGGTGGCCGATTAGGAAAAGGGGAGATGCAACGAGACCTGGGTATCATTGCACACCAGTCATTGAAGGTGGGTATGCAGGTACAGCAGGCGGTGAAAAAGGCAAATGGTATGTTGGCATTCATAGCAAAAGGATTTGAGTACAGGAGCAGGGAGGTTCTACTGCAGCTGTACAAGGCCTTGGTGAGACCGCACCTAGAGTATTGTGTGCAGTTTTGGTCCCCTAATCTGAGGAAAGACATTCTTGCCATAGAGTGAGTACAAAGAAGGTTCACCAGATTGATTCCTGGGATGGCAGGACTTTCATATGAAGAAAGACTGGATCAACTAGGCTTATACTCACTGGAAGTTAGAAGATTGACGGGGGATGTTATTGAAACATATAATATTCTAAAGGGATTGGACAGGCTAGGTGCAGGAAGATTGTTTCCGATGTTGGGGGAGTCCAGAATGAGGGGTCACAGTTTAAGAATAAAGTGGAAGCCTTTTAGGGCAGAGATGAGGAAAAACTTCTTCACACAGAGAGTGGTGAATCTATGGAATTCTTTGCCACAGGAAACAGTTGAGGCCGGTTCATTGGCTATATTTAAGAGGAAGTTAGATATGGCCCTTGTGGCTGAAGGAATCAGGGGGTATGGAGAGAAAGCAGGTACAGGGTTCTGAGTTGGATGATCAGCCATGATCATACTGAACAGCGGAGCAGGCTCGAAGGGCCGAATGGCCTACTCCTGCATCTATTTTCTATGTTTCTATGAACAATGAAACCCAAAATCTACTAAAAGCTAGATCAGAGGCATTTCAGTCTGGAGATCAAGAATGTGACAAGATATGCAGGTGTCATCTCCGGAAAGCCATCTCTCGGGTGAAGAAGTGGAGATCCCGGACTAGACTGGAATCAACAAGGGAAGCTCAACAGCTGTGTCAGGATTTGAGTGCTGTTACCTCCTACTAAGTTAAATCTTGCAAGATTTCCAGGTGAGCTCAATGTCTTCTATGCTCTCTTTGATCATCTGAACAAGGAGGAACCACCGCGCACCCCCATGTCCCCGGTGGTTGTTTGGTCACAGTATCTGAAGATGACTTGTATGCTGCCTTCAAGGGAGTGAATCTAAAGAAAGCATTTGGTCAGGACGGAGTACCAGGCCAAGTACTGCATACCTGTGCCGACCAACTGGCTGTTGTAATCATGGATATCTTCAACCTCTTGCTCCGGCAATGTGTGGTGGCCACTTGCTTCAAGCAGGCTTCAATTGTACTGGTGCCCAAGAATGGTGTGATAACCTGTCTCAATGGCCATTGCCCTGTGGTACTTACATCAGCAGTAGAGGCTGGTGTTGAAGCATATCAGCTCTTGTCTGAGTGGCGACTTGGATCGACTCTAATTCACGAACAGAAGCAAGAGGTCTACAGCAGATGCTATCTCGTTGGCTCTTCACACAACCTTGGACATCTGGACAGCAAAGATGCATACATCTGGATGATCTTTATTGATTATAGCTCAACATTTAACACCATTATCCCCTCAAAACTAATCAGTAAACTCCAATACCTGGGTCTCAATACCCCCTTGTGCAATTGGATCCTGGATTTCTTCACTTGTAAACCCCAGTCAGTTCATATTGGCAAAAACATCCCCTCCACAATCTCTACTCGCTTTACACCTATGATTGTGTGGCTAAGGACAGCTCCAATACCATATACATGTTTGCTGATGACACCACTTTTTTGGGCTGTATCAGCATACAGGAAGGTGTCGTAACAACAACCTCTCACTCAATGTCCATAAGACCAAGGAACTGATAGTAAGACTTCAGGAGAGGGAAACCCAGACATCCAGTAATCATTGATGGATCAGAGGTGGAGAAGATCAGTAACTTTAAATTCCTGAGTGTCATCATCTCAAAGGACCTGTCCTGGACCCATCATTTAAATATAATTGCAAAGGAAGCATGACTGAACCTTTATTTCCTCAGGAGTCTGTGGAGATTTGGCATGTCATCAAAAGCTTTGGTAAACTTCTCTAGGCATGTGGTGGAAAGTGGCTGCATCTACTAGGATGTACTACAGGAACAGATCTCCCACTTCCATGCTGAATGCTGCATCCTCAATAATTTGGCCATAAAGTTACAGCCCTTAAACCATCCTGCAGATTTATTGCTGCCCATATTTTGCCTGATGACCCCAGTGATCAAAATCTCACTAACAGAATCAAAAGCCTTCTGATTGTCATGCATTACTGTAGTCATTCTGAACTTTGCTATCTGCAACACTGGAGAAGACTCTATTGAATGCACATGAATAGTTTTGCCTGCTGTTCACCATGAAGCATTTCGTTCTTCTGAATTTCTGCAGACAGTTGAGGATTCATCAATAAATTTGCAGCTTGCCATCAAGAAAGCTTGGAATTCCATGAGGGATAAGGTACCTCCTTGTTTAAATGACCAGTTAAAGAGAATCAGTCAACTGAAACTTTTTGATGTTGATAATAACATGGTTTCTGCTTACTTGTGACTCCATAGATGCAAAGCCAGCAGCAAGCAAATGGTTTAAATGTATGCAGATAAGGACATTCTCTTGGAGTGGCAGTAGCCCCTAGCACACACTCTCTTTCTTCAGGTTGGATATGTGGCAGAAATTAACCAAGATGTTGTAGTGCATGCCATGTCATGGAAGGGATGAAGTCCGCACCCATTCTAAATCAGGCCAGTTGCTAGAATTTGAAGACCGTTTCTTATAAACATATGGTAGCCAGTCACTACAGTTTCTTTATACACCTGGGACATGATAAGCCACAGCACAAGATTAAGTTTAAGAGTTCAAATTACCTTTAAAGCAAAGAACAATTGGAAAAGAAAAACTGGGGGTTTATGAAAATTATGCACTTGACTATTAAATTTCTGATTGGTTTGAACATATTGCATATGCAGATCATATACTTGGAATGATTAGCTAACCTACTTGATCATATGTCAGGATTAGCAGATTTATGAGTTGCCCAAAGCATATATCATTTGAAAGTGATGTCATATTTGTGGGTCCCAGAAAAGTTGCTGAGAGACTGTGAAACTTAAGTTAAGAAAAAGCAACTTGTATGAAGGCCAATGAATGGCCCTCATGTTCTTTTCTGACTCCTGCTTGATCATTTTGGACCTCTGGTAATATCCAAAACATTTGCTCTTTAAAACCAAAGCAACAGATAAAGTGCTGGAAGAACTCAGCAGGCCAGGAAATAAACAATTAACATTTCAGGCCAAGACTCTTTATCAGGACTAGGGAAGAAGGTGAGGTGAGGGAAAGAGTAGAAGCTGCCAGGTGATATCCTATCAGATTTCTTCTTCTGCTGCCCTTTACCTTTTCCATCTATCATGTCTCAGCTTCTTATTTCATCCCCTTCTTCCCCCATCCACCTTCCCTCTCAACTGGTTTCACCTATTACCTATCAGGTTGAACTTCTTTCCGTCACCCCCCACCATCTAATTCTGTCCCCTTCTTTTCCAGACCTGATGAAGGGTATCAGCCTGAAACGTTAACTATTTATTCTCCTCCATAGATTCTGCCTGACCTGTTGAGTTCCTGCAGCATTTTGCATGTGTCGCTCCAGATTTCCAGCATTTTCAGAATCTTGTGTTTGCCTTTAAAACCAAGGTGGACAGCACACAACTAAGACATCTCAGATAGGCAGTGTTCCTCTACAACCCCTCCCCAAACACACACACATTTACTTCCAGCACAGCATTCACGATTAATCTTGTGTGCTAGGTGACAGCTATGGGGCATATACTTGTCACAATTCTGTTCCACTGCTGGCCTGGGATACCAGAGAGCTGACATGCTATTTGGTTCTCAAAGATAAAGAACTATTCAGTAGAAAGACAAGGCTGGACATTTCAATTGTTTAAGCCATTACTAGAATAGAAAGCTGTAAGATAAGTAGACATTTAATATGGTTAGAAAAATAAAGAGGAACAGGCAGAGGGAAGAAGAGGTGAGAAAATCAACAAGTTCAACTGTAACAGGCAAGGAGCTAGTAATTCGTCACTATCCAGGGACACAGGGAAAAGGTTATCATTTCAGATAGGTACCGTTAATCATAATTCTGTGTTGGCAGAGAATCTGAGACTGCAGGGTGTAGTTGCTTCTTTCTCTAAATAAATTCACTCCTTTCTGCTTTAATTTTAGCTCTGTTTCATTTGTAGCTTTAAAAAAAAATCTCTTTCCCTATCCTCAGTTTTCTTTCCTTTTGGTGTTTTGAGATAGTGAGTCCATGTTTCTCCATTCTCAGTCAATGGGTTTACACCTCCTTCTGTCTCACTATCACTTCACAAGTGAGCTTTTACATCCTCGGACTGTTTTATTCAGCACGGGAAATGCAGAGCAGAATGATGAGAGCCCATGGAAAGAAGACACATGAGGCTTTTGACTTTGATTAAGGTTTTGCGGTTGAAATGTTATACCTGTCTTTTCATTTGCCGAAGCTACTAACTGAGCTGCTTTGTATCCCTTGTATTTTAGGCTTTTGTTTCCGATTTTCAACTTTGACAGGGTTCTGTTGGTTTTCTGGAGAATGAATATACTTGATCACTTTCGACCCACCCTGCGATTTACATTCATGACCAAACATCTGCACCTTCAGCATTGTTGTCAATTCACAGCAAAACAACTTTCTTTTCTTTCTTATCAGTGAGATTAACTGTAGTATCTTAGCTACCATGACAGTTCAGCAACACACACAAAATGCTGGAGGAACTCAGCAGGCCAGACAGCTTCAATAGTAAAATGTATGGTTGACATTTCTGGCTGAACCCTTTTGGCAGGACTGGGGAAAAAAAAAGCTAGGAAGTAGATTTAAAAGATGGAGGTCGGGGAAGAGAGAACCAGCAGGTGACAGGTGAAAACTGGAAGGGGAGGGATGAAGTAAAGAGCTGGGAAGCTGATTGGTGAGATGAGATGAGAGAGGGAAAGGGGGATGGGAAATGGAGAAGGGGAGGTGGTGGTGGGGGGGAGTTGGGGGGCATTACCAGACATTTGAGAAACTGATGCTCATGCCATCAGATCAGAGGCTACCCAAATGGAATATAAGTTGTTGTTCCTCCAGCCTAAATGTAGCTTCATCACAGCAGTGGAAGGGGCCGTGGATGGACGTATTTGGATGGGAATGGGAAGTGGAATTAAAATGAGTGGCCACTGCGAGATCCTGCTTGTCCTGGTGGATGGAGCGTAGATGCCCGGTGAAGTGGTCCCCCAATCTATGTTGGGTCTCACTGATGTACAGGAGGCCCCACCGAACACAGTAAATGACCTCAACAGACCCAAAGGGTGAAGTGTCGCCTCACCTGGAAGGACTGTTTAGGGCCCTGGATGGTAGTGAGGCCAGTTGAGAACAGTTCTTGCTGCAAAATCCGCATACCAAATTGGGGGCTCTATTGTTAACTGTTTGCTGAAGGAACTCACTAAGCTGATAACTTTTTTTTTAACAAGTAGGAGTTATAACATTCAGAGCTCTTGCGCACAATAATAGATCCCATTGGTCTGACTATTACACAGACAAGTTTGAATATAGAAGTTTCATTTACCACACCTTGGTCTTTGTTTGAGAAAAATTATGGCTTGATAAGAACTCATTTTTGTTTTGAGGTTTGCTCCCTTTCTGACCTTTGGGTGGTGATGTAGTTGTGCTGGAGCTGTGTCAGAATGTGGAGGTCAGAAGTGGAAAAAAGCCACAGGTCAGAAATTGGAATCAGAATCAGGGATCTTATCACTGACATACTGTATGTTGTGAAATTTGCTGTTTTGCAGCAGCTTTGACATCATATAGTTCAGCTCCATATAGGGTGGGATGGGATTTTGTAAATGCTTTTGATTAATTAACTGCCCTTCAGCCAAACAGGGAATTCAGTATCCTGTGATGGATACCAGAGTATGAGAACTCCATGTTCTCCTACACAGCATGTGAGTTGAGGGGTTTTAATAAAACAGAGGTTGATTTAGGGGTCTTCCGGTCAGCCACAAATTCAACTAGTTCTGAAAAGATTACTGGGGCAGTGGGTAGACAGAATGCTTTCACCGGATCTCCTGACATCTTGGCTTGCCTTGGTATAAAAGCAGGTGACAAAGAAGAGCATCTTGTGAGTGCAACTATCAAGAATGCTTTGCACTGCCGCCTTTCAGCAATCTTACTTCTGTTAGAACTTGTAATATATGTTTATTTTATGTAATGTATCCTGATCCTTACGGTAGCCTCTCTTTAATAACTGTAATATTACTCAGCTCTTTCCAGGCAATATCTATCAAGATAGAAACAAAATTTTACAGAATACAGGTCTGCCCTGGACACCTCGTAATCTTCCAGGGTTTAAAAAAATGTGACAGCATTTTGCAACACGTGATCTTCATCAGCCTTGGGTCTTATTGATTGGTACTTGTTGATGTGTCAGGCCCCTGGTAGGCTCCACGTGATCTCCCAGAACAATGGCAAGACTGAGGGACATTTGATTAAGACAAACATTTCTGGGGAAAATTCAGTAGGTCTGGAGTGAAAAACAGAGTTAACATTTCAGGACAAAGCTTCTTCATCGGAACAGGGCAAGTAAGGAAACAAATTAGTTTTAAGCTGTAGAGTATATTTTGGAAGGGAAGTTCAGACAAGGTAGGATCTTTGATGGTGAGGCATGATTGCTCATCTACAGGGCTGACTCAGTAATAGATTAATGAGAGGAGAGGGAAAGGAAAAGAGACAAGGGGTGTGCAATGCAGGTTGGAGCTGTAGCTAAAACTTGAAATAAATTGAAAATTATGAAAAACAAACTGCTGGAGAAACTCAGCAGGCCAATCACATCTGTGGGCAAAAGGAAATGCTGACTTTTCAGGACTGAGATAATCTGAGGTTGCCCTAAAAACCACATAGAACGTTTCACTCAAGTGTCTGTGGAAATCCAGCCTCTACATACACCTGTTTATCCTGACTGGTATCACTGTAGGCAGTTTTGATGTCAGTGCTCACCTGTATAAACAGGTCACCAGCTCAGTGCATGCCTGCACATGGGCCACTGTGAGATCTTGCACAGCTGCAGGAAGGGTCTTCTCGGTCTGAAATGTTGGCTGTTTGTTCATTCCCACAGATATTGCCTGACCCGCTGAGTTCCTCCAGCATTTCGTATGTGTTTCAGGAACATCTCTAGGGATGGAAGTGGAGATTAGTCACTGGGAAAGCCTCTCCACAAGATGCAGCCTACAGCAGATCTTGCTTCGAAATCCATTAAAACTTTATCTACATTAGTTGTGATGCACTAAACTGCTCGGAGGTGACTCTGTTTGACTTTCTGTCGATTTTGTTGGGAACTGTCAGCTGGACTTCTTTACTGATAATCTGTTTGCTGTGCAGTTGCAGGTGCGGGGAAGCTACTATTCCTGCGGTAGTTGATTCTTTCGAGTTTCTACTCTGAGTTTCACAATTTTACAGCTTGAACATCACCCATGTCAATGAGGCCATCCAAAGCAAGTGTAAAGTCAAGACTGTCAGCTATGATGTTAGCATATAGTGCCTTGTAAAGTATTCAGCTCCAACCCTTTGTTCACATAACTGAGTATTACAACCAGGGATTTTGACTAATTTAACTGAAAATTTTTATTTGTGAACCACATGCTCATTTTTTTCCCACAGTAGAGCCCAAAAAACATATGTAACACTTACCCAAAAGGCTGGTATATGTCTAGGGGAAAAGGAGATCCAGCCACTCACCAACCCACCTCCCGCACGCGCAGGTGCTGTGAGAATCGAGTTTATGTCTCGCGCCCACCCACAGTATCAAACCCACAACAAATACCGATATGAAATATACTTTAAAGAGTTTACTAAAATTACAAGAGCATTAGGCAATACAATATATATATACACAAGGAAAAAACAAAATGCGCCAACTTATCAAAGTTCAGTCAGTTTAGTGCACATCGTTGGAGCTCAAACATCGAACCATTCGACCCTTCGTCGCTTGCCTCCGACCTCCACGTCTTCCCCCCCGGACAACCCCGGTGGTCTTCCGAGTGCAGGTCCACCTTCCTCAGCGTCTTCCTCCCGACCCCCTTCACACTCCCAACCCGCGCAACCCCTCCCCCAAGTTCCCAGCCTCACAAAACACAATAACATTCCCCATTGGTTAACAAATGAATACAATCCCCATATCAGCAAGTCTAAAGCTAAACAACAGCGAGAGAAACACTTATCAGACAAAGAAGCATTCCTACTCGTAACAAACCAAAGAAGCCATTCTGAGTAACATACACAAGACATTGTACACATAGAAAATTGTAAAGCATAAAAAACTAAAAATTCAAAAACTGAAATGCCAGCAGTTCAAAAGTATTTACCACCCTTTGTGCACTACTTAGTTGCAACACTTCTCGTAGCTATTACAGCCAGAAGCCTTTTTGGATACGTCTCTATTAGTTCTGCACAATTTTCCATTCCTCCTTGGAAAATTGCTCAAGCTGTCAGGTTGATTGGGGAGTGTTGGTGGACAGCAATTTTGAGGTCTTGCCAAAGATGTTTGATTACGTTAATGTCAGGACATCAACTTTCTTCATTTGAAGCCACTTCAACGTTGTTGTTCTATTGAAAGAAAAACTTCCTCCCTAGTTTAAGATTTATGGAAGAGACTAGCAGGGTTTTTCATCTTCCCAAAAATTCTGACCATATTTCCTGTCCCTGCTGCTGAAAAACATCCTTGTAATATGATGCTACCTCCACAATAATTTACGGTAGGGATGGCATTACCTGGCTGATGCACAGTATTAAATTTATGCCACACGTACCACTTAGTATTGCAGTCAAAAAGTTCCACTTTAGTCTCATCTAACCATAAGACCTTCTTCCAGATCTTTATAGTGTCTTCTATGTGATGCTTTGCAAAATCTTTATGGGCAAGGATTCCCTTTTTTTTTAGCTAAGTCATCTTTCTTGCCACTCCCACAAATATCCTTCTTGTGCAAGTTCTTAGAGATTGTGGGGCAATGAACTTCATCTTCAGTTGCTGCCACTGACTGGTGCAGCTCACTCAGAGTGGCTGTTGGCCGCACAATAGCCTCTCTTACAAGTGCCATTCTTCTCCAGCAGTCAAGTTTAGAGGGGTGGCCTGACCAGAGTGTGGCTGTGGTTGCATATTTTTCTACTCCACGACGAACTGCACTGAGTTCAGTGCCTCTGAGATGGTCGTGCACTCTTACCCAGATTTCTGCTTCTCTATTATCATTTCCCTGACTTGTCCTGAATACTCTTTTATCTTCGTATGGGTTTGGTCAGCTGAACATTTGCCAGACTGTTGGGCCTTTCACAGAGAGAGGGGGAATTTATTCAGTTGATCCTCCAATTTCCTACATCACAAACTGGATGAGTTGATCAGGTAATATACAGTATTGCACCTGAGGAAAGGTGGCATAGTAATTACATAGGGAATGAAAACTTTTTCAGCCTCACAATATTAGTTGCTAATTTTTAGTAAATTAAATTGACATGTTTTGGAATTTTTCTTTTGATTTGACATGATGCACAATGTTTTGTAGATTAGCTCAAATCCTACTTCAATATATTTTAAATTTAGAAATTGAGACAGTAAAATGGGAAAATAGTTCTAGGGAATGAATACTTTGTGTAGTGTTGTTAAGCTGTTAACCTTAGAAAACTTGCTAAATGCATATTTAATAAGAAGTTGACACTCTACCCTTTGCAAGTGTGTTTCCTGACCACGCCCTATGCTGCTGGCTTTAAACTGTGGGTTTTTAGACTTAAAACACTCAACTTCCAGATGATTTAAGTTACTCACCCTCATCCAACCAACTACTCAACAAATTTCTGATTTTAGCAGACAGTCAAATGAAGCATTTAAATACTGTAATCTAACAACACTTAAATGAGTTAAGTGCCGTTTAAACTTCTAGCAATTGTATACATTTAGATAATTCTCGAGGTTTGGACAAGAGCATTGCTGTGCAAGGAAGGTTATCAAAGCAAGTACATAGCAAGTGGAAACCATGTGTTGGTAGTATTTATCCAGTGTGGTCTAAAAGACCCATCTCACTAAAAGCATTGTTCAGAAAATATATTCCAGGACCCAACATTATTCCAAGGTGAACCCTCAGTATATTCACTGGAAATTTCACTGTGTGAATATTTCTCACACAAGTGAATTTCATATGAGTATATTAACAAAGTGCTCTGAAATAATGTGAGCTAGAAATTATATTCATAAACATGTTTTATAATTTATGTTTTATTTAAATCTTTAAATAGGATTGATCTTATTATTACTGAGTAAAATTCATAGTCTATCTTGACCTTGTATTATTAATAATCCCTGCTTTGAAAATGCATGATATTTAAATTCTGTCACATTTATGACTATAACCTATATGAACTGTACAGAGCTAAATATTTAACAAATCTTAAGTGAACTTTCAGATGTGCTCTACAATAGAGGATGTAGTGTTTAATTCAAAATCCAGTATAGATACAATTTATCATTATTAAATTGATAAGCAGCACCTCATTCAGTTATTAACTGATTTTATAATTGTAATATTTTATGCAGCTTTAAAATTATATGATTTCTTCCTATACAGAATTTCCAGGCAGAAATTTCCTTGTGAAATAATCTAAGGGCCATAATTCAACATTAATGTTTCACAATCTCTTTTTAATAAATGGGCCTAGCTGGCCACTGTTAAATGACACTGCACCTGTGACAACACCATAGCTTTCCAGCACTTAGGATGTGGGTCCCCAATTGCCTTCAATTACAAGTACTCCATCAACACCCAGACATGGACAACTTTAAAATCTGGATCCCATTGGCTTCTAACCTGCTTCTGTAGCAAAGACATCACTGTTCAGACCACCTGTCTAAACTACCAAATTAATTTGATTATAGAGTAAATACAGAGACCGTCAGATGAATTCTTGTTACAGTATTGTATTTTGCTGATTTAAACAATGTTTTATAACCAACATAGACGGCAAATATTGCTTAGTTATAGTATTTGGAAAACGCACTTTATTTTATTCTTAACTGTTTGTCATTTGCCAACTGTTTCTTTGTATACGGCGTCTATAAACATTATGTAAAATAACATTTATGTTTCCTAGATTTGAAATTCATGGGAATTCATATAATTGCTTCATTTCGAAAGAATGAATATTAGTCTTCTGGCACTGCTCATAAACAAGCACGTCCACAAGCAACAGAATGAGATCAGCATTGACTTGCCTTTTCATATCAGAATGACAAGACTTAAAGAAATCCAGGATCTTTTATGCATAATTAAACCACTGCACACTGAGTTACAGCATTCTTCACTACATGGAGGGCTGTGATAGGTTGTATTACTTGTCCAACGATCATTTTCAAATACACTAACCTTAATTCTGTGAATTAAAAATACTCAATTATATTTTTAGCTTACCTGTTATGAACAGTTTAATATTAGTTGTGGCGTCAAATATTTTCAAGGTTGCATCAGAAACAACTGCTTTATTGAAAGTTTCACATCCT
The DNA here is from genome assembly GCF_030144855.1 of Hypanus sabinus. Lineage (NCBI taxonomy): Eukaryota > Metazoa > Chordata > Chondrichthyes > Myliobatiformes > Dasyatidae > Hypanus > Hypanus sabinus. The sequence continues at coordinate 50,675,669 of NC_082707.1, forward strand.
TCAATGTATCAAATATATTAGTACTGTAGATTAATCTAAGTAAGTTATATCAGATGACTTATGGTGAAGCTCAATATTAGGTAGTTTCTATGCAAAAAGAAAACATTTGTAACTTAGGAAACAGATACGAATGAAGTACATTTCAGAGAAAATGTGGAAAATAAGATCTGCCCACGATTAAGCCAAATAATATGGAACAGTTTCAATGAGGTAAAAGATTTGTGAACAGGTTCACTACTGTCTAGTAGCTGGTGTTGTTCTAAATGTTTGGTTAGCTTGTTGGTAACTATCATATTTGGTATGTCTTTGTATCTAACCAGCAGTCTTCTTGTGATAAAAAGTAGCCTCTGTGCTGACTGACAATGTATTGATTAAGAACTTGTCAATTCAGATGTCCTAAATTTTACCACCATTAAGACATTATTGTCTAAGGAGTATTTTTTTTGCTGCTCATTTCATTGGCACACAACACTTAAGTGTAAGTATTACTTCATGACTAAAATGAACCAATTGAATTGGAATAGAGGCACTTTTGTCAGGGAAAAGAAGAAAAGATGGAAGAAGAGGCAAAAGGTTAAGTTCCACTATTTACTCAATAGAATGTATTGAGTTACCCCTAATTAATTAGACCTTTAGAAGCACACTCACTTTGAATGCTTCTCTGTCAGGTAAATGGATGAGGACATCAACAAAGCATTTTTTTGCTGTCTGATGTTTAACTCATATATTTTGGGATCAATAGCAATGCGTTATTATTCTGCAGAAAGAATTATACAAGCTTTTTCCTGTTCATCCTTGGCCACTGGGCTTTTGATTGGGTTGTGTTCCTCTTTTATGCTGTTTCACATTCACTTATGATACGTGAAAATCTTGGTTTCTCAGGTTACCTATCATTAACTGGGTGTGTTGTTTCCTCCAAAGTCTATTTTCCCTTCTATGTGGAAATTAATTATTTATCCCAGTTTAATTTTAATAATGAGGCCTACTTGTTAGTTTCTTACTTAGAATTTTACATACTTAAGAACTTTACACTTTAAAATAAAATTAAAGCAGTTTTCTCTCACTTTAGAAACTCAAACCCAATGTCAACATTTAAATCTTGTACACAACTGTTTATTTTGACCCCCAAAGTTTGCTTTGAAGTAAAATCCTCCCTTTAATTTGTCTAGTCTTCCTGTAGTATTCCTTTCCTGTTATTTTTCTTTCCATATTATTCCCAACTGCTCATTTCTTTATGGTTACACTAAATTATATTACCTTTCCTCTTGAGCCTCCAACATTATAGTCTTCCCGTATCGTCTCTGGTTGGTAATTATTGGCTTTGAAAATCTCCACTTTTTTCCAACACTGCTACTATTGACTGAGACTTCTTCCATTTTCATTCTTGATTCTAACTTCACTTTCCCCTACCTTCTATCAGTCCATTTATTTTATCTTTGGGTATCTGTTATCTTCTATCAGGATATTTTGGCTTAGTATCTACCCAGGTTTTCCACAATATAAAATGGTTTTACCAGAGTGCCAAAATTTTAACGAGTAGGTATGATGCACCAAGAATCCAATAATGACAATTAAATAGGTTACAGAAAATCAGCTGTGATTTTCCAGTATGAGATCATTATGACAGATATTGCATTGGTAAGAATCATGCCCCATAGATACTAATTACAATAATTATTGGACTGGAAAGACTTACAAATCCACAATTTACAACATCATTCACCAATTGAAGATAAAAGAACTGCAGATGCTGAAAATCTACAATAAAATTGTTTGAAACTCAAGGCATGTCAGGCAGCAGCTACAGAAAGAAAAACAGAGTGAGTGTTTCAGAGTGAAGACTCTTTGACAGGTACAGTACAGGTACAGAAAAGACCTCGAGTGATATGGGCCAAACAGGGGAAAATGGGGCTAGTGTAGTTAGGCTGCTCATTAGTATGGATGAGTTGGGTCGGTTTCTGTGCTGTATGACTCCATGACTCGATGACTCTTCTTTAGAACTGAGAAGGAGAGAAAACAAATTTGTTGCACTGAGTGTGGCGATGGGATGAAGGAAATTATCTAACCTCGTTCATTCAGCTTGAGTCCAAAAGGGTGCAGAATGCCTAGTTAGAGGATGAAGTTCAAGCTTATATTGAGTTTCTTTGGGACAATGTGAAAAACCACAGATAGATAGTTTAGAGCAGGGATACCTAACCCTTCTTATAACATGGACCAATATCATTAAGCAAGGGGTCCTTGGAAACTCCTGGTTTAGAGTATTTCATATTAATTGTGTTTCCTGTTTCCATTAAAACTGGACAACTCTCTGCATTCTGAGCTTAGTGCTCTCACTCCACAGACCATTCCTGATCTACTGTGCGTTTTATTTTGATATGGCCTACTTTACATCACCAGACCAAGTGCGGACTAGGCACAGACAGGAGATAGGTTTGTAGAGCACCTGTGCTCTGTCTGCAAAGGTCATTCGAAGTCTCTAGTTGTACACCATTTCAAGTGTTTTTCCTATTTGCACAATGACCTGTCTGTTCTTAGCTCTCCATCTCTTTATCTCTCCATCTTTCCGCTCTACCCAGTTTTATTCCCTTTCCCATAGTCCATCTCCAGCCTCCACCAAATGTTTTCATGACCCTGGCAGCCGTGGTTCCATCCACCTACTATCTACACACTTCACCCACTGTACAAACAAGCTGGAGGAACTCAGCAGGTTGGGCAGCATCCGTTGAAATGAGCAGTCAACGTTTCAGGCTGAGACACTTCGTCAGGACTGAAGAAGGAGGGGGCAGGGGCTCTATAAAGAAGGTGGGGGGAGGGTGGAAGGTGTCAGGTGAAAAACCAATCAGAGGAAAGATCAAGGGGTGGGGGAGGGGAAGCAGGGAGGGGATAGGCAGGAAATGTGAAGAAGGAATGTAAGGGGAAAACACTATGGGTAGTAGAAGAAGGCAGAATCATGAGAGAGGTGATAAGCAGCTGGAAGAGGAGGCAGAGTGAAAGTGGGATGAAGGGAGGGGGAGGGAATTACCGTAAGTTGGAGAATTCGATGTTCATACCAAGGGGCTGGAGACTACCCAGACGGTGTCTCCAAACTGAGTTTGGCCTCATCATGGCAGTAGAGGAGGTCATGTATGAACATATCCAAATGGGAATGTGAAGCAGAGTTGAAGTGGGTGGCCTGGTCCACATGTCCCTCCCCACAGATCTCCCACCTGGTACTTAACCCTGCAAGTGTAAGTGCTACACCTGTCCCTATACCTCCTCTCTCACCACCATTCAGGGCCCCAAACAGTCCTTCCAGTTGAGGCAACACTTCACTTGTGAGTCTGTTGGGGTCATCTATTGCATCCGGTGCGGCCTCCTCTACATCAGCGAGACCCAACGCAGATTGAGGGATCACTTCATCGAGCACTTCCCTTCTATCCGCC